>NC_091930.1:38251436-38561436 GCF_041260155.1 Ptychodera flava
ACCTCCGGAACCGCAAAACCCCTCACTCTCCGCAGTTCCTCTCCATCAGCGCTATCCTACGCCAAATCTCCGTAGTTACGGCCGGCTCAATCTGACAAGCATCCCTTCGAATGAGGAAATCAGGGAAGAAAACACAAGTGAACAAATGGATGGCAATTTTGAAAACCCAAATCAAGGTAAGTCATTACAAGTTTGTGGGGATGTCGAAAAACCAGTTTATAGGGATGTTGAAAGTAGTTTATGGGGAATGTTGAAGCCCTCATAGGTGACACTGGATCCAGCAAACGTAACCTTTTGCGATACTAGTTTGTGATAGCAGGATTAGAATCTTCACAGTTACTTTGATAATCAGCTGTACTTTCCATAGTTGCATAACCTGCACTATTTCCATAAATTCAACCATCAATCATTTCCCTATAAGTTTCAGAGGCCCTCCAGAGGGCGCCGTCTGGAACTTTTGATTTTTCAGCTCTTCTTTATAACTTTCTTTGTTTTTTTCTGTGTCGTTTCTTACTCGTGATTGTCATCACTAATTTTTGAAGTCTTCTTAACTTTACTTTCTCATTTAGTGTTATGTCAATCTCAGTCTAACCACTCATACCAACCAAAACCAGTGTGACTGGACAGTACCCCAAAACCTCAACTCTCAAAGTGCACATCAAGTCCCACAATGCAGCATTGCATACATGTTCACATGGAATAGGGTAACTTCCTGTCTAGTTAAAAAGTCAATTGCATAAGAAATTTATCAAATGCAGGCGAAAGCCCTGTGTACTGCCTACTGGTAGATACAGAGAGTCACCTTTTTTAAGACAATAAGTGCCAGATATTTATAAGTGAAATTCAGACAACGGCTGTCGTCTGCCACAAATTGAAACATTACACCGTATATAAAGAGATGTGCGCAAAAAAAAATCTACTAAAATTCTCACCTTGCCAAATTTGTAACCCCGTTGACATGTCATGTGTTTTGTGTTACTAACATTGAAGTACTCAACCGGCTGCTTCTTCTAGGTGCAGTAATTCCAAACGATGACGCTTGCACATACCTTCCGAAAGACGTGAAAGTCTTATGAGAAAACCCCTCAAAGGATATAGAATGTTCTAGGATAGGTAAAAGGCTCTTCCGAACTACATTGCACACACACACACCCATGTAAAGTCTGCAAGAGGTACTTCTGGAAGTCTGGTTACTCTAAATTTTTTTCCCGGCGGTTTTGGGAATTTTAGATATTTTTACTTGACAGTTCAAAGCCTTCTTGCCCTTGTAAGAGACTTAAAATACAGTAATTTTTGTAACGTGTTCCTGTAGTCATGGTGGATAGAATGTTTGTTTTGCTATCTGATAGATTTGTGTAAGTACCGTATCTTGATTTTGTGGTGTTTTAAAAACCTTTGGGGGTTACAATTTGGAATAAAGCTTTCCAAAGTGTTTTTTGTCCTTTGTTGCCACTTTAGTCTGTTTTGAATCTCATTTTGCCAGCTATGTGGGCTAGTTGTGAAAAAAACACCGGTTTGCCACATGGCGTACTGGTAGGCATTAGTTTGCCACCTAGGATAGCACTGAACATCATTAAGCCACCTAGGTTAGTGATAATTACCACTGAGGCAGTAAGGGTAGTAATTAAGTCACCTGTGTCTTAAAAGATTGCTACTTATAAAAGAGCCAGTAGTTGTGACTTTTTAACGATTTTTTCACCAAAAGTTTGTTTTAAAAATTTGTCGTCCACAGTCTCTTGTTGTACTCTCTAAAGCATGTTGAGATACACAGTATTCAGCTTGTTAACTCAGCCTGTACATGTGTAGACTGCATTTGTATTGTCGACAAGTGAATTCCGGTCAAGACTGGAATACAAATGTAAACAAAAACAGTGCATTTATAAGTATTGGCACTGTGACGACAAATCATCGGTAAATAGTAGGTGTTTTTAACATGCTTTTTGGAGTAGAACAAGAACTTGATCACAGTCAATTCACGATGACAATCCGGACTACACTTCTGGAAGTACCTCATGCAGACTTGCTTCTTCTTCTTTCTCTTCTTTCTGTCTCACCTTTTTCTTCAAAAATCTGTCTGAGACCGTTGAATATGCGATGCGTACAGTACCCTGTCTTATCAGGTACTGCAATAGAGTGTTGATGAAGGAAGAATCTATGGAAGAGAGGGGGAAAAAGGTTGATTTATTTCTGAAGTGTGTCCAATGTTGGACGCAAGTTTGACCTGCTATGTCAAAGCCATTTTTGGTGACTGCACACATTTTTCACCAATGCCACTTTGACTGCCAGACATAGTACATTCCCAACGTTTCTAAACGGGATGGTTTGACTTTATGTACTGGAAAATAGGGATGAAGGGTCAACAACAGTTTGTTGGACTGGAAAACGTTCCATTGGATACCAAATTGTGAAACTTGTATTTTGTAATTTCCTTGTCTGACCATGACCATCGCATTCTTACCTGTCTAACCTCAGCATCTGAAATATTGCATCCTAGCAGCGCTCTCACTGACTAGTCTTGCTTGTCTTGGGTTCTTCCACTTTGTCAACTGGGGGCGAACCATAAAGGTGGTGATGTAAGGGGGTGATTGTTGTCATGGGCTGTTTCATAATATGCCGGTTTCATGCCGGTTTCATACCGTCTTCTTCAATGAGTGAAGTTCTCATCAGAAGGTGGATTGGCCGTGTAATGCATGCTCTTTTGGATGTGGATATTATCCATACACTGTTTAGGGCATGCACACGGTGGCTGCAGTGCCTCAGTGCCGTAGTCGGTTACAGTTTCTTAGTTGGTGATCATGCATGTGCTTGCGGTAATGGAGACTTCCACACACCCCCCCCCCCACCCCCCCCCCCCCCCCCCCAGCATGCAGAGTGCAGGTCAGCACAGATCATTGAATAAAATGCAAGGGTTTGTGAGAGCTAAACATTCATTTCCCGCAAAAATAAATATTGACCCTCTCTAATGACCTGTATTACCATGTAAAGCTAACTCATATTCAGTGTTTCACTGGCTGTAGCATGTTTGTTGGTACTGTAATTGACCCCTCCAGTGTATTGTTCCCTGCAACACATATTCTAAAACACAGTGATAGTTTGTATGTACGCAGTGTAAACTTTGGAATCTGAGAAAAAAATTTCTTGTTGAAAATTCAGTAAGTTCTCAATCCGATTTGAACTGACTTCGTGAAGCTTGAGAGTGCAGTCAAAACCATTCGGCAAAATCCCCGTCCTTGAAAAAAGATTTGTTCAATAACTAAGTTTCACTTGCCTATCTCAACTATTGTTAGCAACACTGCTTTCCAATCTAATGAATATTTGAAATAAAGTACTGCCACCAAAAGATTGAATAAGTCCATGTATTCCGCTGGTGGTCACACGGCTATGTTTATAACTGACTTCTGTCTTTTTTGTGGTGTTATTTGTTGTTCACATGCCAAAGCAGTGGAGGTTTATTCATCTAATGATATCGTCATGAAACATTTTAACCCTTTTAGCGCCAAAGTCAATTTCTTTATAAAATATTCCTCGGTCAATTTTTTTAGATTTTTGCGAAAATTTTGATAAAAAAATGTAGCAAATGAATGTGATGTCCACTTGGTCTAAAATTATTAAAAAAATTACAGAAAACTTCATAAAATTTGTTAAATGTTGCACTAAAATTTTGGTGGGAAAAAATTACAGCACTCAAAAGGTTTAAATATGTTATCCCTGATTTGATGTTCTATCACCAGTTTCTGTGCACTCTGTCTTCTCTAAGTGTTCTTGATTTTCTCGGTCAACTGTTCAGTCGTCTGCCAAAATTAATCGAGTTTGGACGTAAGATGATACACTCCTTGAAACCGAACGTTTTAAATTTTTACTCATGAAAGAAACTTTAACCAGTGTATTTCATAATCAAATGTTAAAACTAAGTGATATCACACAGACTCTTAGATTGGAGAAGCAAATTATCTTATATTTACCAAAACTTGAAATACGAAATAACTGCCATTCCTGGTGTTAACTGCATGTAGAGAAATGAAGTTTTTGACTTCCATGAAACAGAGTGAAAATTTCAAAATGGTACAAAAATTTCAGTGACCGAAAATTTGTCCCAAAATGCATACTATCTTTTTACCGACAAAACTTTTCATCTTAAAAATATGCAAATTTCACGTTCAAAACAAATAACAATTATAAGCATACTTTGTGACGTCCGAAAGTAAAACATCCACACTGCAACTATAGATAAGCATTGAACGAATGACTTGTCAAAAATCACACGAGCTTGGTGTGCATTTGAAAATTCAGTAAATTCTCGACGGGATTCGAACTCACAACATGCACCCAGTCACCCAGCGAAGACATCGCAATCAAGACTGCTAATGAAAGCAAAAAAAATTGATAGTGTGTGTTGTTCAAGACTTGTAGGTATCCGTGGCCAGTAGTACAGTGCATGGGGTTGCAATATTTGACGTTTTGCTTTGCTCCTAGGAATACATCAGTCGTGTGCATGGGTTGCATGTCGCATTTTTCCCAGTGTCTGCATGTGGAGAATTCACAATCCATAAATCATCACTCTGCCATCGCCACATTTCATATTCCGTCATATTGTGTCGTGTTGGATTAACTGTCACTGAAGGAAGCATGAAATAGGACGTTACACTTTTCCGGGAATTTGAAACTAATTCAAAGTGATGGGAAAAAATTACAAGATAAAGCCCCAAAAATAAATAAATAAATAAATAAATAAAGGTAAAGGTGCTACTTCTCATTGTATCACATGTTGATCTAGAATGGCACATCAGCTTTCAAGTTTGCTTGACAAAATAGTGTGAAAATATCTGTAGGACTTAATATACACACTGTACAGTGATGAACAGAGAACTTATCCCGTCATTGTCACCGTGTGTCACAATTACCTATGCACAATGCAAGCATAGACTCTAGGGTCTATCATGCAAGGGAACAATCCAAATTTGTTTTTGTTTGTTTGTTGGTAGTTTGCTCTTATCAGCCAAAAAAAAGAAACAAAAAAACTGCAGACACACAAAGATGACAAACAAACCTGTCATTTTCTCTTTGCCTAAAGCAGGACACAGCACTTTTTGTATTCATGTACTTGTGACAAACCAGCATTCCAATCTTTCAGATTTTGTTTTTCAAATTCGTCAATCAACGAACCAACCAACCAACTACCCAGTCAATCAATCAATCAATCAATCTATTTATCTATCTAACTATTCTGTCCATCTGTCTTTGTGTCTGTCTCGTAGTTTGTTGTATTTGAGATATTTCACAGAGGTCTATATTTCCTCTGCAAATCCATCATTGTCCATATTATCAATTAAAAATTTTAAAGGGCCAGTAATGCTAACTTTTGATGACTTTTTCATTATTTTCATTTTATACATCAATTGCAACTTATTATTCTACTCCTCAAAGAATGTTGAACCACCCACTATTTCGCTTGTCAACTTAGTGTCTTTGTGTGTAAACTGCATTTTCATTGTTTACATTTGAATTCTAGTCCGGACCAGAAGTCCCTTTTCAACGATAAAAATGCAGTTTACACACATATTGGCTAATTTGACAAGCTAGATACTGTGTGTATCAACATTCTTCTGGGAGTAGAACAAGGAATTATGGTTCACATTCAAAATAAATATGGTGAAAATATTATCAAAAGTCAGCATTCCTGGCCCTTTATGTAGATTTCATTTATATAACCTGTCAGTCTATCTATCTATATCTATCTATCTATCTATCTATCTATCTCTCTATCTATCTATCTGTCTACATATATGTATTGTCCATCTTTTTCAATTAAGAATTTTTGACAAATCTATAATTTCATTTATGTTTTCTATCTATTTATCTATCTATCGATCTATCAAATTATTAACTATTTGTTTATCTATGTACCTATCAGTACCTACCTATTTATCTATCTATCTTTCTCCTTATCTGTCTGTCTTTGCTTTTTATTGTAAATGCTCCTACTTCAGAGACACATGTTAATCTTTACAATACGTCCTCATTGCTTCTGGCGTCATTGGCATCTACCTTATATGTAATTGTGCCATTTAATTTCATGATAGAGTTGAACAGCTGTCGTTGTGTGTATGATAGCGTACGTGACAAGCATGGAGAGCAAAACATCGACAAACTGAAATGACTTTCGTCTGTTTGATAATTGATGCTGACTTCTGTCAGTCTGTAAAATTTTCGACAGCCTTGGCTCAGCTGTCAAGACATAAATTAAAAACCTAACGCTGATTCTTCATATTGTATCTCGCAGTCATCGAACTCAAGGTGCTTAAAAAAAACTTGCTATCTTGACATACTACATGAAAGCTCTTCAGTACCAGCAATGAGAAGTATTCCAGAATTTTTTTCGAATTTGAAAGAAGTATTTACTGTATTTAGGGAAGTGTGAATGTGCCTACATGTGTCTGTTGTCTGTCTTTTAAGTGGTTTTTGTTGAAGATCAGAGAATCATTACACATTATGAGGCTGTCTAACGTTGCATGAGCTACTGTTTCAGTTCATTTTAGATGTAATTTTTTTTTCTTGTTTGTCCCTTTTCTTTCTCTCTGCTATGAAGGACTATTCAATTTGACATTGAACATCATGGGTAACCATGGTAACAACAACGCCCACAGGAATCACCATCACCACCACCACCACCATCGTCGACACCACACCATTCAAACCAACTCCGACGCGCTCCTACAAGTCCAAGCACAGCTCCTGCGACGCACCATCCCAGTTCCCGTTCCGGTGGGCGACTTTGCCAACTTCATCAACACAAACAACAACAACGAGAACAGGAACGACATGTTCGTCCAGACGGGGAAGTATTTTCAGATGCAGCCCGGAGAGGGCGTACCGTTTCTCATGCATGGCCTCTCAAACCTGCCGCCGTTCAGCAAGGGAGACTCGAACTTGGAGCTAAACCGAGAGCCAACCACACTGAAGTATGCGCGTTCGTTCAGTTTGATGACCGCCAAGGAACTCCCCGATGTAGTGCAGGAAATTCGAAGGACGCTCGATACCAGGGGGCCTTCTCTCACGTACCAGAACTCGGAAAATATGTTCTCCTTGGAAAACCGCGGTGTCAGAATGGAGCTTGAAGTCTGTCAAGTTCCAGGCATGCCCGTCAATGGAGTACGTTTACGCAAAATTGCAGGTGACGCATGGCAGTATAGGAAGCTCTGTAACGAACTCCTCGCTGGAATGAACCTTTGAAACTAGTACGAAAATCTGTTATTTATTCTTCAAGTGGCCCCCCCTGTTACGTAATGGTATGATCCATTCGCAAGTGAATTGGTCGCAGCTGTTGCTAGTGTTTGGGATGGAAACTGTGTTCGGCTCTACAGTACTATCACATTGAGTTGATTTTTTAACGGGACGGGCAGGCAGTTATACTCATCTGTGTTATCCGTATTTTTAGGTTTTTTTCTAAGTTTTCATCGCTGAAATTTTTGTAAGTTTTGACAGTTGCGGAAAGACAGCATTGTTTCTATTTTGTTTAAAGTGTAAAATTGTGTGGAGATTAAAGAACAATTAACGCCCGCTGCTTGAAGAGTTTAAGTGGCAGCATTGAACGCCGCGACTTTTGAACGGTGGTCGTTTGCTGTGCGTCCGCCTTTATTACCTTGAGGCACTGTGGTTTAGAATATTTGTCACAGGACCATAGAAAGTGTCACCTGTGAAGATCCTTTCCCAGATCTTTCAATTATAACCAAAAAAAAAATTATTTTGAAGTGAACAAGTGACCTTTGACCTCCTATTGTGCAATTTATTTTGTCTGTTTCTTAGTGTCGGTTTTTAAAGTAATTTTCAGTTCTGTACAAAAAAAGATGTAATCTGGGAGTAAACGTTCACTGTTTCTATGCTGTAGTTTTGTCAACATTTCGTTCAGCTGCTGTGTTATGTGCATTTGAGGTACAGTCTTTTTTTATGTCATCAAATTTATAACATACCAACTCCAGTTAGATAAGAAACCTTATTAGAGTGTTCTCCAAACTGTGTGGATAAAGTGGTGCTGTCGGTTTATAGCTTTGGTACTGTAATGACTGTTCTGCGTTGAGTATCTTTTTGATCCTAACTCGCATCGACTCGGGCTCGTTATCAAGCATGGTTACCTAGTAGATGCTGTGTGCTAATCATAAGTGTCAACTCACGCGATTTGCTGGTCTTTATTTAACCCATAAGGCTGCTCTTCATATTGAAGCGCAATTCCTGCTCAGTGGAGATTCTGTGCTCGTTAAAAAAGTCCTTTTGTTCAACTTGTATCAAAACAGACACTGAGCAGTTCAGCAATGTTGGAGACATGTTTGCATGGGCTGTGTTGTTGTGAAGAGGGCTCACTCACCAGATGTGCTGTTAATTTTGTTTTGGTCGCACTGCAACCTTCATAAAATGTGAATGAGGTATAATGCTTGTGTTTCACACACACTGTTTGCTCTCAAATGTGACAAGCTGTATAACTAGCTAATAAATATTCATATACTGTGTGGGGTAGCTCATGAATTTTCATAAGCCGTATGACTAGGTTATGAATATTCATAGCATACATACAGTGAGTCGGCAAAGATCAAGCAAGTATTGCAGAAGTAATTCTTGTTTGGCCAAATATGGAAGAAACCGTAGTTTGAGCAAGTTTATACCTCCACAGTACTCCCTAACCTGCTGTCTTTTATTGTGTATTAAAAAGAGAATGTTGAGATTTTATGGAAAAGTAATTATTTTTGTACAATCAGTTAAAATGTATTTATATTGTATTGTACCAGTGTCAGTACAACCTGTTAAAAGCAGTTTATTTATTTGTTGTTTGTTTATACCTCATCCTTCTGATTAAGGTTTTGATAAAAATGGTGAAATAGCTTGTTCACTTTGCCTGTCATGCATCCATACCCATGATTACAAATGCATAATGAGATCTAATGAATATTAACAGATGTTAATAGGTAATTTGCATAGTCAGACAGATGGATGAGGTTGGTGCCCATAGAGGCAGCAGTGAGAAATACAGATAGTGGCTCAGATATCTTAACGCAACCTCTCTTGTAGCGTCTTCATCTTGCCATGTTTTGCACTTGGTCGTGAGTGCTTTCAGTCAACTCAGTAGTATATAGCGTAGCGTGGTTGAAGCGTAGGCTGGAGAGGGAGGCATTTGGCACAGCCGTCCCAAAGCATTAGGGGAAGGCTGCATTAACTTGCATGGTACCTGAAACCCGAGTTCTTGCCTGACCAACTCGGGTGACAAACTGAAAACGTTTAATCCCCAAGGTGTGAATGTTCTATTGTTATGTTTATCTAATCCAGCTGGTGCCATTGTAGTGCCATAGTAGGAAAGGCAGGTCTGTGAAATTGATCCTCTAGGGAAGTCGGGTATTCCTAAGTTAATGGAGCTTTCCCGTAATGGCTCCCATTTTTTGCAGTCATTGACATCACAGAGCAGGGCATATGTTCAGTCCGTTGTTTGCTCGCTAAGAGTTTTAAAAAATGGGTCTCGGTTTTGAATGTGGAATTAAGGAACCTTAACTGCTTGTCCTCACGACTTTGGTGCATACCCTGGACCCTTTTCCTGGTCATCCCGTAATGCATTGCTGCAGCTGACTAAAACTCTCTACGCACTTAAAACATGAATTTTTTTTGTTGTATACTCAATGTATCAAGTTGCCCAGTTATATGGTTTTATGATGCTAAAAAAACATGGGTACCTTTGCTTCAGTTGGCGGCAAGTGTGTAAAACCAGGGTAGCGGCTTCGGCCACAAATACCATCAGTTACTCACCCTGGCGCTAAAAAAGCATGGAAAGGGTCGGAGGACTATCGGACGGGCGGAAGTACATATGGGAATGAAAGAGGTTGTAGAGGTTATTGAGAGGTTATCTATGTGGTCTTGTCTTACCAAGGGAAGTTTTAGTGAGGAATTGGAGAACTACTGTGTTGTAGTGGCCTTGAAGAAAATTCTAACCAGTCATTTTTTGTGGCAGTTTGCTCATTTTAAAGATGCCATTTTTGTCTCGATAAATAATTTTTTAACTTACCCCAGTGAGAATGTTAATTGTAATGCAGATCACTAAATACAGTGCTTTGTTTTTTCCCATACTTACTAATGGGTATCATGGTATTTGTACCATTGGCTTATAAATCTGTGAACTCACACAATCAGGACCACAGTGGATCTGTTAGCTTTGAGTTTTTGTTTCTATACTTAGTTCCAGTAAGTCAGGAATATTCTGGAAAAGTTAGTCCATTTATGTTCAGCTTTAGGGATTATTCTGGGACATGCTGTCGTTTGTCAGGCAAAATTCTTGCATGGGAGGTTACCTATGCCATAGTTCAGTGACCTGTCGTAGCTACCACCCACCCACCACTATCATAGTAGTTACACCCATTTAGCCCAGCAGTCATTTTCAGAGACAAACTGAAAGATACTAGTAGGCGTGCTGATTATGAATTTCAAGAAGTTTTACTCATACCTTTGATAGGTGACACTTTGCTGCCATTGCCGTTACATCTTTTGTCAGTTAATAGTCAAAATTTGCGCATTGGTATGGTAACTAGTGACTCCTACTTTGCTTTCAGCTTAATTCATGTCAACAGGAAGTAAATGTAGCAGAGCCCCGTTGCCATAGGGATTACTGCCATACTTGGACATGACTGAGTTCGCATATTCTTTGTCATCAGTGATGTCTTTTGTCACTGCTTGAATTTTGTATGCAGCTGATTTTCACAGTTGTGTTGTCATTGGCTTTGATCTGAGGGTCATATATATTAATATATGCAGAAAGCTGTATTCAAGGTGGCAAATAAAAGGATTGAAATATTCCATAAATTTCTAAAGGAAAGGTATTCCTCTGGTGTAATTGGTCCCTGTCATAATTACAGCTGGAGCAAAATTGTTGTTTTTACTATGCAAATGGTTGCATGGTGCGTCTACTGAATTTCAGTTCTAGAAATTATACTCTGAGGGCGCTGTTTCTTCCAGACAAAGCTAGGGAATCTTATCTGTATTAGTGACATCATCTGTCTAGAGGGCGCTGCTTATGCTAAACATGACTGTTATGTTTTGACCAGATCTGTTAGTGGCATCATTCGGCTAGAGGGCGTTGTGTATGGTAGACATTAATGTGTTGTGCCGTTCTGATCTGCATAAGTAGCATCACCTACCAAGAGGGGACTGTTTCTGTTAGATATTACCTTGGGTGAGGAAGCTGATCTGTGTTAATTGCATCATCTGGCTAGGGGGCGCTGTTTATATAAATTACCATAAAGTGTGGCGATGATCTTCTATTGGTGGCATCATTTGGCTAGAGGGTGCTGTATGCATGATGTTATAAATATGAGGCAGGCCAAACTACTTTAGCACTTGTGATTACCAAGATGGCTCTCCAGGCACTGTATGTCAGTAGGAGAGAGAATTATGGAGCTTGGTGAGCAGTATACATAGCTGGGTGTATTTCAAACAAAGTTGTAATGACATCTGTGTAGAGGGCGCTGTCCTTGCAAGACACGACTGATGTGTTAATCTCAACTTTCTGATGAGTGCATGCTCTCAATATGAGATTGTTGTCTTGACTGACCTCTTTTGTATCAGACCTTATATCAGTAAATTGTAAAGGCATGTATAGGCAGGTACACTGAGAGACTATGGAGATACCGCAATCTGTATAACAGGGTGAAGGGTGTACATGATTTTTGCATGTGGTTCAAGATGTCAGGTCAGAAATGAAATTTGCCAGTGTTAGCATAGCTATGGATTTCCAGCCTCTATTTGTACACAAGACACTATTTACATCTTAGATAAGATCAGCCTTGAGTGTGAACTTTTGAATGTGCTTTGCACTTATATGTAGAATCCTAAACTCGGAGAATTCTTTGATATTTGGTAATGGCAACTCTTGCCCGGATTGATGGATATCTATCCCTTTGATGACTATTATGAAATATAACTTGGACAGAATATGATGCAATAGTAAGCTGGCATAATCGGTGTTTTAATTTCAGGAGAAGCTTTTTCATAGCTCCTAGAAATGCGTGAATTTCACATGCGACATGTTCTGTGCATAGTTAATAGAGTCTAAAAACTGCAAATTGTTTCATAATAAGCGTGGCAAATTTTTGACATAAAAGATTTTGATGTTTGATAGGTAACCTTTGCGCCAACATGGCCTAAACCCTCTGTAAACAGTGGTGATTGTGGATCTGTTTGCAGGGAATTGTGGGATGAAGAGGTTAAAGGTTCACCAAATGGAATTCATGGTGGCGTTGATATGGTAAAAAATAAACAGTTGTGTTTGAAAACTGTATTTCCCTTCCAGAAAGCTAGGCTCAAAAGAAGTTGAGACGGAGAAAACTAGATGCGCTCATGCAGGCTGTGACAAAATGATAACAGGTAGTTTTGTCTAGCATGTGCTTGATGTTTATAGTGCTGATGTTAAAGTTCAGCTTAGTGTGGAAATTGCATGTCCAAGTTAGCATTTTTTTGACACATAAACAATTCTGCAAAAGAGCAACTTTGCTAAAAAAACTACTGTAACACATAATGGTCCAGATGACCGTGGTTTATAGAGCAACATACCCAGTAAATCTCCATGGTAAAAAGTGTGGACTGGATGCTCTTAAACAAGCCTGACAGTGTAAACCAGTCTGTTTTTGTTAGAAGATGAGTATCTACAAACATCTAATGTTCCAGGCCACATACTGAGTAAATTGATATTTTTAAGATGGGCGCATGTTCACGCAAATTAGAACTCACAGCCAAGGCCCTGTTTGTTTATTGAATGCATTAATGCAGGACTTTGTGTACACTCACGTTTTTTTACCCCATTTGTTTGAAATGTTTTTAGCAACACCTGTGAGTTTGTTTGGAAAATGTGTCATGTATTGTTGTATGAATTGGTAACCCGTCTATGTTCCAAGGGCCACTG
Organism: Ptychodera flava; assembly: GCF_041260155.1. Lineage (NCBI taxonomy): Eukaryota > Metazoa > Hemichordata > Enteropneusta > Ptychoderidae > Ptychodera > Ptychodera flava. The sequence continues at coordinate 38,264,362 of NC_091930.1, forward strand.
TCTTCTGTTTTACATGTCAGGCTAGGTGGTCTTATAAACTCCCCAGGGGAGGGAAATTCAATCTGTATATTATGAATCTGCAGCTGCTTAGGGGGTGAAGCGGATGAGTTCATCAAGAATGTCTTGGGGAGCCACACCGGTAATCCCTGCATTTCATGCTCTCTAACAAAAAGTATTTTGAAAATGAATCTGTATGAAGGTCTTAGCAAAGTGTTTGTGATTTACAAGAGTGAATGTTTTTTTCCAAACTAGGATGTGTGTTCAATACAAGGAGAAAAAAAAATGTTGTGTAGCACCCTGTGTACATATGATTTTTTTTGTAGGACTGCTCAACCATATTGCATTCTTGTCAAGTAGTAGCAATATATTTTTTGTTGCATGGCCTAGTCAGGGAGGCTGCTGACAAATGTACGTACATGTAGTTTTGTACAGACTTGAGGACACTAATTCAGAGGAAACACAAAGCGAAAAGAGGAAATTTAGTCGGCATGTGAAATGGGTGACCCCCTAGTTTACTGTATCTGAGGCACCCAGTTTTGCAATTGTCCTTTATGTTAAATATTATAACTGTCTATTAAATTTCAGAGAAATAAATCCTATTTGTATATATTATTAAAAGAGCCATGAGTTCTCTGAGTTCTTTGTGTGTCATTGACAGTTTGCAAGCATCGCGAGAAATTGAATTGCCTTCCAAACCGTGTCTTTACGGTTACTTTAAATTATGCATGACACGACCTCATTTATATGCAACCCTCTTACTTTTTATTATCATGAATTTGCTACAAGCTATTTGCATATCAATCATGAAGTAAAGAAATAAGAAAACAGCTATTTATGCATGACACAACCAAATTTTTACGCAAACATTTTGCTTTTGATCTTCGTGAATTTGCTACAAGCTATTCGCATATCAATCATGAATAAAAGATGTGAGAAAACAGCTATTTATGCATGGCACAACCAAATTTTTATGCAAACATTTTGCTTTTGATCGTCGTGAATTTGCTACAAGCTATTTGCATATCAATCATGAATAAAAAAAAGAGACCAAAACAGCAAATCATAGCAAGAGTGAATCTTACCACTCCACTGAACTTAGAAGTTCGATGAACCAGCCACATCACAATAGAAAATGCGGACAAGTGTTTTCTGTTCTATTTTGTTTTTGTAGCCTTTCTAAACCTTTTCAAATGTCGGTGGAACTTTTGTTGAGATTTATTATCTGTAGGGAGTAGTGCTTTAGTTACCAACAAAGATAGTGTGTAAGAAAAGTAGTTACTGAATTTGAGCTTTCTGACATGCAGACACTCTCGATTGAGATAAAGATGTGAAAGATACGTGATAAAGACGGATTTGTACACAACCGCATGTGTAAAGTGAGGTGACGAGTCAACGTCAGAAAATGTTGTCCATCGCAAAAAAGCGGAGTCGAGTAATCGGCCGCGTGCGGGCGCCCTTGGCTACCCTTATTTTAATAAAAAGATCTGCCGGAGCGCACAAAGTTCCTTTATTACATGCCTCGATGTGAGTGCAAATCAGTTCATTGATTTTGAATAGGAAAATCCGGGGTGTTAGCGGGCCGGTGAACGATGTACTGACCGGTTTCCATGGTTACCCGGTCCAGTGAAGCCCTTCGACGTTTTCGACGTCAAATAGACGCTTAACGGTAGATGTAAAATATCAATGCGCGCACTTCTATTTTGATTTTCGTTAAAATCTGTTTGATGCTTGTTGATAATGGTAAAATTTTTTGAAAATGCCCTGCGTGAAACTAAATGTCATATAGCATTAACTGTGAAGAGGCATGTAATAAAAATATTATTGCCTGAATACATGGGTTTATGTGCCCTCGAAGCAGGAGACAATTTGACCACCTGGCGTCGGGCAAATTGTCACCTGCTCTCGGGCACATAAACCCATGTATTCAGGCAATAATATATCATATTGGCTGAATTCTGCCGTTTTTCCTCTTGAAATTGAAATAAGTTAACCCGCTTTGCAGATTTAGCTAATATTCAAGCCCTATTAAATTGACCTTGTTTTCAATATGCAACCGCCTAGCTGGTCAATTTTGTGATGAAAAGTCTCCACATGTAAGAAACAAAATTTTATCACAATCGATAGCGACATACAACACTTAGCCTATAGCTTGAGATTAAGATGTCACAGATACATGATAAAAATAATTTGTACTCATATTGATGTGAAAAGTGAAGTGATTAGTTACCGTCAGGAAATGTCGCTGTCAAGGAAACAGAGATGAGTAATCGGCCATGTGCGGGCGTTCTTGACCACCACCACCCCCCCCCCCCCCCCCCCAAAAAAAGGGCCGCCGGAGCGCATAAAGTCCCAATAGGCCGATTTTTACCGTTTTTTCTCTTCAAATTCAAATAAATCAACTCCCTCTCAACATTCACCTTGTATTCATGCCTATAATTGACTTTTTTTTCATTGTACAGCCGTCTATCACGTGAGTTGAAGGATGAAAAGCCTCCACATGTAGATAATTTTAATCCAATCAATAGCGACATGCAGAACTTGAACTCGTGTGTAGCTTCAGATTAAGATGTGATAGATACGTGATGTGATTGATACGGTTTTGTAAACATGTGGATGTGTAAAGTGAGGTGACTAGTTAGAGTCAGAAAATGTTGTCCCTCTCAAGAAAGCAGAGACGATTAACCGGCCGTGTGCGGGCGTTCTTGACCAACCTGATTAAAAAAAGATCCGCCGGAGCGCACCAAAGTTGCCAAATTGGCTGAATTTTGCCGTTTTTCTCTTCAAATTCAAATAAATTAACTCGCTTTGCAGATTTAGATTATATTCAAGGGGAAGTTCACCAAGGATGATTTTTACATATGTGGTAGCTCTGTGGTCATTTACCCCAGAAAGCTATTTTCACCATTTATAACTCGCCCAATTTTTACAAAAATGATAAAAATAGTACAGGAAGTTGCCCATGTAATTTGAATCATGGGAAAAAGCCCCAAACTTGGAGCTTGCATCATGTGATATGGAAGGGACCATCTTCGGATGGGTATGGCCCCCACCTTGTCCACTCCACAGTAACACAGTAGTAAACAGCAACACAAAATCTGACAGTGGACAGTTTATTATAAGTGATTCACCGTTTATGCAAGGATACTCAGTATAAACAAAAGTTATGTAAATACGCATAGCCTGGTTTAAGCATGGGTGAGTGGACAATGCCTACCCATGGGAAAATGGTGCCTTCCATATCACATTATGCAAGCTCCAAGCTTGGCGCTTTTTCCATGATTCAAATTACATGGGCAACTTCCTGTACTATTTCTATCGGTTTTTGTAAAAATCGTGCAAGTTAGAAATGGCGAAAAATAGCTTTTCCGGGGTAAGTGACCACAAGCTAGAACATATGTAAAAATCATCCTTGGTGAACTTCCCTTTAAGGCTATAATTGACTTTATTCAATGAACAGCCGCCTAGCATGTCAGTTTGGAAGCTCCGCATACGGTTTTTCTCTTGAAATTCAAAAGAAAAATAAAATCACTTCGCAGAATACGTTTATACTCAAGCCTATCTTTGACCTTTTCCAACATAAAGCCGTCTAGTAGGTCACAATTTCCAAAGTGTACGAATATTTAGCGCTTTTTCGTTTGAAATTCAAATAAATATAGGCCTACTTGATTCAGAGATTTCGTTTATATTCGAGCACAGAATTGACCTTTGCCCAACTTACTGCTGCGTAGCAGGTCAACTTTTAGATGAAAAATCTCATATGTGAATCAAGATACAGAGTGCTTCATTCTTTTTAGAACGATAGGCATAGGCCATTCTCACGAGCCAGAGCATGATTTCCGCTCTCCCGACGCACGCGAAAATCGAAAATCAAGGTAGCCCTGAGGTGTTGCCGTAAAATGGGCTGGTATTTTACGACGATGAAGGATGTGGTGAAGAAAAATGACACCTGAGGCCAGCATGTCATTGAGAGCCTAAAATGCATCGCCTCGGAAGCTTTTAGCCTGTTGGTTGCCTGAATCTCATTGTTTTTATTGAATTCTTTCCAAACAGCCCAGTATGTAGAGAATAGCCCTAGTTTCAGACTCCCTAAGTTGCTGTAAATAACAATTAATCTACCTATCACGTGTAACCTTCCTAGTCGCTGGACACTGCCAGGAAGTCCAGTGGTGAACATTCAGTCTTCCATCAACAATCCAGCTGCATGCAAATTTCCCATAGTCCCCGTTACGTTTCAGGACAATTACGCCAACTTGGGGGACTGTTAGAATTACCACGATAGTTCTTTTGTATTCCGATGTAGCAGTTATTGTTTTCCCTCAAAGAAGAATGTGTCTCAAAGACATATTCAGACACTCAACTTTGTACAATTCTTTTCATATGATCTACCATTAGTAGGGACTCACTTCAAAAGTTTTTATTTTTCTTGGCTGAGCTTATGGCCTGGTAGCCATTTTTAATTTCAAATATCAGTAAATGTCAGGTTATTAGTTTTTCTAGTGCTTAACGGAGATCCTGGATTTTTATTCTTGATATGGCAAGAGAATGGTTGAAAGTTTCATTGAGAAAAAATTTGAGCAAAAGTTTTAAGTCTTTCACTTTTAAGGCCCGTATTAATTGGGACTTTACCTGCTGAAATCTTCTGGGTGGATAGGACTAGAAAACGGGCAATAACGAAGAGCTGAATTCCAGCGAGACCAAACCAAAAGACAAAAATATATCATACAGGACAATATGTAGTCGATGGATTATTATCAGTTTGTTATTTATTAATTTAAGAAGTGCTTTATAAAAATATGACATAGCACGGACGGTATCAAATCATAGTACTGCACACACTTAGTCATTTTAGTAGCTGCAGAAGAGACCCTGGTTACATTGTATGACAGTAGCGGTCACAATTCTCTAAGGAATATGAATAGTCATGAAATTTCTGTCAGACAACAGTTCCTCATGCATGAAACATGTTCGAGTTTTGCTGATTTATCACTAAACCATCAGATTACAAGAGATCAGCATCCGTATTGCATGCGCAAAGCCATTCATTGTCCTGCTGTGTGGTTCTCATGAACATTCATGAGCATTGTCTTCATGAATATTGATGAGTATTTTTGAATATTCAAAATGCTACAAATATTCAAATGACATATTCTTCACCCAATCACATCACTTTACACAGTTGGAGAATGAATCAAACCGACACCTGGTGGGTAAGGTATCAGACTCGCCACTGGAGCAGAGAGATGGCAAAGTTCTAGACCTGGATGTCGCCCCCGATCAGAATACAGTGAGCTCAAGACTAAAACATGGTATTGTGCCCTTGTGCAAGACACTTTACTCCTCAATGCTTCGTAGAGTAGAGGATGATGGCTATTTCATCTTGGTAAATTGGCTTCTAGCCCAAAAGATGGTGTAAGTAAAACAAATTGATATGAATATCTAAGAAAAAAGAAAGGACTTTTTACTATGTTGCAGGAACTGCAACCATGCAATTAAATGACTAGATTTGCCGTCAACCTTGATAAAATAAATGTGAGAACACAAAAAAACACCAATTATATTAATTATGTACAGAACCTGTCATTATCAAGATTTTTCTTTTTCAAATTACCAGAATAAAATCCTCAAAACAGTCTATTATATATCAACATGTTATTCTGGATAATGTTATGATAAGTGGGTTTGACTGTAAGCAAATATCGGCTCTAAAAGAGTGTTGTATAATTACACATTCAAAAAATATATTATTCAAAAACTGCAAAAAATGTATGTACATTATGTTCAAGAATATACAGCAGCTCCTGCCATTCATGGCGTTGGGTTATTCCAAGGGAGTTTATTATACAGGGTGAATCCACTGGTCGTTGCAATTAGGGGACATGGGGTGGCTGGCCATTATTGAATTACAGATATCCATTGGTTTTATTGCGCATCTGTTAATTGTGATGCTATTGCGTAAAATGTTAGAGTGATTTATAAAGTCATTGAGAGGAGAAAGAAAACTGAAAAAAAGAATAATAATTTCATCAGAAAACACACTCTATGTGATAGAGTTTTGTATATCATTAATACAAGTGATCTAATTCTCCTTCACACAGTACTACACTGGGCAGACCGATAAATTCTCTGCAGGGTATGAATGCTGGTTTTGTGAAATTTAGGGGTTTTTTTGGCAAGTAGGTTAGGACCAAATGAAATCTAATGCCAGAATTCCCAAATCAGTGTATTCATTGGTGGATAGTCTATCATTGAATATTTTCCTCCACTTTTTTATTCATAAGAACTGTATCAATGAATATCTCAAATTATGAAAAATTGTATCAATGACCATTTTGACTCAATATATTCATTTATGCAAAGTGTATCAGTGACCATTTTGATTCAATATAATCATTTATGCAGTGTGTATCAATGAATTATTTGAGATAATACATTTATGAAAGTGTATCAATGAACAATTTGACTTGATGTAGCAATTTACGCAAAGGAGATCAATGAAAATTTTGACTATCTGGACGGAAAGTCTGCAGAGAGCTGTATATTAACAACTCAAATTCTCTTGCCCTATTTTCAAATTTAAAGGCCCAGGCAATCACCCTTTCTGAAACCAATTGGGCCATACCAAATTCTGGTTATGATAGGGAACAAAGCCATGTACACATTAAGAGCTGTGTGAGATGTGGGCCAGATAAACAGCCCTTTGTCTGTTGGACTTTCTAAACTATACACGTCCATTTGATAATGCTAACTAGAGTATCTATATGAAATAATCTAAAAAAAAATATCTCTACAAAAATTAAGCCGTGACCACTCTCTGTTGGGATAACATGTTGCCAAATGATTACTTGCTCAAACAAAGCTACGCTGGTCAAAAAATTGGCTTCAAAACTTCACATATGATTGACATATCGCACAGTCACAATCTTCTCTAGATTTGTTCTGCCTAGAGTTCCTAATGCCACAATAACGGTTTTCCGAAGTCGCACACAGCCTTCCATTCTATCATCTCTAACCGATTTCAAATGTAACGGGGTCAACGCTCACAATTGAAATGAGTGGGTTTCGGCCGAACCATCATGGTGAAAGGTTTGAAGAAAGTAATACTGATTTTGTGGGATCTTCTAAAAGAGTTACCAGGAAACTTTTTACAGGGGAAACACAGGACCCAACTAGTCCTTTACGCAGCAACTGTATAATTCAAATTGATGGAGCTCAACCTGATTACCGTTTGGATGACCAGAGAGTGCTTAAAGCATCATGGTTTAATTTCAACTTCTTTGATTTTGTAAATCTTATAACTTTTTTGATTCTCTGAAAGAGTAAATTTTCAACTGTCACAAAACGGACTGTAAGGTTCCTTTAATGCTACGATTGCGTCGGTACTTGGTGGTTGAGTTTTTCTATTTCTTGGCGCTCTCTTTCATGCCTGGCTTGCAGTTCCTCCAGCTTGGCCATGTCTTCCTCTAGGTGGCTGTACTTGGATGGACTCCTCTCATGTTCGGGGCTGCCTTGCTCGGTTTGTCCTTGACCGTGACCTTGCCATTGACTGCGGGTCACGGCGACCGGCTTCTTAATCTTCTTGGAGTACTCGATGGCCTTTTGAGGGGTGAAAACAGACAAGACAGATGATATGAATTATCAATTTGTGTATGCTTTGGAAAGGCTGATAAAGGGGCGCGGGGGGCTTCTACGCACAGCGCGAAACAGCTCTGAGGGGAGAAATGGCAGGGTTATTGGTGGCATGGTGTAACATGAATTAGTTGTTAGATACTTTGGCAGTTAGGTTTGCACACAGACCACAACAAAACAAATAAATACATCATTTACCAATTTCTGCTGATACTACATGAGGGTCCCAGCTAAAATTATGGAAATCAACTTTTTATTCATAAATTCTTAACTGATGAAAATACACATTTGAACACAAATCATACTTCACAAAGTCTTCTGTTGCGTCCTATGTGGTATAATCTATGGCACATTGTATTTGGTAATTTGTGGTTGATTTTATATGGTATAATCTGTGGCATATTGTATATGGTATAATCTGTGGCATATCGTATATGGTAAAATATGTGGTGCATTCTACCGGTATATGGTAAAATATGTGGCATACTGTATATGGTAACATCTGTGGTGTATCCTACATGGTATAATCTGTGGAGTTTCCTGTATATGATACTACCGGTATAATCTGTGGCACATCCTATATGGTATAATCTGTAGAGTTTCCTATATGCCATATCATGTGCCATATCCTATATGGTGTAGTTTGTGGAGTTTCCTGTATGGTTTGATATGTGACGTGTCCTATACGGTATATCTGTGGTGTATCCTATATGGTATAATTTGTGGCATATACTATTTGGACGCACCAAAGATGACTTGTGTAAAATATGATCTGTATACCCATTCAGCGATTTTCATAGTATTGCCGCGCAGAAAGACAGCTAAACCCTAATGAACTGCACTGTTATTGTTGTCAAGTGAATTTTGGTTCGGACCAGAATTCAAACAAAAACAATAACAGACTGCATTTTACATGTATAGACACTGTATTGACAAGCTAAGTATTGGGCATGCCAACATACTTTGGGAGTGGAGCCAGAAATTGTACTTGACATTACAACCAAAAATAGCAACCCATCCAAAGTTACTACTGCTGGCCTTGAGACGAAGCACAGGTACTATAATATTATTCATTCAATGCCAAAATTTGGGTTTCAGTCCCGGTGGTGTCACTGTCGGGGGAAATAGGTATCCATGCGTGTTCCTAAAATCACGGGGAAGGGAGTGTTTTTTATTCCCTATCACGGTTCCGTGAAATAGACAAAAAGGGGTACTTTTCCAAAAACCTGCCATAAGAAAAGTTTGAAATATCCCAGGAAATACCTATCAGACACTCAAACTTCACCAAAGTTTCATTGTGCGTTTCCTATGCTTTGATCTGGTTTAAAACTGTGATTCAGAATCTAATGAATTTTATGAGTTTGACACTCCTGTTCCAAAGTTAATAGTTTCTTTCAGACTCTGATGTGTTAATATATGTGAAAACAATATCATAATTCAGCATTGACCTGACTCTAATATTACCTCTCCCTCTCCTGGATTTTGTAAGTAAGGGGGTATTTTTTGGTCGTATTTTCTCCCATATTTCTCAATATAAGGGTGTCTTTTTTGTTGAAAAATCCCAGATTAGGAGTATCTTGAAATTTTGTGGAACGAGCATGGATGCCCATGCTCTCTGAGAGTGTCACCGATGGGGTTTCAGTGTTCTTCACAAGAGGATTTTAAGGGGTAGGCCACCCCTCTGTTAGTAACTGTACAAAAGAACACATTTTCACAACAAAGGGACATGCAAATTATATCTGTATTGTTATGTAAATTGGCTTTCCCTCCCTTTTTTCCAAGCTGTGGAGAACACTGGGTTCCCTGTGGCAATGTTGGACAAGCTCTATGGATGGAAACACAGCATGGCTGGGTACAACTCTGACATACACTCGTCATACTTGGCTGATCTCAAGGGACGTGTAACAGGGACTACTCTGATCTATTCCTTTGTTTCGACACCTTGCTTGATCAAATTTCAATGGTGTGTCCACAGCTCTGATGGTGGACAGAGGGTGGTGTGTCTCAATACTTGGGGTGGGTTTGATAACTTGATATCTAAAGGAACGGCCAATAAGTTCATACATATGAAGAAAGACCATAAATTGGTAAATGTTAGATAGTGTAAACAGCAGGGTCGTTGCTGATACAAAATGTATGAGAATAGTTATACAGCAACGAAGTCTGCTGAGCAGAATTTACCAAATATAAGTTCAGTCTTTCTTTAGATGAAAATTTCAGATTAAGTCCCAACCAGAATTCACTTGGGAATGATAACAGGGAGTGCATTTTACACATATAAACGCTGTGTTGACATTGTAAAGAGTTTGTGTTTGAACATGCTTTAGACGGTATATAATTCAAATAAGAACTTGAAATTGACATAACAATAAAATAATAGTGAAAAACATCATCAAAAATTACAGCTACTGGTCCTCTAAAAATGCATAACATATGAATTAACCAACCAAGCAAAGAAGGTTACATGAGTTGATACAGACATACAACAATGACGAATGATACACTACACAGTGTGACTCTAAACACATGACATGATATGGGTTAGGCCAGGATTAATTAAGCATGCAAATATGCAAATTACTTAGGTGTTGCACTGCCCGCTGGGATGAGGATGAAATGAGCATGATTTTATTAGCCTATTTACTTGTTCCAATAATTCCAAATATTTACTTTAAAAAGTTCAAATATAAAAGGAGTACTCAGCCATGTTTCCCACTGTTACAACATCATTTGTACAACATTTCAGATTTAACCTGATGACCCAAATGCCCTGTGAACTGTTCCACAATCACCATTCTTCACCATGTGTTTGAACCAAATCATGGTGGTGAAAGGGTTGACGTTCTATTCCATTAAAAGTTTCAGGGAAATGGAATACTTTGGCTTCATGGTAGAAAGGCACACAACAATACACACAACATTTTACAAATCCTATTTTTAAGATATTGCCGTAAAGATTTTGTTTTCGAATATTCTACAATCTTTTAACGCCATCTAGAATTAATGACAATGAATTGTTTTAAGGTATTTAGGTACATTCTTTTTTCGGATTTCTCCTTGTGAAATTTTATAACTTACACAAGAAGCAGTACGTGTTTTTCATATCCTTCTCAAAAATTATTCATGACCTATCAGTGATTTGGAGCTGCAAACATCACTTTATTGTTTTGCATATGTATGAACCAAACTGTGAGTTGGTGACTCTTGACCTGTTATCTTTAACCCTTTCACCACCATGGTTTGTCCCAAATCCATTGTTTTCTATGGTAAAGTTGGACCTGTATACAGGGAACTGGGGGTGAAAGGGTTAAACATACATGAAATTCAAATTTAACACTGCAATTCTGATTATAAGTTAGTTAGGTGAGGTATTATTTTTATGGTGTGAATTCTTGTTCAGATCCAGCTAAGATTCATGATCACCTGAATCCGAAATCAAAACCTGAATCTGAATGATCAGTTAGAGCTTTCAGGTTAAGTGGCATGCAGTGCATATTATTTTATAACATGAGGTCGTGCATATCAGGTATTAGGAAAGTTGGGGAACAGATTTTGAATTATCATAATTTTTTTAAAATTTTACCATAAATACATCATGGGCACATTCCAATAAGGGTAGCAAAGATACATGCAACACAAGGCAGAAAATATCTCATTCATCTAGGCTCATTTATCCAAATAGCTATGTTGATCTTTCTTTTTTTTCCCTTCTCCATCTTAAACTTCCATTCCACATGAAAGTCATTTCAGTTTTATAGCTCCTTCTCTCAGTGTCTCTGTGTTTCACTCACATCTCAACTTCACCAACTTAGCCACATCACCCGTTGGTCAGATAAAACATCCCACAAACAATCATTCCAGAATCCAATGGAAACTTTCAAGACTAATGTGCACTATTTAAATATGTCCTACTTTATTTTAGCTACCCATTCCTTTACCAGTTCATCCAGCATATACCGGTAATGTAGAATGTGCCTCGGGGACTCTCAACTATTTATAATACTCTTTCAGTCTACTGCATTTGGGGGATTCATTTTGAAGCTCCAGGAGTAAGTTAAGTTTTCAGCGCATGATTTGTTTCAAAATTAATGATTTCATTTTTCCCCATCGAGTTAACACTGGAATGGCGGCCATCTTGAATTTCAAATATTGGTAATTTAGGTAATTTGTTTCTCTATTACCAAATTTAGCTAAGTGACCCCTGATTTTAATTCTTAATTTCAAAAGGGAAAGGTTTCAAGTTTCCTTGAAGAAAAGTCTCAGCAAGACTTAAATCTCATTTTTCGAGGTGCGTACACCTTGAATACCCAAATCAATTTACACTCCATACATTCCAGGCTTCGAAATTAGCGGTAGTCCCGCGTCCACAGACTACCAACTTTTCCCTGGGGCTACCAAAGTCCATGAAATGGTAGCCCACACGGACTACCAAAGCCTGGGACATGAAATACTTGGCGTGCGATGTCCGTCACTTTGGGACGAGCTAAATGCAGTCAACATGCAGTTTCATTTGTTTGAAGCAATTATCCTTTCATCTGTGAAGAGTTTTTTTCTGGTGACTATTACAATTTTCACTGTGATGTTGTTGTTTTCACAAGATGCAGAGCGTTTGATACTAGAATGTTGAGTTGCTTTTCCGTGTGCAGTCTTAGCATTCCGGTTCCCATGCTGTTGATCGGCAGCATACAAGACGTACTTCAAGTTTTGGGGGGTTTTTTGATGCTGAAATTTCACAAAACTGTCACTTCTATATCGAGAGATTGTGTAATCAGTTTGATTTGAAATACATGTAGTAATATAAAACACTGTGTCAGTTAAGCTCAGCTGAGTTTCGCTGTCTTTTATCTATTGTTGTCGATCAGTATCATGCCAATGTATTACGTTCTGTATAGAGATACTAGGGTGTAACAAGGCATGCCAGATCATAAAGATCATGAGAATATTTTTTTTCTGTTTTTCTTTTACTCAAGTTACGATTTCTTTGGATATATAAGCCGATTTGGAAAGTGATAGAAAGTGTTAAAAATGTACATAACGTAGCATAAATTAAGCGTTCGTGACACTTATGTGGGGTTTCTCGAGTTGAAGCCTAGTTTTACTGCTATTTTGTGTTGCTGAACCGGGGCTTATACTCGGACGAGTACAGTATCCCTAAACTAAAATACTCATGGACTACCAGCCATTGTCACTGGGCTACCACTTCAGAAAATGGTAGCCCAAGTGGACTACCAGGGAAAAAGTTAATTTCGAGCCCTGCATTTGTTGTCTGCCACATATACCCTTCAATCTGGCATGGTCCATATCGTTGTTTGAACTTGTAACCCACAAAACCCATTTATACAATCTCATCCACAATGCACAATTATCGTAATCCATTTATACTTCAATTCATCATTCTATGCTCTCAATCATCCGTCCAGCTGTCCAGACACTTAAGATAAAATGTGCCAGGGGGAGTTTTCAGACCTTGAAATTTGTTCCAATATTTTTCTGGTCTGCAGTTTGAGTGCTCTCCTGTGTAGTAAGTGAAGTTTTCACCAACTTGCCTCTATGAAAATCAAAAATTAGGGTTTTTTTTTCCCGCAGAATCAACAGAATATAGCCACTATACCATCACTTTGCATCTCAAATATGGGTAAATTTTATGCAAAATTGTCTGCATAATCCAAGACTCAGTACGTTCGTACACTTATTTTGACTAGAGAGATTGAATTGTTTATAAGTTGGAGTAAAAACGAAAAACTTTCAAATACGGGATGCTACTTCTTCCCTTTCTTCAAAGTTAAAACTGGGTTCTTCAGAATGAGATTTAAACCTTTGTGTCTGTAACAATCACCACTGGATACCAAATCAAGTGGATGAACATGGAAAAATGTCACAAATTTATTAGCAGAACAGACAAGAATGAGCACATGAGATTTTAACGCGTTCTGGGTGGAAAAGGGTTGGCACAGCTGGGCAGACATTGCTACAAACAAAGAAGGCATTAGCACAACACCAAATCCAACAAGCACCGGACAGCAATCATGCAATCATGCATTACTCTTAATTTAAAGCCAGAAAAGTCATTCCCAGGAAGATTATTGCTGAAAACACTGAAGCCAAGGTATTCGCAGTCCTCCGCACATTGCTTCACTACTGAGCCCTCTGGTGTCTAATGACTTAATTCTTTCTTATTCATGTTTGACAAGTCAGACTTCCAGAGACATGAATAAAAACGAAAGAATTCTGTACTGAACACTAGAGGGCGGAGTAATCAATTTCCTTGAACTGTTTTAACAGAATAGTAACTAACCAAAGCTCTGGGGCTTTTTATTTGATCCTCATCCACAACAGGGGTAGAGCTGGAAGAATGGGCCTTTACTTTTGGCTTAGGAACATGTTTAGCGTAAACCAAACTCTGTAAGAAGTGATCATATGCACACATTAATGGTAAGAATGACATTAGAGAAAAACAAAACAAAACAGACTGCACGGAAAAGTCAACAAATGAGCAGGTAAAGAATACAAAACAGTGGTGGAATTGTTATAAAGGGTAATCTTGAAAAACATCATTTTGACATTTGTGTAAAAGTTCATATCAGCAACTGTGTTTGTGTGCCTAGAAACAATGGGATCTTCGATGTCAATTTTTTAAATAAGATCGTTGTTGAAGATCAATCAGCACAAGATTAATTGCAATTTGATAGTATAATTAAAATTAATTAGCAGGAATTCATACCGTCAAACAGAACAAGAAGCTTCAAATTTGTTGATTTATTATTAGTAACACAAAATAACATTGACTCGCTCCATTTTGGAAAATACACATATGCGTGATATTTCTGCTGTATATTACAGGTATCTTGCCCCATTAGTCTACCAGCAACCCTACCCATATACAGCACAAGCTGACTCCATTGCCTGTTTCATGCATTGTGGAGGGAGTGGCTACTTTTGTATGAGCAGGGGTGGATGACAGGTGGAAATGTTGGGCAAAAACAAAAAAACAGATTGAACATGACATTAGAATGGAAACAGCATAGGATGGGATATTATGAATCTGAAAATGTTACATACAACTACAGTGGGTCAGGGTTTTATCAGTATTTTGTCTTTTTTTTCATTTTTTAATTAGGAAAAAAGTCTGAATTAAACTTTAACAAAAATTCTCAATTCCATCACTATGATGGTTGAAATGCACAAAGGCAGCCAGACCAAATTGATTCCATGCTTTCCACATGATCTGAGAGCAGAAAACATTTAGAAAGACACAAATAAAACACTTCAAGAGTTACAGGAAGGTTTCGGTTTCCACAAAATGTCCTAAAAATTTTAAACTTACCGAAAGGTCTGCCCCTAGTAGTACAGCTGGAATACATAAGAATACAAATTTGGTCTAGCATTGTAGCCACAATAAATCTTATTTGTTGTAGCACTGCAATCACCCATAGTACAGTATGGACTAACAAAAAGAGGGTGACAAAATTTTCCCCCAAAAATATGTAACATGCTTGAATTTGCAGTGAACACAGATTTATTTCCTGGAAGATTTTTGTTATGAAAGTTACGATTTACTCCTTTTTTATAGTTTGAAGGGGGGAGGGGAGGAGGTAGGGTGGTGGGGGTGGGATAGTCTTGATATGAGACTCACATTTCATTTCGGTGCTTGTCGCATAATTTTTTAACATAAGTCTGTTTTTGACATGTTGGATTGACATGCTCAAAACTTTTCTGCAAATGCATCAATTCATTTCGGAATTTCTGTCAATCAAACTTGCTTGATTGTTACATATGTAACATGGTGACATACATACTGGCATGGAAACAAGAAAATTCACTAAGTTAATGGTCCAAATCGGGGGATACCAAATACTTAGTAGAGTTGCCTCACATGCAAAATCAAAACGCAGCAAAACCAGGGTAAAAGTGAAGAAGCGGTGCTAAAAGAAAGGGCAGGGGCAGAAACCTGTTGAAATAAGTCATGCCGAGTTCAAAGGTCATTGGACATGGTCAGTGTGCCAAGAGAGTTGGCCAGGTAAAAATTCAAGTCAGGTTCATTACTAATTCAAAATTTCAATGGACTTTAATACTGCCCACACACAAATTTATATCGGTACTCAAGCCAGCATTGATCTAACACCTATCGACAGTATTGGTGTCGCAGAACACTTTAAAGTAGGAAAATTTAGCTCAACGCTACTCTGATGGCCTATAGGAAATTAATGTCCGGTCTTAAACTGTCTGCTGATCTGTGGAGATCTTCCTATATCACTGTCAGTTAACATACAAGGATAAAAGAGTGACCGCAGAAATGAGGCTGCAGTTTTCCCACAACTTCAAGGCAGAACACACCGTGGGCCAACACTTTCAGATTCCTGCAGATCTAACAATTCTCTGTCTACTTGTATTTTTTAGAACACTCTTTTGAACAGTTTGAATTCACTATTTAAAAAAAAAATTAAAATTTTAATGGTATTACCACAGAGTGATTCCTGATTGTTATTCTGAGTTGTGGAAGATGATTACCCTTACTTAGTAAAGGGGGTGAGGGGGGGGGGGGGCGTTTGAATTTCTTTCGTCAGTTTATTTGTACACATCCCTGAATTGTATTGTGCGTAGTCACATATATTTATTTGTGTTATGGCAATCTATCCAATGCCTAGTTTGACATATTTGACAGGGGCATGTTTATGACACACCAATACACCCATTGTCATATTTACTAACTCCCACTTAGCTAGCATTAATTTTCATCTGGATTTTACCTTAGTAAAGACAATGCCTGCAAAGTTTAAACTTTTTAGGCATATGCCTCCAGCAAAAAAAAGATTTCTGCATTTTTTGAATGGTCACACACACATAGATGGCTGGGTGCTTTGACTTACCACATGCCGTTTTGAGTGTATGTCACTCTGCTCTGGACCATCACTAGGTCTGGGTATTCTTCTTGGCGGATGCTGACCAAACGTCCGCTTGTTTTGTTCGGCCACCTGTCTGGCATATTCCCGGCCTCGGTTTGCCTTCTCTTGCTACAGAGAGAGAATATCATATAGCCATTGACAGTGTCAGAGTTGTGCTCAATAATAATGCATATATTAGCATAAATTATGCATGTGTTGCAGAAAATATAGGTCTGCTTGCCAACCCTATTGAAAACAATGTGAACGCATCATTTTATGGTCTATGCTTGTTGATTGGCTCAAAAGTCTTCAACACTCAACCACCTTATGTCTTTTAGTCAGATGTATTGTTACTTTTACCAAATCCCACTGGATTGGAAAGAGAATTTACATTCAAGACACACATACCAGTATATGGAAAGTGATCAATCTATTGAATTACCCTTTCATGCATGAGACCATGATCAGGTCCAAGTCCTCCCATCCGCAGATCACTCTTGAGGCTGCGGTAATCTTTCAGGGTATACTGTTTATAGTTGGGCGGTTCTTTTTTCTTCTGCATCATGGCGAGGTAACCGCCTTCCTGACTTGCCCTGCTGCCCCGGTCATCTACAATGCAAAAAAATGGAGGGCGATTAACAGGCCAGTCAACATGGACTTTACATGGGGGGTGGGGGGTGAGAGCGTGGGCACTAACATAAGGTAAATGCAACTCAGAATATCATAACCAGCATGTAGAGGTACTGCATTTGAATTAACATACCGTACAGGACATACAATGTCTGATGTATATGTACCGGGTCCATACACTTAAAGTAATGTAACATTCAACGACTTTCAAGGACTCTTTCAGCAATAGCCAAGGATTTTTTGAGGTCCAGACTACCGTTTCCTAGGCACCATTTTTTGCAATTTATCATTTTTGTATATCATTTTACAAACAATTTTTACGATACCACGACTGATCTATCTTGTCATTTTTGAAAAGTGTGGGTCACTTATCAATTTTCCAGAACTTTCAAGGACTCAATTTTACTTCAAAGAACTCTTCCAGAATTATGCAGGAGACTTTGAAAGTCAAGGATTTTCCAGGCGTGTATGGACCCTGCATGTAATATTTGGAAACTTGCATGTGATTTAAACCAAAATAAATAAACTGTTCCTCTTTCTTGCAAGTCCATACCAGAGAACACACACTTATGGATATCAAACTTTAAGACACTAGCACACACATGTAAACGATAGTTATTGACGCAGTAAATACAGATGTAAATATTCAATACATACTGCTACTGTTTATATTATTTTTAGTCAATTGAGCAAGTAGCTGTATTTTCTGATGTTTTTTTATTTTTTCACTATTTTGTTTTTAATGTCAACTACACACTTTGTTATTCTACTTCTCAAAGAAGCGGAAAGACACAGTGTTTAGCTTGTCAACTCAGCCTGTACATGCACAGACTGCGTTGTTATTGTTGACAAGTAAATTCAGGTCAAAGCTAGAATTCAAATGTAAACAATAACAGTATGATCATTTACAGATTGTGTTGATAATTAAGCTAAATATTTTGTTTCAACACGCTGTACTGTGGGGAGTAGTACAAGAACTTGCAATTAACATACAAAAACAAAAATAGAGGACAAAAGTTACAGCTACTGGTCTTTTAATTTATATTTTTGCATAATAAAATTACACATGACACAGAAAAGCTTTTAATAGTAACATTTTGAATAGTAAAATAACATATGAAACCATTTTTTGTTTTCAATGTCAACTAGAATTTCTTGTTCCACTCCCCTAAGCAGGCTGAGATACAGAGTACTTACCCAGTCAACTCAGCCTGTACATGTACATGTGTAAACTGCTCTGTTATTGTTGATAAGTGAATTCTGGTCCGGACAAGAATTCGAATGTAAACAATAACAGCGCATTGTACTCATATAGAAATTGTGTTTGCAAGCTAAAAAGTAGGCATTATAACATGCTTTGGGGAATAGAAAAAGAACAAGCAATTGACGTACTAAACATAAATAGTGAAAAAAACATTAAGAGTTAGCGCTGCGCTGCTGGCCCTATTATGCACAGAACTTGACTACTGATGATGGTGCATATGGTACATTTCCAAAGAAGAGTAAAATAACTGCATCGGTACTTCGGTACTCACCTTTATGTATGTCTGGAAGCACACCATATGGGTTTGTCGCATGTTGGTCTAAAGGATGCGTGTACGACAGTCTTGGAGTTTCCTCATAGAATTCTTGTGGATTCAATGCATCGTCGTAGCCGTAATCCCTGGGATCAGGTTGCCGTGGAGACCTGTATGTCTCACTGTCCTCGGAGTACCTCCGGAGATGCATCGGAACATTGGAAGAGAAAACAGGCTCGCTACTTTGTCGGGCATATATATTGTACCTTGGCTGACCAAAATTCTGGGGAGGTGGCTCGCGAATGTTGGGATTCAGGTAGGGATTTTCATAATTCTGGAAATGATCAGGCCTTGGAGTCACCTGGACATCAATGTCCATATTGTCTCTCTCTATTTCTTGACTCTGATCTAACCTTTTAATGTTCACATTAATGTCTAGATTCACCTTCTGTCGGTTTGCTCTTGGTGACGGGTTCACTGGAAGCATCTTCTTTTTGGGTTGTAGTGCCGTATCTGAACGAGTCCTTAATGGCAGATTTCTTTGCTCAGATACAAGCTGCTTAGTCCATGGCTGAGTAACCTCTGACTTCTTGGCATTTCCTTGTTTGGAACCTGACTTTTTAAACTTCTGCAAACTCCTCGACCTCTGAGCCCATACACTCTCTGGATCTACGTCCTCTGAACTCTCACGTGAGATGTTAGGAAGTGGTGCGTTGGGATTTAAGGGAGGCGTCACCATCTTCTTGGCATGGATTTCTGCGTATGTTTTCCGCGGGGGCTCCCTTTTAATATTTGAGCGATTCATATTTATGAAATCGGGCGCAGGTTTGGCTGGCGATGTGGACTTATATTTCCTTGGACGGTCGTTTAAATGTTCATTTTGAGATCTGTTGGTTGCATTCCCGGGATACCTTTCTGAAGCATCTGTGGCATATGGATCTGAGTTAGCATTAGGTGGAGGAAAAGGTGGTCTTTCATATTCCTGGTAAATGTCTTCTTCCGGTTGGCCGTAACTGTATCCCTGCTGACTTGGACGAGCTTGCCAGGGTTGAGGCGGAGTTTGCATGGACGGTCCTGGACCCTGGTACTGCCTCCTATGATCAAATTCTTCCTGCCTTTGTACTTGTCTATACCTTGGGTCTTCAAAGCTTGGATGTCTTTGGTGCACCTGTTGGTACCTTGGATCAAACTGCTGAGGCTGTGGCTCTAATGCACCAGGCGGAACTGGACCGTATCCAGGGTGGAACTGAGGGGGTGAAGTGTGTTGATTTGAATAGTAAGGCTCTGGCTGTTGATATGGCTGACTGGGCGGCTGAGTATAAAGCGGCTGCTGTTGGTATTCTTGTGGATGAAAAGGCGGCCCGTATTGCTGTGGCTGGGGGTCCTGTTGTTGTCGGTAGGCTGGATGCTGTTGCTGTGGTGGTGGTGGTGGTGGGAATTGCTGTTGCAGAGGCTGTTGCTGAAACTGCTGGGGTTGGTACTGTTGGAATTGCTGTGGTGGAGGTGGCTGTTGGAACTGTGCTGGGGGAGGGCCTTGAGCAGGCTGTGGGGGTGCTTGGTAGCCTTGGGGAATCTGCACTTGCTGGGGAGTCTGGTAGCCCTGTGACAGTTGAGGAGTTTGCGCGACTGGCTTTACTTGTGGCTGCGGCGTGACAGCATCTTCAATCACCTGTTCTCTTGATGCAGGTGTTCTTTGATTATATTCCTGCTTTGGGTACCTTTCCTCTGGGGGTGTTCTTTGTGAGGATGGCCTTTCAGAGTTTGGTTGTGAAGAACTACTTCCAGCTGTGAGCTTTCGCTTTGCAGATGACCCTGATCCTCTCCTGCCACTGCCTGGAGTCCTTGCACCACTGTATTTCCGTCTGGCTGCCTCAACAGAATTCGGGTGACTTGGGGGTTTGGGATGCCTAGATTTCAAAACAAATTGTCTCCTCTGTTCACTTAATGAAAGAGACTTTGCACTTGCAGTTTCAGATTTCCCATACAGGGGTCTTCCTTGATTGTCAACAGGGCTCCCTTTCTCATCCACAAAGTGTTCATTGTCATCGTCGCTTTCTTCCGAAATGTACTCAACCCTCACTTCCTCTGCGGGGTCATCAGGGGGAGGGGCATGAGGGGGATCCTCTGTCCCTTTACTTATCTCCCCGTGCTTCAAAAAGCTCTGTTGATTCTGTTCCTTGATGTAACTCTGTCGCTTTGAAGAGTCTCCACTCTTTGGCAAGGTTGAGGAACCAAGACGGTTCTGTGAATGTGCAGAAAGGCGTTTTGGAACTCCAAAGAATTGATCCTCCTCAGGGTCGTCCATCTGTTGACCAAGTCCATCTTCCCTTCTTGGAGTTGGTTGCTCAACAAATCGATCATCTTCATCCCTCCTAACATCTTTAGAACCTGCATCCAATGAGTCCTCCACCATTGTGTCATTACTTGCTCCCGGGTCTAACGAATCTGCCACCATTGTAACATCAGGTTCTTCTCCAGCCTCACCTTCCTCTTGAGCATCATCCTCTCCTCCTTCTTCAGATCTAGCTCTAGCTTCAGCTCTGGCTCTGGCTGCCTCTTTCTCTTCCTCCATCTTCCTAATGTCATGCAAAGACTTAGCAAGACGTTCCCTTAACGCAGCTTGGTACCGTTCTTCTTCCTCCAGGCTGTCAGGTGATTCATTGCCTTCTTCCTTTTGTGTCTGAGGAGGGTTCCCGTATTCATCCTCCTCCTCATCATCATCATACTGCATTGGCTGAGAATAGTTTTGTGGTGAACTCTTATTTGGAAACTCATCTGTTTCATTTGGTGGGTAATCTTCCACATCATCCAACTGCTGTTGCTGGTTTCTGTTTACACTTCCACCAGAGCCTTGGCTTTGCACACCGGGAGACAACTGCTGTGGTGGTGTACCTCTATCATTACTGCCCCTACTTCCTGGAGACGGACGGAAACCACTTCCACGCTTACTTCCAGCAGATCCAGATCCACGGCCACTTCTTGGCCCTCTGCTTCCTGCAGAAGGCCCCCTTGGGGGACGACCATAGTCACTCCTTCCTGATAGCTGTCTTGGTGGTGAGCCATTGTTACTGGCCTGATCATTAGGCGACATTCCTGAGCCATTGCTCTGTGTTCCTGATCCAGGATGACTCCTCTGTCTGCTATTCCTGGAAAGCTGCCTTTCCTGTTCTTTCAGAGCATGGTTATCATAAGGTTCATTTTGATCGGGGCTTGCCGGATCAGTGTCCATATGCTCAGGAGATTCATTCAGCTGCATATTTGGATCTAAGTTTTCCTGTTCATGGATGCCTTCCCTTTTACCCACAGGACTATCATCGAGAGAGTCCCGAGGGATATCTGAATTGTCAACATCTTCATATCGATGTGCTAGTTTGGCATCTAGGCTGTCCACAATCATAGGATCCGTGTCTTCATCATCATATTCTCCCGACATTTTGTAACTATCATATGACTTTGAAGGCTGGCGTTGCCTACTCAAAATTCCTTCATTCTGATATCTTTGGTCTGTAGGTTGGGTAGCAGTTTAGATCTCCAAGAGTAAATGTAGATTGTGTGCAATAATTATACCAGATTAGACTTTTTGATCAGATTGTCCTCTCGTTGTCATTCCTTGGAAATATCGCCATATTTAAAAAACATCTGCAAAAGAGAAAAGAAGATTGCATGTTTAAATTTTAATGAAACAGCAAATTTTGCAGGTAGAGTACTTTGAATGGCTTGAAAAAACATATTTGTATACAATCCTAAAGTAAGCCAAATGCCAAGTACATGTACAAGAACAGTTCACCTACCGTACAACCATGTATGTATGCTCAATATGACATTGTGTTCAACTTGCAAGCTGATCTTGAAAGTTTATTAAACTGTACCCTGTCATATGTATACCAGTATGTACATGTATACAAATGTCCGATATTACATGTACCATTACATGTACAACTCCTTGCAGAATGAGACATTTGTAAATCAAGATTATTTTTTTTTAATTCTAAACAGCAACTTGATTATTTGGAGTTCTTATAGTTTTCTCGTAATGCAGAAATTTCTCCCTTACAATAGGTGTGAATTGATATTTAAATAATTATGTACCCCTCTTGGTCCATAATGGATGACAGCAAACTTTGCAAGACACAATCTACAATTGAAGCAATTTAGACAAGAACATGCAAAGTTTGCACAAGTCTATTATGGGCTGGGAGGGCTTTATTATTGCTATTGTTTTATACGGTAGTTTTGGCGATGCCAGTGTAGATGCATAAAACATCTGGGCCATAATGCTGGATAATCACATATACGTGGGGGTATGACGTACGTCACAAATTCACTGATATTGACAAAGCTATAATAAAATTACAAATGAAATAATCACTAAAAAGGTTTGTTTACTTTAAATAAAGGAATAAAGAAGTTGAAAAAGTAAACTGTCTTGGTTCAGGCATTGGTGACCAAGAAAAAGAGTGGCTGGTACATGT
The DNA here is from genome assembly GCF_041260155.1 of Ptychodera flava. Classification (NCBI taxonomy): domain Eukaryota; kingdom Metazoa; phylum Hemichordata; class Enteropneusta; family Ptychoderidae; genus Ptychodera; species Ptychodera flava. The sequence continues at coordinate 38,287,489 of NC_091930.1, forward strand.
AACTGATGGTTTACATGCCAGCTCTGTTGCCAATGGAGTTTGTTTGAGCATACATGTAGACAGTAGAAGCGAGACTGAAATTACAATGTATACAAGTACAATAGCATTGTTCGTAATCTGCCAAGATAAGTACACAAAGGCCCTTAGCTGTTATACTGGGTTACTGAATTCTTTGTGCCGTTGCCAAAGGTGACCACGAGAGCATGTCACAAGAGATCAGTCCTCCTTTTCAGAACCATTTTCTTTTCAGTGTTTATCCCTTGGTGTATAGTATTGTATACAGATTAATCTATTGTCACAAACAAGGTCTATTTGAAAATTACAACTACGGATAGAGTGATATGAATTCAGAAGTATGACTGAGGCCCCAGTGTACAATACAGGGATGAAAGGCCAACATTTCAATTACATTAATTCTCACGGATACAATACATTAATTCTCATGGATACAATCCAAGAATTTGCTTAAAGCAGTAGCCTGGTTGTACAAATTATGCCCTCAACTCATAGTAAAGCCTTTTCTGAAGAAATACTTCAGTGTCCTGGGGATTCAATTTGCATGACTGCTAGGCAGTGGATTTTAATTGTTTTCACTCCAAACCTACAAATTTGTCTCTCTATAAGGCATTTAAATGATTTTTTTGACTCACCCTGTTGGGTTGTGGGGTTTAAGTCGCAATTCTTTACTGCTTCCAAAGACAGAGGGGTGGACAATTTACATACCCATGCATTATTTGCATATTCTTTTTTGGTGAAAATTTGTTCTTTTGTACAGTTATTAACATATAAATAGATTGCTCCAAATACAGAGGGTTGGCCCACCCCTTAAAATTCCCCTGTGGAGAACGCTTGTCGTAGGGTATTAATCGTGCAGCTCAATTTTTTGTCAAGTTGAATGATTCTTGAAGAGTGAAGGTACAAATTGTTACATTTCATTGTTCCTATGGTATCTGGTATACATGTACCCGCGTTACATGAATCCTGAAAAAAATGAAGCAATACCGTCAATGACGCTGTACCTTCTCTAATGTGTGGCCAGGTCAGGTAATTGGTTGTTGGCATGGAGTTGTTGGTAAATAGTTGATGATGTAGGGCATGAGGTGGGATATGGACCCAAAGAACCCAAAAGATGATTAAATACATCAATCAAAAAAATTCTAAGCTACAGTATAAACTGCCTAAAGATAGTTCAATGTGGAAAAAAGTTAAACAATTCAGAAATAAGAATTAACAGTCCAAAATAGTAATGACGCACTTCCTTACTGACCTGAGTGCATGTGAAATACACAACCTGGCATCTGTAAATTAAATGTATACCAAGTGATCATTTCCAGTCACTTTTAACTGTTTTTAATGGATTTTCCAAAAGTCCTGTGGAAATGATGAAAAACGCTTATCTGGTCTTGTGTTTGTATAACCTCATGGCTGATAATTGTCATAGTATTGAAAAAAAATGAAAGTGAAGAAATTACTGTTTTTAATAGGCATATTTTCCTTGAAATACATGACCGTGTAAAGAATATATGCTAAAAGTGTTTAAGAGTAAATTTCTTTTCAAAAAATAATTTAATTTGTGACCAAAGGATTTTTATTCTTTGAGTTTACAAATTCAAACATTGCAATTTGTTCAATCATCTTGTGCAGTGCAAAATTTATAAAATGACTGAAAAACAAAAAAAAATTGGCAGAATTACAGTCTTTGTGATGTAAAATTATGGGTTGACATCACGATAACTGTTAATCTGTTTGAAGTACTAATATACTATAATTTAAAAAAGAAAAATTCATGCAGAAACGGTAAAATATATTGTCAGCAATGTAGTGTTAATTTTGACTTAACATCAAAATATGCCTTTGCTGGATACCAAATATATGGGGCGAAATATCAGCCATGTTCAGCAAAATCCACACAACAGCATTGATCCTTTTCTAATTTGATTTGATTTGCTTATGTTATCCTTGTATGACAGTCAGTACAATATGGAACTTGAACACAACACAGTGAATAAGTATGCTGTAAATGAAATGGTGTGGCTGCATCCACATGCAGCAATAGGTGTGCCTTTGTCTCTCCCCCCTCATTTCCAACCTGTCCCATCCCTGAAAAAATAGTTTGGTCTTATATTTATAATGTTAATAATTTCTGTATTTGTTAAAATGTGCGCATCTCAAAAACTTTTGATCATAAACATTTCCATTGTTTTTTATAGCTGACCAATCAGTTAACCTGTTTATTTTGAATATTTGCGCATTTTTCCTCAGTATTTGACATTTTCTGAATACCTTTTTATTCAGTTTGTCATTTTCTAAAAGTTTAAATGCTCCATTGTGTGGTCAAGCTTTCCACAAGCATCAAATGTGGTACTTCATATAGGAGGGTCTGCCTCTAGAGGGCGGGCATCATGAACACTCCTGTGTTTGTTGGTTAATTCTCCACGTAAACTTCTGATTGTACTGTAAACATTGAACATGGACGACGTCCGATTTTCCTGTCTAAAACTTTCACTCATTTTCGTTCATATGACTCTGAAACTCCAGGAAACGATTGGGAAGAAAGGGTTATCTTGAAATATTGAGGTACTCGCCGATATTTTGCAAAATTAAATGAGAAAAAATGCAAGGAAAATGCCGACAGGCTTACACAATGACAGTTTTCAGACTCGGAGGCATATGATCATCTCTGCAGATTATGCAACAGGCCCAGATCACGTGAGGCCATGAGGGGATATCCACGCAACTCAGTACCAAACACTAGCGCTCACAGAGTGAGCAAACACAAAGTGAGTACCCCTAACGTCAGCTCAGTAGTCTGTAATAGATTGTAGTCAACTAAGAAACCTTGGAGAAAGGCTTAACACTGTGGCTATGCCGCTAAGTCCCTTTTGATTTTTGTCATAGCTCAAAATTGTTCTCCCATACCTCAACCTGAGCCATGAACACCCCCACCAGTTTATGATATGACCCATCACAATGGCATGACGTCAACGGATCTTGACAGACGGAAGTCTTGACAGACGGAAGTTCTTGACAGCAGCATATTGGTTTTCAACTCTAATACCTTCTCTGTCTATAAATAGACACGAGAAGGTAAAAATGAAGCAATATCGTCCAGTCTAGCCAACGTGACTAAAGTGTGATTCGTGTGTATTCACTCAATCAATAGAAAGGAAATGCTGGGATACAGCAGGGCCTGAAGTCAAATCAGAAATGAGGTGAGCCTGTTTACCTTCGGATAAGTGAGCTTAAATGTGTGAGCCAAAGGATGCTGTGTGTGATGAATTTCTCTTTTGACATGTTTAATTTGATTTGTGCACTCAAGTCAAGTTTAAGCTCTCGTAAGAACAAGGATTTATTCTTTGAACAGCTGCAAGTATGATTATGAGTATACTGTACATGTGATTGTGAATTTATTTATTGTACACTGGGTACAAGCATCTACTGGTTATATTGGCATATCAATAAATCATAATGTTGTTTGGTATAATTTTACACATTTTTTGTTGTTGAAAATACGAAGTGAAGGACAGTGATCACATACTAGTAAGTCTAAAGATATTACAGTGATACTCATATCATATCTTTTTCGAATATTGGATGAACAGAAAAGTAATCATCCTGAACATATAATCTAGGAATGGTCAAGAGATTGATTTTACTGTGACATTTACTACTGATGTACACGTAAGACAGCAAATTATTGTCACCCAGTTCCCCTCGTAGAAGTTTGCCATTGTACATCTGGAATCTCAGACATGTATCATGTCACTCTTCTTTTTCACATTAATTTTGTTTTTCATTTATTTTTCTCATTAATTTTGTTTTTCATTTATTTTAATTCCAAAATGATTGCTGGCTGACATATTAAACTCTGTTGTCTACACTTTGACTTACAACAGTACTAACTGACATGACAATACCTGAGCAGACAAGATGACAGACAGACAGTGGCTGAGTGAGATCTAAAAGACTTATCTTCCGACTAGATGTGTGTTGGTACGCAAGGAATTCAAATCTTGGAGACTTCAAGTGGAATGAATTGTGATTTATTGACACTGAAACTGTTTGCATTGGATTCGGTGTTTTTAGTTACCACAAACAACAGGGCATCAAGGTTTTCAATAGTGTGTCTACCTGTATTGTCCTGTATGAGCTCTGAATAGATTATGTTGATGTAGTGCTGGTAGATTGAAATTCTATAATGTTTCTATGCACTGCTATTATAATACATATATACTCTTATTACAAAAAAAACGGTACTGATACCACTATTATGATAATGCAGTGTTTTTGCAGAAAGCACTACATACCTCCATTCGTAAAATACTACAAAGTACAGATGACACCAGCATATTTATACTGTGTTGTCGCAGAAGGCAGTAAATACATGTACTTAAAATGTTACCCAGCTTCATGTCACTGAGGTTCCCAATTGTATATCTATGCAATCATATGAGAGACATCAGATATGGCACTGAAATATTTTTAATTATACAAAATTTGAGTTTTGATTTTTTTTTTTTGGTAGAAACAAGTCAAGATGGTGAAAAGTAAGTTGCAGAAAGCATATTGCAAGGAATTACAAAAGTTTGAAGAGTCCAAATACCTGTACCTCATTAATATTACCTTGAGGATTAATTTGGTGTCCAGTTTAACAAACATACACATCTATAAGACATTGTTCAAGCTTTAATAAATTATCATTACACATGACTGTGAATGTAATACGTACGGTGCTGTGAACTTGTATTCTGAAAGATAGGCTGATACAGTATTTCATACACTAGCCTTCAGCAATTTAAACAAACAGGCCAGAATACCTGTATTAAACAAAGTTGTCTGTCCATGTCTAAGTTTTGGTTCATTTCTGATGTACCGGACATACATGTACTGCAAAATCACTGGTCTTCAAGAAGATTTCATATTACTGTTTTGATGTCTGAGACAATACCCGGTATACATCTATTGTTATTTATTAAGGTATTATTCACTGCAGTGTGAATTGGGACTATATTCACTGCAGGGTTCTACATTAGATTTTATCTATCGCTCAGAAATAAACAGGCATTACAGGCACACTTCACCTATAATAGGCTCTAAAACTGACTTGATCAATGAAAGAACAAAGTCACTGTTGGTACACAGATCATGGTAAACACATTTACTGTAGTGTTGACTACCGGTAGATCATTATTTGGTTCATGTACAAAGTACAGTTGTATACATCATTGTTACCAGTAAGGTGTAACAGATCTACTGGTATAACTGAGCAAATAAAATCATCATAAAAATGTGAAGGTAGAATTTGGAGTAGACCATATGCGTACTGTGTAACCATGTACATGATCTGTGCAGGTTTAATACACTCTGCTTGACAACAGAGGCTTTTGCTGGGGACTTGACTGTTGTTTTCTGATCTACACACAGCCTACACAGGTATTTACATTTACATACAAAGTCAACTAAACCAAATGAAATACATGTGCCGAGAAAATATCACCAAATCAGATCGAGACACAGACATGTTTCTACAAATATGTAAATGTTATGCAAATGTTAAGCAAATGGCCATGTGTGTTTGGCACATAGTTATACCTGTTGGAGTTCCAGAATATGTTAGTATGATGATATTTCAATCTTTCTATAATTACCCCTGTTTTCATCTTATTTTAAGTCAAACTTTTCTACAGAAAGTGATATTAGGCTATTAAAAGTAATCTGCTGGTGACAGGGTTACAATGACGCATCGGCGTTTATGAAAGCGTCTTCTTGTGGTGTTGCTGTTGCAGAAGAAGAACATAACCCGATCATCCTATATCAACATTTATTTCTGAGTAACACATGAATGCTGATACTTATACGATGGCTGTATGCGATTTAAGTCAGGTGAAATAGGATTTGTCCCATGATAGTCCAGTACATTTGCTAGTAGTCATCTTTTTGACAATATGCCTTGAAATCAAATGCAACTTCATTTGTAAAAAAGCTTACCAAAGGGTGACCACAGAACACTTTTCAAATACTGACACGTCACTATTAAGATTTCAAAGACTGATTATCTGGGTAATTTTCCAGTTGCAACTGAAACTGAAATAATACATTGCTGCTGAAAACTTATGCCAAAGCGCCTGAATTGAAAAACCAAATCCATCATCAAGGATTGAAATAGCAACATTTTTTAAGACATACATAGCTTCATAGCAGGAATCAAAATCATATCTTCGAAGATTCCATGGTATTGTTTTGGTAGGTAAAAATGGACATTAGCTACTAAAAGGGGTTGGAATATTTTTGGGGAACGGAGCCTGGGGTGGGTCTGAAGTGGTCTTACAACATGAGTTAGGTTTGTCAAGATTGGTCAAATTCTTACAGTCCCATCACACTGCAAATCTGTGATTTTGTACACAGGTGTTGGAATCAAAAATTTGCGGGTCTGGGGAATAGTAACTTACTTATAGTGCACATGTGTTTGCATCTTAGGAACACTGGTGTTTGCACTGAACTGGTAAAACAAAATTTCAAGTGAAGGACGCTCACACTAGTCACAGAACATCCAAGCAATACAATATTACTAAACAGTGATTCTTTCCATTCCAAGAAACACCTTCACTGTAATTTACTCTATTGAAATGTGTAAAACATATCAAAATGTACCTTTGTGTTCATAAGAACATAAATCATTGGTAAACTGACATTGTTTCAGCTTATTATGTCTATTTTCACTTTTTATTAGCATGGTACAGTCAAAATTTGCCAAATAATATGACTGGTGGAGATACAAGCCACAAAAGGGGGAAGTGCTTCTTTTAGTGTTCTCCCTAGGATCAAGGGCAAGCATGTCGGAAATTTGCATAAAATTTACATAATTAATTTGCATGCATTAACATATATTTAAATACATACACACAAATACAGTAACTGCAAATTGTAGTCATTTAATATGCCTTTTATTTACTTACACATTGCTGCATGAACATACATATCAGGGGAATAAACAATTAAGTTTACAGGTGGCACCATAAAGTGCAATAATTTCATACATGAAAACTGAACGGTCACATCTTGCTTTCTTCAGCAGTCCAACTTCAGTTGTAAAAATTCAACTCGTACTCTCATTGCATGGAGAAACATTTGCGATGAAACATTGCGTCACTTGTTTACGAAATTATTCTTGACCGCGGAGTGACGTCACTTTCACCTCACGCACGCGAGTGAGGTGAATTGAGATTTGACTATACAGGACAGTGAACAATGCTGAAATTATGTGACAAAGGACAGAACTTAGTGTTTATCATTGACATAATGTTGAAATTTTGAATACTGGTGTAAAGGTTGAAAAATCCACACTTCAATATTTTGTTCTCACGGCAGTGTGACGCAAAAATGACGTAAAAAACAGAAAGTTCCCGGTGTCCGCGGTCAAGAATACAGAGCAACGAAGCCACACAATCAGGGCTGTGTACCCAGCGTCCCAGCGAGTTTTTGAGCACATTACGGTCACGGTCCCAATGAATAGAGAGACTGTTACGGTTTACCATAACAGAAAATTCAGACGTATTTACACGAGTGATCGTCACCAAAATTTATGAAACCCCTGGTGTTTCAGTAACTTGCCTCCTTAGCGAACCTGAACGAGACCTGAACTTGAAAACAGCGCGAAACGCTCAAAGGCCCACACTTCGACCGCCATCTTGGAAATCGCCTGACCTGTTTACGTCACATGGCACTGTAGACATCATTTCGCGACCAAACAGTAAATCCAAACTCATATTTTTAAAAACTTTGCGCGAAATAAAAAAAAAGACGACAAGAATGCAAAAGAACGATTGCACGATTAGTCAAAAAAATTGTAAAATGACAGTGACCCCAACATCGAGAAACTAGGTCAAGTCAGCGTAGCGTAATATGACGCAAACGTAACGTGTGCAGCCCACGAACTCTACCGTTCTCCTGCTCTGATACTTTCACCGTTTGTCTCAACAACAAGAACAGAAAAATAATTAAAATACAAATGCGCATTCGTAATACTGCCATGGAGATTTCATGTAGACTAACCGTCATCAGGTATAGACGCCTTATAAACCTTTATTGAGGGTCGCAATTTTGACCGATAGCTTTGACCACCAGCATTTTCACGGCATCGACGTCACTGTAATCCCCCACGTAACTTGATAAACGGCCATTGACACGGCGCTCGAACCACATGATCAAAGTCGCGGCCGCACCGATGTGCCGCTCGGCCGGGTTTTTTTCAACACCTATGTATGTGTCAATTGATTAATGTAAACTCGTCAGTCGACATGAAAAGTCTATTCAGGACTAAAAACGATGTTGATAAGGCTAGTTTTGGCAGATGTCCCATGCCAATGAATACACTGAGCTGTCAAGTGGGGCTGTCAATCAAGGGTGTCGGGAAAAATCTGAAGCGTCACGGCATTGTAGCAAGCGTCACGGCGACCAAGGCAAGCGTCACGGAGACGTGATGCTTGAAGGGCCTAGGGAGAACAAGACAATAACATGCATAGCGATTTCTATGGTTGGGTTGCTTAACTGTTTAAACAATAAAACATGTATTTTCTATAATATAAAATTGGATTACCTATTGATTTCATTGAAGCACCAGTATACTTTCATATTGTTACATACGCTATACAGTTTGTGTGATACAATGAATATTGCACACAATATCAATAAACCCCTTCTAGCGACATGTATTTCTTCTGAAAATACGTCGAACGTACACTGGTGAAGTAACAAGTAAATCTATTGATTTCGTTTTCAGAATGGCGTCCTGGTATCCTGAGATGAAAAGCTGAAGTGCACAACTATTTTGAAAGAAGTTACTTACAATACACAAAGCTGTACACAAACTTGACACAGTTACTCACATGAGTCTTCAATTTTAAAACGTGTATTAATTGGCATGCCATACTAACCAAGTTGATTTCAAAAGCGTCATTATTGAGATCAATCAATTTGTTTGTGCTAAAGTGAAAACTGAATTTTCATAGCTTATTCATATGTACTTATTATGATGTTTTTATCATTTACAAACTTACGGTTGAATGTACCCTTGGAGACAGATTTGGGCTCTCAAAATTTTACAATTATTTCCTAATCTACCACTTGCGGGGAGCTCATTTTAAAGCTCTTGGAACAAGAACAATTTTCAGTCATAGTTTGTCCAAAATCAAAATTTTTATTTTCCCCCCATAGCATTAAATCAGGGATGCAGCCATTTGAATTTCAAATATCGGTAAATGTTAGGTAATTTGTTTCAGTACCAAAATTACTTTATTCTGTATGTACATATTGTAAGCTGCCATTGTAGGAGATATCACATGACGCATGTGTGAATAGAATTTCAGGCATACAATGTGATATTGCAGTCAACTCATTGCAGTCAACTAATTGCTCACAATATTTACTGATGTCCATGGGTTCTTTTAGCTTGAAATACCAGTAAAAGTATTGAGTTCTGTTCAATCTATATATGTAATAAAATTTATCATCACCATCCCAGCTCTTTGACCTTTACCTAAAATGTATACATTTTACTTCTCATTGTTTCGCATTGTCACAGCTGTAGTGCTTAGTGGCAAAATAACGTAAACCCCGCTCACAGAGACAAACTTACGCCATCGCTACACCAACGTTACCTTTACATTGGTGTTATAAAGGCGTGTGAGTGCTCTGAGTCAGCCCAGCGTTGAACTATTTGATCCAATCATTGGGGGAGGAGGTCTTATAGATATGGAAGACTAATAAAATCTGAGTTGGCCCAGATTTCAGTGCGTGAAAGTGTTACGCTGGCCCTGGTCCCAGATGATCGTCAAGTTTGATCATAGACCTCATTAAGGGTCTATTAGCTTATCATTTGATCATCAAGTTTACATAACCGGAACTTTTCAATCCATTATAATCCCACGTACAGTCAAAATGACACTTTCCCACCAAGTTTAGCTCCACAAGCAAGACCATATCACTGGATTCACACGGTGCTTCAACTTGTACATCCATGGTACAACTACAAGAACTACAACTGAGAGATGCACATACTAACAACATCCTAATATTGCCATGTAATGATTATTTCTCCACAACCGACGTATCCGATTCATCTATGCTGAAGTTGTCTAAGATGGTTAAAATAGTCTGTGGCAGGCATATTAGCCCCAGTACAGTGCAAATTTTGTGTTTGTACAATTTGAATGTTTCTGGGTGCTCATTAAGGTCTTATGTGCCTCGAAAATGAAAGACTTAAAATTTTGCTCAAACTTTTGTCAATGAAACTTTCAACCATTCTCTTACCAAATCAAGAATAAAAATCGGGGTCACCAGACAAATTATCTCCCATGATTGACTTGATCATACTAACACCTTGACACATTGTATCAATGCCTGGTTTCAAAAGAATTCCACCTTTGAAACATAATCTGGCATTTCTAATTATCATTTTGCTTTGCTCAGCAAAACAATTTATTGACAGTTTATCAGTATAATATCTCATAATCTCACCTAGCTCTGAGATCTTATGCTTCGTGCTTGTATCAATTCTTGTTGATGTTGTTAATTGATCAGCCATTAATTTTCAATTAATTTGAATTATGTCGCTACAATACATGTACCATGCATAATATGTTTAATAGTTCAAGATTCTGTTGATAACTCACGTTTTAAATGGTTTGCTGTAAAATACTCTACCATGCTACACAGCACTTTCTATCTTAGGGTTCAAATTCTGGATTCACGATGGATTTAATATTAACATTACCCTATTGCTGTCAAAATAAATTTAGACCATATCATTAGCACGGTGTTTGCTGTATGTTGTCTTTACACCATAAACCATGTGTTTGCTTTCGGCATTACATATTTAAAGAGTTTTAAAAGTCATGCCATGGGGGTTTTCCATTTTGATCGTTAGCAATACTGTTATGATCTTTCTCAAATATTGGTATTTTAATCCAAACGTCATTTTCTACATGTATTCACCGTATTTGATATTACATTTTGCCTCCCCTTCACACAGGTTGTACGACACTGCATTTTGAAACCACAGTGTAAATCCAACTGGATTATATGTACCGGATACATTCATCAGTAGAATTTCCCTTTTCAACATTTCATATTTTAATTTTTCGCTGAATTACGTTAATAAACCTAGAATAAATTTTGTAAAATTGTACGTTGGCGGCTATATTAAACACATTGAAATGATGTTCATATTATGATTGGCACTTCAACCGCACAATTTGAATTTACATATATGTGAACTGTAGTGTATGCATTCTAGTCTGCAAGCATACCAAACTATGCAGACTACCGTTACGGTAATAATTGAAACATATATTATAGACACCAAAAAAAGAAGTATCAAATCTAACTTAATATTGTAATAACGAATGTCTTGCAGGCCTGGTTATATTTAACTTTTGAATTGAAATGGTAATTATCCTGTCAGTTTTGACGTAATATAACCAATGGTAGTCCTGATGGTATATGAATGTAGAGTTGTTTGATAAAGTCTATTGGAATGATCAGCCTGGTGATGGCAAAACAATCAAGGTATGTTAAACTGCGAATACAATGTACATCTGAACATGTCATGTACCCTTAAGTGGTTCTCCCATGTTGAGGAACTTAGGAAGGCAGCTACTGTATCAATGGGCCATGCTCAACATTTTTTTTAGATAATTAACGTTATTTGGTGGTACAATATCAGTTAGATCATTATAATAACATGAACATCAGGAGTTTAAACTGAACCGCCAGTCAGAGCACTTATAATTCTGAAATTTTTTTTGTAATGGTATTGAATTTGATTGAAAATTATTATTCCATTGAATTGTCTACTAATTTGAACCTTTTATTGTGAACAATGACATGATAATGGTGCAGGTCACTGCATAACATGAATTATAAAATTCAACAGGTTACACTTTCGTGGGTGAAAATTTGTTCAATACCGGAATGAATTTATTTTTCCCTCACTCTTGATAAAACAATATAATACAGTCAAAATTATGTTTCATTTATTTGTAATTTATTAATCTATCTATTAACAGTTTATTATTATCATTATCTGTATTATCAGCTTGCATGCAAATGAACCATAGTACAAATGGGAACAATTTTACGTAGAAATGAAATATTTGTCAAAATGATGTTAGCTATACCATATAATAGGTACTTTTTTCTAATTATGATACAGAAACAAGTATTTTAGATTCAAGTTGTGGTCTGGTAGAGTATATGTGCTATGGACACTGGCATGGAGGTTTTCAGCATGACGAGAGATGCGGTACAGGCCCACAGGAGTCTGAACAAAACACCATGTCGACAAAATCATGCAAATTGAATATTTAATGTTATCTCCACTGTTATCGAAACCTAATAAGTTGGGTTTTACAAAATTTACCTCAAAAACGAAAACTGAAAATAGTAAACTGGATCTCGATTAGAAGTCTTGTCGCATGTTGCTAACCACGCCAGCCCGTGGCACAAACACAACATACAATCCGCACTTCCCGTTGGGCTTCCATATCGATTTTCGGCCACTGGGTGCATCAATACACCAAACAAAGACAAGACACGCTAATTTGCGGAGAGGGCTCTGCCTTTCACAGGGATTTGAATCCGTAATGACTTTATAAGAAAAGACTTGACGACGTGAAATTAAAATATCGATGAGTGTTGAGTGAAGCAAGAGTTCTGAGTAGACCCGTATGAACTGTAGTACATTCAATGGTGCTGTGAGAGCAACCAACGTGTGCAATAACACATTTTCGATCAGAAGACAGTATGTCTAAGTTGTACAACTACATTATGAAAAGATAGGTTTTGTCTTCCTCGGTCACTGCGTAAAGTATGTTTTCACGAAACCCAAGTACTTCATAACTGAAGTGTTTGACACAATAAACACCACTGGAATTTTTGCGATGGAAATTTAATGTATTTTACAACAACGTGCGGCATATATTCAATTATTTTGGTATTAATGAAAAGTTTGTATTGGATTTAATAGTTTATCATCTTCTCTTAGAAACACGGATATTTTCATTAGAAACTTGGGGACTAGGTCGTGCACAGGCTATTCGCATATTTAGGTAGACAAAGTTAAACCTGGCTTTCCACCGACATGGCGATAGAACTTTAGAAGGGAGAGCCATGGCGAAGGGAGCCCAGCTTGTTGAATTAAATAAAGCATACATTGGAAGGGCTTGAAGTTTAGAGAGAAAACCCCCATCCTTAAAATGGAAAGCAGAAAGGTTTGACAAACCTTTAAAATACCAGTTCACGACCAATGTAAGCCGAGATTCATTATTTATGTGAGCACTTACCTTCTGACGAATACAACATGCACGGATATTCACGTCCGGATATTTACATCATTTTTTGTTTGAAACCGTTCCATGAACAATAAGTATCAAATGGAAACATAATCCGGTGTTATGAAAAATAATTTCAGGACGTTAGAGTTCGATACTTTCCCACATTTTCGTTGAATACCTTACACAGGTAGCGATAACTCATACTCGTAAACGTCGGGAGATGCCAAAATGGCGACGAGCAGAAGCTATCATTCCCAGCATGCAAAGGTGGTTTGTTTCTTATTTGCATATTGCTATGGTGACTCGTTGGGCGCACAGAGCACGTAAACAAAGGTCACAGCCCCAGCCTGACTCAGGGCTACACATCATTCTGATAGACCCTTACAATCGGTCACGGCTGCCAACAATACTATTGAAAGTTATTTTGAAATAATTCAAAAATGCACCGGCAACAACCCTTTGTCAGATATAGTGTTTGCTGAAATTGACATGTCAAATTGTCATGAGCTCCCAAACACGGTAGCCCTGCGTACGATGCTGTGTGTTCCGCTACAGCTAATAGCCCCGCTCACCACAATTGTTACCGGGAAATTCGCCAACATAGCGACGCTCTAAGCCCCTTCAGAAGTTAAATACGTAACAAGAGACGGACTCTTTACAAGTTTAGCGAATTACATAACATTTTGTTTTAAAAACAGTTTTTTTCCATCTTCGTCATGAAGAGCATAGAGTTTGATTGAATCATTACAGTCATCATCCTCCCCAGCAGCAGATTTATCCAGTGTCTGTTGAAGTCTGCATCTTTGAGTTTTGTAATTTTTTGCCTTACCACACTCCTTGAGTTTGTTGAGCAATAAGTAAAGTCTTTCAATGATGATTGCTAAATTGTACACTCATTAATAAATTCTCAATATTAGAATGTATGCAAGTGCCAACATCTTGACCAAAGTGTGCTACTTTTGACGCTATAGAAGAAGGCCTTAGCTTTTTGGCGTATAAGAAAAAGTTTTTTGGTGTTTGGACTACTGGTCCTAATACCAAAAACCTTTTTCTTGAACTTGTCGTTGAGCTTGCCCTTGAAATAAACTTTGATAGAAAAATTACAGTCAGTAGCACAGTCATACATACATAGTCTTTAATACTACTCACAAGTAATATAGACAGAATCACTGTTTTATCTTTTACCGACAGATAAACTCAGCTTTTCTGAGCCAGTCAGATGGGTTGTACCATTTTTGCAATAGGGGCCATTCAGTTCGACTGGCTGTATTTATTTTCACGGATCTGAGTATTGAAAGATTGAAAGAGCTACTCTAAATATTTATTTAACAGTGTACATTTGTCAGCATCGATTATGTGGTACTTTGTCTATTTATACACACAGATTACATCTCTCAGCAGTGTCTGAGTGGCTGAAGAATTAGTATGTTTTGAAGCAACCTAAAAGTCAAATATTAATTAAAAGTGTTGTTCCTTTTTTGTTGCAAAACACTAGGAGCAGCTGCAGGCAAAATTTTTCATTTCAAAACTTTATTTGAATGCTGACCAAAAATCGCAAAATACCATCACAAAGTTGACGTCGTAGTCAACACAGGTGTATTCACTTGTAGTGAAATGACAATTTGGGTCCTGACATTGAAGCACTCATACAGACAGATTTGTGGCTGGTTTTAATTGTCACATGGCGACAGGAGAAAATGTACAATCAGTGGATAAGTGATCTTTGACAAGACAATGTTGCAGAGCATTTCAATTCCAAATTGTCAAGAAGTATAATGACAAATGATAGAGCCCCGTCACTATCAGAGTCCTACAATGAAAGCCCAATTACGTGAATTTTTCAGTGCAATTTTTTTTTCTCTCAATAAGATGGTTTGAAATCAGATGGAACTTATGTACAATGCTTACTGAGGTATGGCCACTGAACATTCATCAAAAAATTGGCAATGAAAGCGAAACTTCAATTTTAATAGTTATTAAATGATTTTTGAGTTGCAAACTCAAATATGGCCACCACTGCAAACAGACACACATGTGCCTGCACAAATATAATGGACCAAATTCATTGCTGAGTTTTGAAATAGTAATATTTTCAAAGATGATATTGCCTGATGACAGGAATCCAAAAAATCTCTCAAAAAGATCGGACGATATTTTTTGGCCAGTAAGATGCAAAATAGTATTGTCCTGACTAGAATTAAAGCATTATAACAGCGCATTTTAAACAGATAGACGCTGTGTTGACAAGCTAAATAGTTGGTGTTTCAACATGCTTTGGGAAGTAGAACAAGAAGTTGCA
This sequence comes from Ptychodera flava, assembly GCF_041260155.1. Classification (NCBI taxonomy): domain Eukaryota; kingdom Metazoa; phylum Hemichordata; class Enteropneusta; family Ptychoderidae; genus Ptychodera; species Ptychodera flava. Next base: position 38,303,119 of record NC_091930.1, read on the forward strand.
TTTGACAAGCAAAACAAAACTAGAGAAAAAAAACACCAAAAGTTACAGCTATTAGCTGTTTGATATTGGCATGATCGACAATCTTCTCACAGTTTTGGACCGGAATAGTTGAATATTTCCTTTAGTGTTTGCTTGAAACTGACTTATCTTGCAAATGCGCGCATCATGAACAAAAGTTATGAATAAATGAGCTGCTTAGTGAGACAGGCTGAAGTGACACTGGAAGAAATTCTAGATTTTATTTCTAAAACAACCTGCTGACACACAAAACTAATTGCTAGTAAAAGATATCATCTTCACATTCACTTTAAGCATACAATTTAAAATGTATGATTTGAAATATGAAGCTACCAAATGATACAAACACGCACATTTTAAATTTTTTTTTGTCTGTAATGACTGAAAGACAAAACCAATAACTGTATATTTAATGCATTGTAATTTCAACTAAAAATGGAAGGACACGATTTTTTAAAATATGAAATATAAATAATATATATATTCTCCCCTGTGGGAATAATGGCTGTGACATTTTCAACAACATGCGCACGCCCTTAAAAATATACTATAGTCTGGGAGTTATTATCATAACATTAATAATGCTGTTCATTTTGTCAGTCCATCAATTCTGAACACACACTTTTCTGTAGCTGTGTATAATAAAATAACACGCTTCACTTTGTTGGTCAATACTGAGCATTAAGGGGACTCTGAGCAACAACACCCTCCTAAATGGAGAGAGGAGTCTAAGTCACGTACCCCCCACCCCCACCCCATTCACAAGTAATTCGATACATTATAGTTGAAAGTTAAATCACTCAATTAAAAGTATTTCTCATAAAATGACAAAGTCGAAAGCTCAATAAAAATACAAAACTTTAGGAAATGATGACTTTATTCAAGTTCATATCACTTTAAAGGACTGTAACTTTTGATGATTTTAACACTATTTTTGTTTTTCATATCAGCTCCAGTTTCTAGTTCTACTCCAAAAAGTATGCTGAAACACAGCTATTTTGATTGTCAAAACTACCTCTATACGTTTACAATGCACCTTTACTGTTTACATTTGAATTCTAATCTGGACCAGAATTCACTCGCCCAACAATAACTATATACAATCTGTACACAGGCTGAGTTGACAAGCTGAATACCATGCACCTCAACATGCTTTGGGGAGCAGAACAAGAAACAGTTGCTGACATGAAAACCAAAAAATTATCAAAAACATCTTAAACAGTTACAGACACCAGCCTTTTAACATGAGTGTGAGTTGAAATTCATGGGAATAAATTATATTAAACGCACACTTGTTCATCCGGGGCAAGAAAGACCTCTAGAAAATAACTATGACTAGTAGGTTCAATATCCTTTACTTCCGTCACAGCATCTGTGTGGTTCTGCTATAACAACAAAACTGGCAAAGCCTTGCTCAAGAAATGGTCAGTTAGGCCAAAAATACAGACTTATTTCCGGTCAGCGCGCGCATCATTTTTTTTTCTCTTAAATATTCTGGGTGAGTCAGAATTTCACGTGGTGGCCGGCCGGAATTCAAAGTTTTTATGATGCATGTTCAAAATGCTAAAATGAAAACGGAAGAATTCTAAGTAGCAGGTGATAAAAGACAAAATTTGACAATAATTGTTGAATCAATATGCCAAACCAGCATTGTTACATAAAAAAGAAAAAAAGAAAAGTAAATCGCCTTTTGTTGAATGTCAAAGACCAGAAAGAAATCTTTTTTGTTTGCCTTTGAGAACCTCTACAATTTTTTATCATCAGCGGGAAATTATGTCCTCTTTTTATTAACTGAACCAAGTTTTCTGCTTCATAATGGCTAGGTTTTGTACATAAAAGTTTATAAACAGGCACTACGTATCATCTCTGACACAAAGCAATTCCCCTGAAAAGCAGAGTCAGGTCAAAGGTCACTCAATGTTCAGAGACATTGGGGGAGTTGTATTCTCTAAAGCAACTTCCGGTTGCCGTTTGAAACTTCACAGTCTCTTTTTTTTCAATAATCTCACTGAGAACAAATAAGTGCAATACGATCACTACAAAAGATTGCTATAAATTTTGATATTTTCACCACTTTTGGTCAATGTTCTACTTCCGAATAAAAAAGGGCCCTGACGCGTTGTGTTCTACAGACTAAGTACGCCCAAGAAAGTATGTGAATACTGAACGAACAAACCCATGTGTGTACAAAGGAGTATGGAAATGCACATACTTCTGTGCGCATTTGCGCACATGGACTTGTTTGTACCGCGGTCCATACGAATTCCGGGTTTGACCTATTCCAGGAGTATGTTTTCTTATTTTTCTGCCTAACTTTGAAATACTCAGCATTACCTTGGCTAACATAACACATTTGTGTAAAATATGCAAATTTATTCATTGTTGATTCATAAATTCAAGTCGGGACAAAAATTCCTGTGTAAGCAATGACATTGGGCAAGACACACACAGGCTGTATAGTATTGACAAGTAGAAACACTGGGTGTTTAAGGTAGTGAGCATCTCAAAAGTGAAAGACTAAAACTTTTGCTCAAACTGTCGATCATTCTTTCACTAAATCAAGAATTATAATCAGAGGTCAAATCAAATGAAAAAAAAAAAATTGCAAAATTTTGAACTAGATGAACAAACTAACATTTACCAATATTTAAAATTCAATTTTCAATTTTCAAAAAAACTTCAAACAGTGAACATTTTTCCTGCTCTCAGAGCTTTAAAATAAGTCCTGACGATTGGTAGATCAGAAACAAAATTGAAAAATTGGAGTCCAAATATCAGTTCTCGAGGCGCATACTACCATAAGATGATCTAGGCAGTAGAACAAGAGACTGTATTCAACAAGGACTATAAAAAATAATGCGAAATATATGGAAAGTCACAGATATTACAAAGCATATCAAATACAAATTCAATGAGCAAAGTGGCCTCATCATGTAACAATACATGTAGCTTTTTTCAATAACACAGAAAAAACCAAGTGTAATATAATTAACATATGAAGGTCACGGCCAGTGCCCATGTCACATCACTGTATTGGCAAAAAAAAATAGAAATAAATTTTATGAAAGCTATTAACAGAATAAATAGGGTAAAATATGTAAGGTAAATACTTTTTTCAGGTAAAAATATAGAGGATAAAGAATATACATATATAGCTTTGGGAAAAATGATCCTATACATATGTAATAATGTATAAATTCTAACTTTTAAAGAAATCAAACACATGTTATATGAAAGTGGAAAAAGCATGCTGTTGTTGTCTCTTCTCATTGGTGGATTGAAGGTTGTTAAAATTATCAGTTTAAAAAAAATGGGAAACTGAAATTTTTTTATCAACTATTGTAAAGTTATCGCCTTGGAAATGTTGGGTAGTTTGGACCATGATGAATACAAAAAGATGTACACAGTACTGAAAATACCGACAGATATCTGTCTTTTTGTTGTACATGTTTAAATTCAACTGACAATTAAGCAGATTAGGGCTTGTGCACCACAGGCACGCAACACATTGCTTCGCGCTCGGTACAGTAAACAGATCTGTACTGTACCAATCGGTACAGTAAACAGATCTGTACTGTACAGATCAGTACAGTAAACAGATCTGTACTGTACAGTTAGGTAAAATAAACAGATCGGTACTGTACCGATCGGTACAGTAAACAGATCTGTAATGAACAGATAGGTACAATAAATAGATTGGTACTGTACCGATCGGTACAGTAAACAGATCTGTACTGTACAGATCGGTACAGTAAACAGATTTGTACTGTACTGATCTGTACAGTAAACGGATCTGTACTGTACCGATCGGTACAGTAAACGGATCTGTACTGTACCGATTGGTACGGTAAACAGATATGTACTCTACCGATTGGTACAGTAAACAGATCTGTACTGTACAGATCGGTACAGTAAACAGATCTGTACTGTACAGATCGGTACACTAAACAGATCGGTATTCTACCGATCAGTACAGTAAACAGATCAGTACTGTACCGATCGCGAAGCGACGTGTCGCATGTCTGTGCTTTGCATCATGCACTGTTTTCATAATTGTTCAGCATGTGGATACTGTGAATGATAAAAATGAAAATTGCATTTTGTTTTTTGTAGTTCACCGCCGTAAATTATCTGGTTACTTGTAGTTTCTCTATATCGCTGCTCTCCCCAGAGAAATTAAAGCATAGTGGCCATGAATCTGTAATGTTGCTAAAACAATGAAAAAAAATCATTAACATAACAATTATAGTTAAGCAAATTAGCCACTATGTTATCAGAAATTTGTCGGGAGAACACTCAATGTGGCAGGGTACTCTTGTGAATCACAGGGCAGACATGTTGCTAGGTGTATTGCACTGGTATGGGACCCATTTTGCTAGCTAGAAAATTCCTTTCTGCCACATGCAGGGCCAGTAGCTTATAATCATTTGATGATTTTCACATCAATTTTGTTTTTTTTTGTGTGTGTGTGTCAATTACAAGGTCGTTTTCTTGATCCCTAAGGTATGTCGAAACCGTAATTATATTTAGCAAACAACTTCGGGACATCGTACAAAACATTTTACAATCTATGGCAATCTTACAGCAATCTCAAATGTGGAAATAATTATGATGTAAGACAAGTCCTGCGTGGTAAAAGTTCCATTCCGGGTCTCTTAAACCCCTCCTTGACAAGTGGAAAAACATTTCCATAATTAAATGATGACAAGACTGGGTAAAAATGGTGTAACACAATCAAGTTTCTGTAATCTAACTAAAATAATACATTATTGTCATTTTATCTAATACCTCTTTTCATGATAATGTCTGTTCTATAATATCAAACAAACAACATTACAAGAATATACTAATTAACGTTTCTGCAGTTAGTACCACACAGAAGAAATAAAACATACATTGCATTTGGATAGCACATAAAACGGTGCAAACACTGATAAAAAGTTAACACCCTGTCACCCCTATAGATAAATATATCGTATAACCCAAACCACTGGAAACAGTTGAGTTGATTTCAAGTTGGGGTGAGACGTTCACCCAACATGGCAATAATACCGGGGTAGATCAAAATTTTATCCTTCCACTACCTTGAAAGACTTTCATCGTGCCTTGAAACAAGTTTTAGATTATTAAGTTTCAAGGAGCATACTATCCTAAAGCTATTGTATAAAAACAGTCCGACAGTCATGCATACAAAATCACTTGAAAGCAAGCCAAGTGCATGTAATCACACTTCTAAATTTTTCACTCTCAGGAGCACAGAACTATTGTTTAAATAAAATGGCAGAATCTTTACAAATGCTTTATACATTGGCAAAATAAATAAATATGCTATTTGTGACATATAAGATTTTTTACTTTGATGAAATATATATGTGTAATATACCACTATCATTGTACTATCACATTCAATTTTAACTCTGTGATGTGTATTTCTGGAAGATTTCTTATATTTTTTAATTCTTCAAAGTGAGTACTATAAAGACATTACAATGGCAGTATTCGTTCATCAACAGTATTTTTTTTGACATGTACAATCATGTACATGAAATGAAATCAAGCATGTATCACGTATGGGGAGCATTGTTTGAATATCCTTTCCCTGGCCCCTACGTTATTCGATTGTCAGAGCGCCCTCTATGGGTAAATCGAGAGCAATTATCTCAACGTAATTTGGTGACATTTAACCCCTTCGACTACCATTACCAATGTTATAACCTACATGACAAATGCACCGTGAACACTAACAGCAACTCTAAGGAATTTCCCCACATTCAAGGTTTATGTTAGTTATTCATATTGGTACCATATTTCCAGCATAATTTAGGGATACTCCATGGTATCATATGACCCCCAGATCGTAAAAAGAACATTGAACTCTAACTCATTTCTGGTGCAATTGAATCTTTCAATTGGAGTTGTTACTGCAACAGAAGGACGTATTTATAATATATGGAAATTGACACATCTTGAAGAACAACGCAAAGACGGCAAAATCCTTAATACTTGCTGCATCTATTCTTTCCTCGACAGCAGTTCTATGTTAGAGAGCGTATAAATGAATATCTGCAATGTTTCCTATGGAATGACAATGATTTCATGCATTGATGCTGGCTACAATGAAACTCAAATCACTGGGTTATAGTACTCTATTTCAGGTCAATATTGCTATTCACACAATATATTCTCCTGGTCTCTCTTCTATATATGCCTGTCCTAACATCTCAGCTTAATGTCTTACTTGGAACAGAATATTCAAATTTAATAAAAGATGGGCACATGACACCATGTATTTTACTGGTAGATAGGAGGACAATGTTTCAATTGGAAGCGGATCTGATAATACTGACTGGAAAAATTGGAAGGCATTTCAGAAGGGCCAATGTTTGACAAAGTAAATATCACCCACAAGGTCATTGAATAATTTACATTGTCATTGTGGTCTGCTACACAAGAGAACATCTCTTCACAACACATCAAGTAAATCTAAACATAATTCCTGGAATAACATGGTTCCATAGCTTAAAGGGACAAAGTCGGCCATTTTTCTTGAATTTTGTTTGATACGAGATAGTACTTATATTGTTTGACATGTTGACAGATACTGAATGAATGGGTGCCCATGCATATATTTGACCCTGATTTTAGACAAATTAAATGAAACCATGGCAAAAATGAATTAATGATCATGACCATTAATTCATTTTCGCCATGGTTTCATTTGTCTAAAACCAGGCTCAAATATATGCATGGTCACCCATTCATTCAGTATCTTTCAACATGTCAAACAATATAAGTAGTATCTCGTATCAAACAAAATTCAAGAAAAATGGGCGACTTTGTCCCTTTAAGCAATCTATTCTTTTGGTGAGAATTGTCTGGAATGTGCAGTATGGAAGCTCAAACTATTTGGTCTGACCGCACAATATACAAAAATATAGATTTTGTGCTTGGTAGCCTATGCACAAATCGGTAATATATTTTTCTACACAAATCGGTTATATTTGACTCATGCATGCAGATGCTAAGTGGCTCAGTATGTGAGCTAGCAACTATCTCAGTAACAGCCCTCAATATCACTGCATGGAAACTAATTTTCCTATGTGATTGACTCAACTCTAAACCCATTTAACCTGTTCACCCCCAATTCCCTGTAAACAGGTCCACAGTCCGCATTGATAACAATGGATTTGGGTCAAACCATGGTGGTGAGAGGGTTAAACTTGGGAACTCTTAAAGAGATTTAAATTGATTCAAACGTGTCCATGTTAATATTCTTCACTGATCATGCTATAACCTGAGAACAATCACAGTGATTGGCTAACAGTGATTGGCTAATTTAAATACGGTAGTGACTTCACTCTGGTGCAATAATTAAGTAATATTGACCAGAAAGCAGGTCTGTAGCTATAACATACCGCACACTGCAAAAAGGTCATTGTACTTTTCAGTTACAAATGATCTTGTATTGACCAGTGGTTCATACCAACATCAACTCACTGATGTTAGAGACATGCACCTTTGGTATTTGTACTTCGTTTGTCCATAATGTACATTTCACATCAATCTAATATAAGTAGAAGTCAATATCCTTAATACATACTTGTACAATACGTACCAGTATTGACTTACATGTATTAACAAAACAAGTTATGGGAGCTAGCAAGCATATGAAAAGCCATCATGCTTAACGGTTTTGACTTCTGATATGGTATATAAAGAGAAATATATGACTTACTGTTGTTTCTAAAATATATGTAAAGTGATGTAAACTAACAAGGTTTACTAGCCTGTCAAATATCTATATCTCCTCCGCAGGTAGATATTTGACAGGCGTTAAATAATAATATTGACCTATCAAGGTTGTTGAATATTTAATATTATGTGCTGAATATTGACCTCACTATGAAAGCGTTTTGTTGAGGGCGGTAGGCAGGTAAATGTTACCAGGGTTCCCTAGTACATTTTAGCAGAGTATATCAACGCAATCAGATTAGGGGACTGCAGCTAGAGTTCCTAAATCATTTACCAATGTTCCTCATCTTTGGCGCAAACGCTGATTAATGAGGCGATATAATTATTCTTGTTATGTGGCACACCAAATCTTCCTGGCTGCTGTACGCTGTCTTGCACCCCTTGCAGTAGAAAGGAACTTCAGAATTCTGATGCCAGCTGGTATGGAGAGTGTAGAGGACGACATCGCTGAACTTCCAGCCGCAGTACGTGCATTCAAACCCTCCCCCAACGCTCTTGCTAGGTCGTAGTGTGTTGACCCTTGACCCTGTGGCATCGCTGTTGACCTCAGGCAGGTGTTCAGAGGTGGCCATGCGCGTGACGTGGCAGAAGAACTTGTCCCGCTGGCCGCAGTCCATCAGGCAACCTTTGCACTTGAAAGGCTCGGCCTCGCTGTGGTGCCAGCTGCTGTGCAAAGTGTGTTGAACCGAGTCCATGAACTGGATGTCACAGTGTTTGCACTGCAGACTTTCATCTTCAGCGCTGTACGCATCTGTCTTCGCTTCCATCGCCTGATCCGACGCCGATTTGGCGCCTCTGTTGCGCTCGCTTGTCTGAGTGGAAATGGAAGCTGACTTCGGGATTCCATCCGGTTCCATGGAAGAGTCGATTTCGCAGTCATGTTCTTCTCTATCCTGGTAGACAGAGTCACCTGCATTTTCCGACTCTTTCCCATCGTGTCTCCCTGATCCTACTGGGTACTCTCCCTCTGTCGGATCCTTGCCCTCCTCCTCTTTGTTTGTTTGTGTGACATATTCCTCCACAAGATTCTGCATCACCGACATCTCGTCGTCGGCCAATCTTCGCAAATCCTCAAAATCAGGATTGTTCTCTAAACTCTGTTTTTTCAGATCGCCTTCCTGAAGCATCGAAGTGCTGCTCACAGTTACATCCTCGACCTTCTCCTCCTGACCTTTGCCCTCTGACCCCACTGCTTTTCCCTCAGACGGGACAGAATGCCCCTGGTCCCTTCTCAAAGAGTAAACATTCAGTATCTTGGGCAGTAGACACTCTTCGTCACCATGGTGACTTTCCTCATCTCTCTCTCTTGTTTGCACTTTCTTCTCTCCAGTGACTTTCCCTTTAATGCCCTTTATGGTTGCTTCGAGCTTTGCTCTCTTAGTGTCCCTGTTGCTGGGCAACCCATTTCTCTTTAAACTCTGTTGCCATGGAGATTCATTGATACCGGCAGCTTCCTGGTCTTTCCTCTGGGGGATGGGACTACCGTGAGATACAGATGGGATATCATGCTCTTTTTCACCAACAGTTGTTTCTTCCTCTTGCTCTGTGTTGGTAACATCCCTGACTTCCCCATCCATCTTGCCATGGGACATCTCTGTCTCCTGACAGCCTTCCATTTCAATTTTGTTGCTCAAGTCAAGCTGCAAAATAAAAACAACAACAAAAGATGCCAATCATCTGGTTGGGCAATACACTGTCGGGTACATCACAGGTGTGTCTGTCCAGGGTGTAAGGGCCTGAAATGACAGAGATGCTTGTATGCAAATTGGTCAAACCTCATATCGGTATTGCGGTCACAAATAGACACATTTTTCTGTAATGTCATGTATTTCATTCACAGCTATAATATTGGCATATAACTGGTGATACTGAGGGCATGTTTTTTCTGTTATAACTGTATTTATTTCATGATTGCCATAGTTTGTAGCAACAAATCAACACATTGGCTGCCAGACAACAGAGGGCGCCATTTTATCAGCCGTTACTCAGCCCAATATTTACTGTACGGGATGTTAAAATGAAAGTTATCAACAAATCAGTTATTTCAACACATCAAAACTCCCTAAAACTTTCTTTGGCCCTGTATTAACCCTTTTCCTGCCAAGTCCATATTTCACCACCAGGTCAAGATGGTTAAAATTAATGAAACACAACGTATTCCATATGATGTATTTTAACATAATACTGTACATTTGGAAGCTGTTGAAAACATAATACTGTAAAGTTGATTTTTTTTGGACAAAAGATGCTATAACATACCAAGCCAAGCGGGTGAAATAAGTCATGTTTTGGCTCAATACCGCTTTTTACTGACTTGGCTGATGGGGAAGTGATACAGTTATTACTGTCTGGCAGGAAAATTAAGGGTTAAAGGGACAAAGTTACTCTCTTTGATCATTTTTTTCATAAATTTTGTTGAATATGAAAAATAGTTTGTATTCTTTGACTCCATGAAACACTCTGAAATAGTGCTCAACAGTGCAAAACCTAAACTCTGCTTGCAGCCGGACAAGATTAAACATTCAATGAAACATTTTACGGTCTGCACCAAAAAAGTCGAGTTCAATAATTCAAGTCCACATCTCTCACCATGCATGGCTAAGCATAGGTCATGCAAGTCTTGTAATGGAGTCTCCATTGACAGTGCCTTTCATATAGATAAGGAGAACAGCTTTCCCGTACATTGTTCCAATGTTTATTTGTCATAGTTGGAAAAGGAAAAATCCGTTTTGTCTAGAGGTCACAAATACAATCATCTGTTTGTATTCAGCAAAGGGGTATTTTTGACACTTTTGCAGTTATATATTGTCATATTTTTGCACACCGACTGACTTTATGCAAGAGTTTTCGCGATATTACAAAAAGGTCAAAAATGAGCGAATTTATCTATTTAATCATAAACATGAAATTTTAATCAGCACATAAAAATTTGAGACATATAACAGTTTACCCCATCAGGAAATAAATTCCTGCATACATATCAGTATACAACATACACACACAGACATGTATGACTTGTGCTGACTGGCTTTGTGAAAATACCTGAGAACAAACATACTGTTGCACTCTCAACGATGAAAAGTCATCTACAGCTATAACAGGACCACAAATTAAAAACATCACGCTTCAACAAAAAATTCAGACTCAGGGATTGTATATGGTGTTCACTTCCTTCATGTTTATCATGCATGAGCTGCTGCAATGTGAAAACAAGCCAACGCCCAGCCCTTCCATGTACAGGGGTTTTCCTTGAACCTTTGGCAAAATGTGAACAAGACATACGGTCTAAATTGAGGAGTTGCCAATTAGGTGATTAATACCAGTCGACCAAAATAAATCAACTCTGCTGAAGTTCTCTGACCTTGACAAAAAAATTGCTGTGGCCTTGAAATCTGATAAACACACAATCTTCCTTCCTCAGGAAATTTTAAATACAAAGTTTGCTAAATTTAGCAGTTTGATACTTGAAAAAAGAATATCAGACTAATAAAGGGACAAAGTTGCTCTTTTTTACCTTTTTGTGATATCAAGAAAACTTGAAACACTTCAATATTAAAAGTCACTCAGTGTACAATATGATAATGGTACATACTACAAAAGTGTCAAAAATTACCCCTTTGCTGAATGCAAATAGATGATTTGTTTGTGACCTCTATAGACAGACAGATGTTTCCTATTCTGACATCCTTTCCTATGACAAATACACATTGCCACAATGTAAGAAAGAAATGCTATCCTTATCTATACGAAATGCACAGCAAATTAAGATTTCATTACAAAAGCTTGCAAGAGGCCCAAACTTTTGTATTAAACCGTGCGTGTTCATGGAGACAGTTATGCACGTGCACAGAACTTGATTGTTTGTACAGACCGTAAATTCACCGAGTGTTTTTGTCTGGCTGCAAGCAGCGTTGAGTTTGAGCACACTTGACTTGTACCGGTATGTATGTCAGCATGTTCCAAGAAGTCAAGAAGCCCAAACAACTTTTCATATCAAACAAAAATTCATTAAAAGGTCAAAAACAGAGGGACTTTGTCTCTTGAACTTGGACATGTATATGTAACTTGTGTGACAAAAACAAAGGCCAGAACATAATGGCTTGTGTATTTTAGTGTGGTACAAGGGATAGCAATTTTCCTGGAATTCCAACACTGTAGAACGGCAGCCATACAGTTTGAATGAAAATATGAAAACATGGTGCGATGGGCAAGGGTAAAACATTGGATACAAGTTCCCAGTGCTTATACTGGTAGAATTGTTCTTGGGCCTCATGTTTACGCTCCTTTGGTTAAACTTTTGCAGCATTCTCAATTTTAGATCCATGTGTGACCTGTTGACCTTGTAGTAGTACACTGCAGTGATGGGTTAAGGTTCGTTTCAAATGTGGGGTTCAGATATTTTTGTTTCCTTTTAATTAAGAATTACAGACATGAGCAGCCAACCTAATATATGGTATTCAGTTAATTATGGATATCAAAATACGAATGTACCATGGCAGGTGGTGAGGGGTACACATCCAATCCTGGATGTGTACTAACCTAGTGTATGGTATGGACTTCATTTTGAATATTAAAATTTGAATGCACTGGTACCACTTCAGGTGGGGAGGGGTACACATCCAATTCATTATTACATGCCTCATATATCGAACGTCGCACGCTCCATAGGATTCAATGGTAACTCGTCGGTGACGTCGCGGGCCGCATAGCCATCATTGGACTGAAAGTGAACCAGAACTATTTTCAACTTGTCAACTTTTTTATGTAAAAATGTCAAAATTTCATGTTTTGCACAGGAAATCCGGTTTTGGAAAATTTTGCAGAAAAAAAATTGATAAACCACATAACAGTAGTTTCAATATATCATTGCGCCATTCGATGATGAAGTTCGTTTCAATGTTAACGGATTTTCGTCTTAGATGGAAATAAAGCATTGGATTATAATTTGCCACTAAATCTAAGTATTTTGAGTGAAAACTGTGTAAGAGTAAGAGAGGTATGTAATAAAAACACTGTAGACCAAACAAGGGACTATGTACCCTCGGGGCAGGAGACCATTTGCCCTCCTTACGTCGGGCAAATGGTCACCTGCCCTCGGCACATAGTCCCATGTTTGGGCTATAATATATAATATTGGATATGTACACCAACCTAGTATACGGTGTAGAGTTCATTATGAATATCAAAATTTTAATGTAACCATGGCAGCTGGCAAGTGGTACACATACACTAATACACTATCTAGACTGTAAGGAAAGATTGTTTCTATGGAACAAGTAATATTCTCTACTTGCTAAGAGTTAATGTTTTGTGAACTTTCTCAGTGAGAGCCCCCCCCCCCCCCCCCCCACTACCTCTGCAATTGCTGAATCCCATATTTTATCAAAATTCCACTCTAAATAATCAGATACACTTGCCATTCCCACTCGCCCCTATTAATACACATAGATTATTGAATATGGCAATCTATACCTTGATTCCCAATATGAAAATTGTACATTAAGGCAGGTGGCCTATAGTACTGACTAAATATGATGATGATGATGATTATGATGATGATGATGATACACCTTCATTCTGCCGATGAATAATGTAAAATCACATTGATTTAACCCTCTTGATAATGTGCCTAGACTTTGTCTAAAAATGAAAAACTATGTTGGAACTTGAAGGAATGAAGTGTGAATGATTTGTGCACGCTTCAACTTGGTGTAATAAACACTAATCAGATGGAAATGCGGGAAACTGTAGTAAACATTGTAATTATTGTTATTTTGAGTGAGTAGTCAAAACTAGTAGCATATATGCCACTGTCAGAATTAATGCAGCCTTACCATACAGTCGTGTTTTACAAGAGCATGGAGGAACTACAAGCAGGATTTCAAAATTAAATATTTTATTTTACAAGAAATTTTTGCTTGCTCTTCTTCGGCAGACAAATATTAAAGGTTATACACACCGCTCTAAAGCCTGGATTAATTTGATATTGTGACTGGTCCACCAGGAGGGGTTCTGTCTTGATGGGCACGCTGAACGGGTACAATGGAATGACTAGGTTGCAGCTTGTCTTAACCGCCTGGGGTAACGTGGCAAAACTCAAGGATGTGAAGTCCTCTCCCCATCCACTCAGATTACCTGGTGACACCTCTGTGATAATGGGGCCTTGACCTTGTTGGCTCATCAGCGCACTGTCCGCCGTAATTGTCGGGGACGTTTCGGGGGTCGACACTGTAGTCGGGGAAACCGGGAAAAACACGGGGACGTCCCTTATCTGCGGATGTTTTCTGCTATAATGCGCGTTGAGAAGTGTCTGGTTACGAAAGCTCGAATCGCACATTCCACATCTGTACGGTCGCTCTCCAGAATGGACGCGGAGGTGGTAGTCTAATCCCTGTTTGGATGACAGAAGACGGCCGCATATTTCACAGGTGAACGGCTTCAGTCCAACGTGCGTTCGCAAGTGATACTTCAGTCCACTGGGAGTCGAGAAGTGACGGTCACAGTGAGGGCAGCGCACACGTTCACATTCCCGATATTCTCTTGACCTCATCAGAGAGGCAGGTGAGTCCGCTTGCATCTCTTCCTTTGACTTCGTTTGACCGACGCTGGCGTGCAACGGAGCACTGATGGATGGAGAACGTGTCGCTACGGTGAGCGCTTGGGAGGAAGGCAGTGACGCCGATGACATGACTGGCATCATCTGAATCCCTTTCTTACGGTGTGTTCGCTTGTGAGCCGTCAGCGTGCTGTACCAACAGAACGACCTGTCACACATGTTGCACTTCAGCGGTTTCAAACCTTCGTGCATCCATTCGTGCTGCCGGAGGTAAAGTTCGTTTGGACAGATTTTCTTACAATACTGGCATTCATACTCATTATTGGCGTTCTTCTGCCTCTTCCTCGTCCAATACGGTCGCTCCCCAGCCACATTCATGGTGCTTCGATTAGTACTGCGTCTGAAAGAAATATGACAAGTCTTAAACGGGAAGTTACAGGACCGTGGGCGCACAATAGGGGAATTACTGATGACGCAGCCATTTGCATTCACTGGGCGGGAGTTTTGAATTCTCATAGCATCGCTTTGACCGTATAATGAATTTGAATGATCATGATGGGCACTTTTGTGATATATTCAAAGTTTGGTCAAACGGTCGTACAGGGAACACGTTTTGAAACATATGCGTTCTCCGACAAAAAACAGAACATTTGTTCAGTTTATTCTCGACTCATGTTTAGTTGCTATATATTCACAGACATCATATGCAAGATTCAATGACAATGAACGCCTGAAACATGGCAAAATTATGGGATTCTGGGACCAAACACGGCACGTCCGATCAATAGCATGGCTTTTTTACATTTGCACAGATTTACTATAATCCAGCTTTTATAGGGAAATCCTGTTTAAGTTATTTACTGCAAACTACAACAGGCTCATGCGACAAATTTTCCGACTCTGAAGTCTAGGATAAATGTGACACAACGGTATACTTTAACTCAAATTTTCATTCAATTACTAATGTTTTACCCGCAACTATTATTAGCAGTGAAAGAAAATGTGAAAAGTCTGCTCATCTTTAATGGGAAGCTGAAAAATTAGATCAGTCCCTTCAAATCTGCATACATCCATAGGTTTGTCATCAGGATATATTCACACTTGCTTTGCCCTGGAAATCCACTGAATCTTTGATTAGTTACCATGGATACAGGTGACTGAATGGTCCTTACTCAGTATTCTACAGACTCAGTAGACACAAGAGATCATGTGATGACGGCAAAAACCATCCCACGTGTGAAACGCATATGGAAATATACCAGTATTTCTACGCATGTTTGTGCACATACTAAGTTTTCTTTGTACAGTGTGGTAAATTCAAATTCCAGGTTTAACCCATCCACATAAAGACATCATTAGTTCTTGATACGTTGCTCTTTGCTTTTTCTCTCCTCAACAAAACTGTCAACATATTCCAGAGATCTGTGAATGTAATTTGCAAGGCAAAGTGTCATCCCTGTTTGGAAATATCACATAATTTTTTATCAAAAATATACATGACTGAAAGAACAGATCTTCTTCCCCTATATAGCAAAGTACCATTATGCTGTCAAAAAGAAGAGTTTAATAGCCTTGTTTTTCATGGCCTCCAGGATGTGAGTGAAATTGATGCTACATTAAAACCAGGAACTCTTAAAAGACTCAGCACAACTGTACCAGATTCTAAAATTTGTTGCCATAGAACCCCGTGTAAATTCAATTAACTCAAAGAATAGCAGCAAATCCAGGGCTGTAAACATAATGACGGTTATTCTTTAGTTTAATACTAAATTTACTGAAATTACTCAGATCTCAAATTTCTGCAATCAACATTTTTTCAATATGAAAACAATTTTGAACATAGAAATACTGGTAAGGGACTATTATTGAAATCAAATGAGGAAAGTATAAAAAAAATACCGGTACTAACATCAAATAAAGTTCTAATGGCTGGAACTTTAAATGCATAAAATAAAACACATTTTTCCACTGGATTGCCACTTCTCTTTGCTAATTCAGAAATTCATTTTGGAAATCCACGGCCACATATACTTCCGCATTGCTTTCATTATTTTATCTACACATACACTAGACAAAATTACTGATATACTTTCACTATATTTATGCACAGTATGGGCATATATGGCACACCACATTAGTGGTATACTCAATGTACCCGTATATCTTAATTCTTTTTGTATGGAACATACAATACAGTATTGAAGCAGAACAAGACAGATCCAGCAAAACGGTGAGTTTGCGCCATTTGTTTACTTACAGTAGAACGCACCTCAGGGACAGATATTTTGACCCTCAAACTTTTTCAATTCTTTTTCTAATCTACCTTTTGTGGGGGTTCATTTCAAAGCTCTCGGTGTACGAAAACTTCACTGCCTTAATTTTTCCAAAGTCGAATTTTTTTTTTCTCCATAACACAGGGATGGCGGCCATTTTGAATTTCAAATAACGGTAAATTTTGAGTGATTTGTTCATCTGGTACTAAAACTTGCACGGTGACCCCGGATTTTTATTCTTACTTTGGTAAAAGATCAGTTGAAAGCTTCATTGAGGAAAGTCTGAGCAAAGGTTTGACTCTTTCACTTTTTAGGCACATACTACCTTAACACAGATCATTGTGAACCAAGAGTACACTGTACTAGTGTGCACATTATTTCTATACATACGTGTATATTTACTGAATTTGACAAACGCACAGAATCAGGATTTGTGTCCATATCGTCGCTTATCATTATCAAGCATTTTGCCTAGTGGATAACAGAAATGTTATTCGTATTATACAGTACAGTATTGTGTATAGTTCTGATCGAGCCCCTATTTAAACAGCATTATAATTTTTATTTGCCCGTGTATTTCATGTGTGAACAAAAGACTGGACACGTCAACCACATTACAGTTAACAGTGTTAAGATAGATGTTGGGTGGATCAGGTAGAAGAGTTAATTCGGATGATATCTTGTAAAAGAAAAGTGCATAGAGATGTAGATACTGGAGCTTTGAAAGATTAACAAAGTTGCATACACGAATTAATTGTCTGCTATTTATATTACCGTAAGATGCAGTATCATAATGCAGCAAACTCATTGTTTGACTTGATTTGTCATTTTTTGAAGCCAAACTGTGTCTAAATTATCCTTGTGAGTGTATTTAGAGAGCAGAATTAACAAGTCATCACTGATGACACAGTCCCTGCTCGCAACATTAATTGACATACAGATGCGCACTACAATACAATGTCTGTGTGCCAAGTTTGAACGAAATCTGTTCAGGGATAGTTGAGTTATGGTTCAAAACATGGAAAAATTGCAACAAAATGGCCATCAGGTTGCCATATTGGATCGTATCGTAAAATAAATTGACTTGCATACCGGTATATATGCAACAGTACTTTATCTGTGTAACAACAGTGAATGAAATTGGTTCAGGGATAGTTGAGTTACGGTTCAAAAACATGAAAAAAAAACCCATAATAAAATGGCCGCCAGGTGGCCATATTGGATCATATCGCAAAATAAATTGACGTGCATATGTATGGCACAGTACTTTATCCTTGCACACAGTTTGTAGAAAATCGGCTCAGGGGTGACAGACAAAGGGCTGCTGACAGACGGACGGACGGAAGTTCCCGCTGGACTGCGTCCGCAGGGATTAACCTGCGTTTAATATTGCTGTGTATTTCACATTCCATGGTGCCAAAACAGTAAAAGGAAGATTTAAATTGGCATTGTTTTTTGCATCATCTGCTTACACTGTGAGTCTTCTCATTATTCCAATCATAATTTTATTGCAACAATTTACTAACTTTTCTGATGTTTTCTATTATGACTTTAATAATTTAAGACTCAAGGCCACAACTTTAAATTAGTTAGTTTCTGATCAAAATTTTAGGAAAAAAGCTGCCAAAAATGATCTTGATCTGAGGAAAAAATTGTCTATGTTATATTTTGTGAAGGTTATAAAATTGACTTTGGAACTCAAAAGGTATTATGTATTTTTTTTCATTAATACTCCACTTAAACCCTGTACTGATACTTGCTAGCAGATCTTGCAAAATTGATAAAAAAAAATATATCAACAACATTTTCAGGGAATTCAACATTTCAATGGCCAACTGAATTCTAAGTTTCATGATAGAATGCTTATTACTGTTACTCATGTAATCTGAGCTGAGGAGTAAAGACGTTTACTACATTCAGTCAGTATATAATATGCCACACTTTGTAGCCTCCCTGCAATAACAGAACGACAATACACCTTCGGAGCATACATGTATGTTAGCTAAAAAACGAAACGTGCATGAGATATCAGATTTCGAGAATCACACCCTGATTAAACATTCTACGTTTCTAAATTTCCCATAATCAGTCCACAATTTCAGCATCAAATGAGGACAGTTGGCGTTAAAACAAGATGTCTGAAAAATCACCAAAAAAAAATATGATGCCACCTATATACAGGCCTCAAGTCAAAATAACAGTGGCCACAGCTATTCATTACATTTGGTTAATATACCGGTACCTTCCACTTAGAAATTTTTCCAGTTAAAACAAATGTTGCGACTATAGCATATATCGCAAAATTTAATTAAGTTTTCCAGTTCCATAACCCAATACTGCAAGTGTGAAAACATATATGATATATGCAGAATTCTATGACAAAATGTGTAAGGATTACCATACAAACAGCCCGGCAGTTCACTGAAAAAAATAAAAATGCAGGAAAACAAATCTGGTACACCAAATCTCAAGGTATAAAAGAAGAAAAACGTTGAAAATGCAATGCTATGGCAATGTCCATACCCATTATAATAGGTTTCCATTTTGGAGAGGAAATTAATTTGTTGAAAACAAAATATGCTGGTACCAGGAAGAACTATGGAAAGTAGACTCTGAGCACGAACTGAATGATGGCAAATATTTAACATCAATACCTGTACATCAATGAGATTTTCATAAAAATAAAATGAAAATGCGTTGCCAAAACCAAGGTGAAATTTGCAAACATGTTTTTCCAACCCTGAGGTAAAACATAAAATTAACAGAATATATGCTCATTGTAGAATATATCGTGACATGAGTTTGTGTTCAAATTTGTGTATTTAGCAGGTACATGTTATAAATTAAATAGCGCAAAAAAAGGATAAATACAATTCATGAGAAACAACGTCATGATAAATAACATGAAATTAACAAAATATCTGCTTACTGTGGAAAGTAGAATATATAGTGATGTCAATAAGATAAGTTTGTGTGTTCAAATTTCTGTATTAGGCAGGTACGCCTAAATAAATTTAATACTTTAATGCAAAACACGAATCAGTACTATTTATGAGAAACATGTCATGATTAGTATGAGAAAAAATGGCCTCACATAAATATTTTTTCTCTCTTAAATTTTATCCCATGTAATGATTTTAGTCTACTAGATTTAATAAATTACATTTTTCTGAATGTGAGTCACTTCAAAGGGTATTGTCTTTCATAACCTCTATATGCTATTACGCCAGCAATACTCTTCCTGAAATTCAAATGATCCTTTTAACACTCAGAAAATACAATTTTACTTTGCATAAAAACATATATTTTTTGGCAAATAACAAATGCTACAGCTTCCTGAAGTCCAAACAACCATAACTATCACTCAGAAAATGTGCTCTTTTGTATAACTACTGGTACATACTCTTGCATATTGTATGCCATAGCAATTAATCGAAAAACATATACTCTTCCCAGGCCACCACGGCTCGAATTACAGTTTTCAATTTTGCTGTGCATATGTGACGTTCGAAGCCACAGGCACTTATCAAATATTTCTTCACAGGCACCGCTTATTACACAGAATGAAATAAGCAGTCTTAGGGGGTCATCCACAATAAATGATGACGCATGGCTGGGTAATTCCTTCATTTCTTCACTGGGGTAGGGGTACGAACTCACTTCATTTTGCTGGCGTCAAAATCGCATTGGGATTTTTTGTAATTATTATTGTTTTCTAAAGTTAGGCAATATGGCATCTTGGGAGAAATAAAGCACTGTGGGGTAGGAAGTGACTAAAATTAGCTGCAAAATAAATAATTTACAAATGGAACGCTACATCGTGATTTTATCTTTGGATTAAAGTTGATACTTAGAAGTTGTTTATACCCAATATCACCTGTTCCTGTGTTCAATGCTGATATGGTGAAAGGAATAGGCAACATTTATTCATATAAGAACTTTCATTTTTAGGCAATCACAATCTCTGTTTGAGAAATTCTTGAATATGGCCTAATTACACAAATTCATTAATATGAGAATTAATCACAAGCCAAACCCAGTGAACTTTCAGCATACCTAATGCTACATGTCAGGCCTCGAAGTTTATTTTTTTGCTTACCTGCCAACTGGGCAGGTACTCTGAAACTTTACCAGCCCAACAAATTTTTTACCTGCCCAAGCCAATTTCACAAGTCTTTTACGTGTGCTACTATGTCAGAGCCTGTCTTCTGTATCACGTCGTACCTACAAAGAAAGCTGATGATTTGTTGGCCAGTACTGGGACCGGGAAACTCCTACTGTAACAGTATTTATAGCAATACATGACTGCCTGCTCGTCTTTCTCATCTCGCTTTAGCCATTTGAACCATTCATCCCTGTATTTTCGCTCATACTCCTTCCTATACGAAGTCGAATTGTGCACTACCATTGCTCTTCACGGACTTTTTTGGCAGATCGTCCATGTAGCCGACACGAACACGAAGTGTCTGTTACCGGCTACCAAAAACTATGAAAAATAGTCAAGAATGAGCTACAAAATCACTATCAGTTTTAAGTTGCAGGTATAATAAGTCTGTGCCTTTGTATAAAATACTATAAAAATAGTAGAAAGTGAACAGTCAGCTGAAAGTTAGTTGAGGAGACCTTAACCGCATATCATTTGCATCTCATTGTCGGCTACATGGACTGTGTGCCACTTTTGACTTTCTGTTGACGTGCTCGCTACAGACGTCGATTCACCACATGGCTCCACATTTGTTGTATCACTGTCATAGCCTCTGTCGGCCGTTGCTGTACTGTCTCCTTCTTTGTCATCGCCTTTTCTTTTCTCACTTTGATTTTCTTGCGCAGTACAAACTACCTTCGAACATTTTGTAAAGCCAAAGTTTGAAAGACTCATGTTTATTCTATGAGGTGAAGCGAGGCACGTACGTACGGAGGAATGAAAAAGTCACATGTCGCAGTGACGATGTATGCAAATTTATGGTAGCTCTATATTTAGACCACGTACACTGCTGTGCATGCTGCATGCTGTGTACGTGTGTGGGAGAGCTGTCAGGTCGCAACACCAAATATGTACTGCCCTCAATGCGGAAGTCGCTTGATGATAACGCGATCGCGTCAAACATCCTTCTACTTTGAAACGGTCCGTGCTTTGAACTTAGGGCAAGGGCACTTTTAATTGATTTATTTCCTGAATGTGGACATTTCTATCAGCGGAAACATGAATTTCATGAAATAAGCAGTATTAGTCTGACAAATTCACCGGCCCAGCTGGGCCGGTGACAATAAAATATACCTGCCCAGCGCAATTTTTACCGGCCCTGGGCCGCTGGGCCGGCGTAAACTTCGAGGCCTGCATGTATGGGTTAATCAAAGCATGGCTCGAAATTAGCGGTAGTCCCGCATCCACAGACTACCAACTTTTCCCTGGGGCTACCAAAACCCATGAAATGGTAGCCTACACGGACTACCGGTACCAAAGGCTAGGACATGAAATTACATAATGGGCGAGATGACCGACGCTCGTACAGTCAACCCAGCTGGACACATGATAGTGTGCTATGGTGGAGAAATATAGTCAAAATTGCCACGAAAGTATTAGGAACATGACTGTACCAAGTTGTCATCCTGTGTTATGTTTACACATGCTGAGTGAAAAGTCATCAAAATTTGCATATTATGGCTCTAGATATGTGTGAATAGGTCATCAAATTTTGAGGGGTCACTGTTGTCCACTACACATGCTATACCGTTCTCCTAAAGCTTAGTATAATGATCTGCAGGTATTGATGTCAAATGACTAGAATATTCACTTCCTGGATAGAATCATGAAAAATAAATCTTTCATTGTCAAGATATGAATAAAATATCCTTTAAAAACAACTCTTCATTCATACATGGGCTACCAGACTTTGTTACTGGGCTACCAACTTCAGAAAATGGTAGCCCAATGGGACTACCAGGAGAAAAAATTAATTTCAAGCCCTGCAAAGTATGTGCAAAGTCACATCAGCTTTGGTCAAATACTTCTTGAGATATGGCCTAATTACAAAATTCATTGAAAATATGCCAAAATGAGCAATTAATCAAGTAGCCACATCTACCAAAATCCAATCAGATATAGATCTTCTCATGTCAATGCTACATATCAAATTGCAAGACATTAGACCCAACATTTCTTACGGTAAGTTATGAGTGGAACAAAATCCGTCTACAGACGGACAGACAGACGGACAGACAGACGGACATTGCAGTGACATAGGACACCTTTGGCACTTAGCGCCACGGTGTCCATGAATTTTCATAATTAGGGATATTTATCTGAATTGACTTGATCAAAATTGATGAAACTTGCTATGTACATTAAAGACACTTAATACAACATTATTGACAATCATTAAGCATTTTTACTTAAGCCTATTCCTAATTTACATATTTAATGAACTTTGCTTATTAGGGATATATACCGGGATCTACCTGATCAAAATTGGCAAAACATGCTATGTACACTGATGATTAGGTTATTAGGTTAAAACAATATCGAAAGTCATTTCACATTTTCATGTCAGCTAATTTATAATTTGCATATCTAATGAGCTTTCACAGCTCGGCATATATGGCTTGAAGGACTGGCCAACAGTAATTACACTTGCTATAGAAAGTGGTGATACAATAAGAGCAGTCAAATAACTTTAATATTTTTATTTCAGCTAATTACATATTTGTATACTTCATGACCTTTTAGAGTTAATCGGCGGTGATTATTGTTCATTATGTTGATCATAATAATTTCAATGAAGTTGCAAACATGTGGCAACGGTTCAAATTTACACATAACTTCAATATACAATGAAACACGTGAGCATTTACAGTTCATATCTGACAGGGCGCGCAATGATTACACTTGTTATGTCATCACGTGAACGTTCCCTCTATAGTCAATATATAGAGATAAATACACCAGCGATCGAACGATCAAGACCGCGACGATCATGTAAATACTGGCTATCGACAGTGCGTATTTTACAACGGTAATTGTTCGTAATATTGATGGCGAGGGAATATAACTAATCCATGTTGGAGGCCAGTGACTCCAGGCTAAATCAGAATTCAGGGGTCGGAAACCGGGGTCGGAAGAAGCAAGTTAGCTAATCTGTAATTGTAAACCCGTGTTCGTTGAAAGTTGTTGAGAGAAAACGTTTATGTAGACATTTTTTTGTGTTTTCATACCTGTCTTGTACACATATTCAAATTATTATTTTTAATATTGTAATCATACTGTTAATACGGGTGTTTTAAAAGGCTTGTAAATTCAAATCTGCGTCTGAAGTTATAGGATCTGAGATCTGATATCTGTGGATCTGAATCTGAGGATCTGAGGATCTGAATCTGAGGATCTGAAAAGTCAACTCTACCAAACCATAAGGGAGATTGTATTTCTCTGACCAGATGACAGGATTCTGGAAACCATAAGGGAGATTGTATTTCTCTGACCAGATGACAGAAGCAGCGGAAAGCTATTTTGAGGTATATCAGGTTATACTTAGAAACAACCGAAGAATTCTGTGTCAGGATTTTGACCCCTTCAGAATATTTTCCCACACTTTGTGCCACTGAGTACTAACACTGATTTTTTGTAACGGAAACCACTGATTCTGAAGGCATGTTAACCCTTTCACCACCATGGTTTGTCCCACATCCATTGTTTTCTATGGTAAAGTTGGACCTGTATACAGGGAACTGGGGTGAAAGGATTAAGGTAGAATATGCCTCAGGGACAGGTATTTGGACTCTCAACTTTTACAACTTTTTAATTTCCCAGGGAGCTTACTGTCAGCATTTTAGCATTTTGAAAATCGAAAATTTTGTTTTTCCCAATAGACTTCACAATGGGATGGTGGCCATTTTGAATTTCAAACATTGGTAAAATGTTTATTTATTTAAAACTTTAACAATATATGCTAAAGTTTAAAACTATATAATATATAAAACTATATATATATATATATATATATATATATATATATATATATATATATATATATATATATATATATATATATATTTTATTATACATCTACCATCAAGAACAATAGAATTTAGCGTGCGCTAAAAAGCCGTAAGGAACGCGCGCCCGTTCCGAAACACTACGGATTCAAGGCACCCCATTCCCTGCGGCTGTATCTGCGTGTTCACTGTAAAACGGTTTCAAGGGACCCCTTGGACAAGTGCCAGAACAAGTCTCGTGCGCGCTCTGTACGTATGTATGTGTGTAGTGCACACACTCCAAAACTTGCAGAAGCGTGTCCGAGGTAGCGTTCCACACTGGCACGATAAAATTGGAAGAAAAATTGTTGACATTGCACGAAAACGGTCACTACTACGACATTATGATGCCCTGATCAGGAATGTAAGATGTATAATAATAAGGTTATCACGAAAATACCGCAAAGGATGCACTCGGACATTGGCGCCGTGCATCGCCCTCCGCTTCGCGTCGAGCGATACGCTGCGCCAATGTCCTCGTGCATCCTTAGCGGTATTTTCGTAATAACCTCATAATATTCACTAACAGGAGGATTTTAGAAATGAGAGATAACAAGTGGTTACAGGACAAGTATTAGGTAATTTGTTTCTCTAGTAGAACTGAGCTCTGCACATTGACCCCTGATTTTTATTTGTGATTTGATAAGAGAAAAGTTGAAAGACTCATTGAGAAAGGTTTGAGCGAAAGTTTAAGTCTTTCACTTTCGAGACACATACCACCTCAAAGGAACAATAGCTGTAACTTTGAATATTATTTCATTCTTTTGTTTAGGAAAAAACATAGGTACATTTTCTTGCCCTTCTTACTAAGGTAGTATATGCCTCGAAATTGAAAGACTTCAACTTTCAGTCAAACTTTCCTCAAGGATTATAATTATGGATATATTGTAGATTTTCACTTCCACTTCGTACTTACAAAAATTTTGATCAAATCAAAAGCCTGAATAAATTATAGCAAAGGTCATCTACACTTTTTGCATATTGTCTACTGTTATGCTAATAGTACCTGTTAGGATGGCCAATATACGTCATGATCAGATAAAAAGTGCGCCCTCAAGTTGTACAAATCTATCATAGTTGACTTTAACATGGGGAGGGGAGGGGTGCTTGTATATAAGTTGACGACTATGTATTGAGGAAAGAACTGAGGCGAGGCGGTCTCTCACCTCAGACTGAATATCGATTGAAGCAGGCCTAGCTCTGATATCGCAGCAATGCTAGTGGTGGCTATCGAATGCGCTCGGGTCAAGGGTTATCGCCACAGTACCGCTGCAAGCCAACCCATAGGCTTTTTTGGTGGTTTACTACGATACTGATCGGTGTCAATGACACTTACCCATTTATATCCCCAATTATTAAGGATTTCTGGTCAAAATACTACTGGAAGTGTCACAAGATCAAACAGACCAAAAAAGGTTAATGACCTCGGTTCACCCCTGGTCATCAAATTTACGACTTTTCCCAACATATATTGCTTTGCAGAGCGAGAGGTGGGCCTGACGCAATTTCAATTGTTTCTGAGGTTAGGTAACGTGTTATCTTTTAATTTAGAAAAATTTTAATCATATCAGAAGTCTGCATAAATTATAGCAAGGATCATCTACACTCTTTTCATATTCCCTATGCTTATAAAGACTTGTTAGTACATTTCCCTACTCTCTATGATCGTAGCGTTGAGCGAATTACTCTACACTTAAACATGCGCAATTTTAGCTGAGTTTTAATGTGATAAAGTGTTAATTTGAATGATATGGATGGCCAATACACAGTGAGAAAATCAGATTAAAAAGTGTGCCCCGGTTTTAGACAAATTAAACCATCACGAAAATGAATTAATGGTCATGTCCGTTAATTCACTTTTCAATTTTTGCGATGGTTTCATGTATCGTGTCTAAAACTGGGGTTGAATATATGCATGGTCACCCATTCATTCAGTATCTTTCAACATGTCAAACAATATAAGTAGTATCTCGTATCTAACAAAATTCATGAAAAATGGCTGACTTTGTCCTTTCAAGTTGTACAAATCCAGTTGACTTTAACATGGTGGGATCTTGTATATTAGTCAACAACTACCTATTGTGGAAAGATGCGAGGCGATGCGGTCATCTCCCCAGACTGAATATCAATTAAAGCACACTAAGATTTTTCCAACTAGGAAATGTTTGACATTTAAGCTCAAACTACGCAAACAGGTCTCTGGCAGCACTATTTTTGTCAAGGCCAAGTTATTTTCAGCTCAGAAAGTATCATTTCAGATATCAATATGAGTAAAGATTTGACTCTAAAGTATAAATCAAATAACATGGTATCTAGTCAGAGGACTCAAAATAATTGCATTAAAGGGGAAGTTCACCAAGGCTGATGTTTACACATGTGCTAGCTTTGGGGGTCCCTTATTCTAGAAAAGCCATTTTCACAATTTATAGCTCACGCTATTTTTTACGAAAACAGACAAAAATAGTAGGGGAAGTTGCAGTTTAGGGCAAAGTATTTTGAACCATGGGGAAAAAGTGCCAAGCTTGGCGCTTTCATCATGTGATATGCCAGGGACCATCTTCCGATGGGTATGGCATTGTCGTTCACGTTAACACCAGCCTGTGTGTATTTGCATAATATGAGTTGATCATGCAGGTTGCAAATGTGATTCTCTCATTGATCTTACAAATCTCGCAAGTTTGTGATGTCATCTGAGATCATAAGCCAGTGTGCAACTCATCGGTGGCAGCCATATTTGCATGACACAGGCCTTAACGTTTGCTAACCTACTTAGCTGAGTAAACATGCCAAGGAGCATGAGGGTAACCCAGGACAGCAGAGTATACTGAAGTTTTCTAGGAGGTTAGAATTTTGCTTGTATATTCCCTCCTAAAGCTAAAACAATGTTTTTTTTTTGGCTCAGCCCTGACATGTATCCGGCTGAGAACACGTGAGTGTTATGATGATACATATTTGGACATCAGTGACTTATTCCTGTCGTTATTTTTTCATTTTTAAAAAATGTAATATTCATTGAAATCAGTGAACGGGAATAAATTTTTGAAATACTGTCACAGATTTCTTTTCCTTTGAGTTTTCTATACAAAAAAATCTGAAAAAATGCTCCCCAAGTGCCACCAAATAACATCATTTTAATCTCTAGTTTTCAAAAGCTCAAACGGCAGGAGGGGGACCCCCGCCCCTTTGCACCACATCTTTGCCCTCTTGTAAAAAATCCCAGACAAAACACTGTGACCTGGAACTATTTTCAACTTGACAACTTTGGGATTTAAAAATGATCAAATTACAAGTTTTAAAGAAAATTATACATAAAAATGTCAATAAACGACATAACAGTCAATTCAAATATATCAATGCGCTGTTCAATGCTGACAACTGTTGTGCGTTTTCACTGATTTTCCTGTTTTCATGGCGTCTAAATCTGGAATGAAAACTATGTAAGACTTTGAGGCATATAAGAACAATGTAGCCTAAACAAGGGACAATGTAACCGTGAGGCAGGAGACCATTTGCCTTATGTTAGAAGGGCTGTCCACAGGGTGCACAGGCCCTTGTTTGGGAAAACCAGAACACTAATAGCCTAATACTCTAAAAGGGAGCTAAAACTAACACATACTTTGAAGACTGTTTTAAGTAAAATGCCAAATGAGATGCATCAAAGTTATATATACCACAAAGTTATATATATTTTATCCAAAGTTATCAATCCTTCAATAACTCTTTACAATTAACCCTGTGAGCGCTGTAATTTTCTCCCACCAAAATTTTAATGCAAAATTTTACCAATTTTCATGAATTTTTCTGTAATTTTTTGATAATTTTGAACCAAATGGCCATCACATTTCATTAGCTACAATTTTTTCTCGAAATTTTGGTAAAAATCTGAGAAAAATTGACAGGGGTTTATTTTAAGTAGGGGACAAAAATAGACTTTGGGGCTCAGAGGGTTAATGTTGACATTACATCCCCTTGTTACCTATCAGTCCCAATAGAGAAAAGATGTCTTTGATTTCAAATTTTTTATTGTGTAACTTGTCACGATCATTTCCAAACTGTAACTTCCCTCAGTAGCTGCAATAACAAGCAACAACAACTGCCATTTTAATGGCGCGACCATGTCTGTTGTTGAAGCAGAAAGTCCAAGCCACATATTTTACTGTCTGCATTTCTTGCTGTTTTTTTTCTGAGAGCATAGACACCGATTTGCAAAATTTCTATGTCCATAATAATGGTAGGTAAGCTTACCCACACAATTTGCAGCATATGCCCAAATTTATTGATTCGCCCTTCTTGTATTTATTTAACCTGTAGTCTTGTTAGACGTATAAATCATGATTTATATGTAAAAAAAAAAAAACAATTAATAAAATTGCTTAAGCTTTCATGGGAATAAAGAAAATATTCTGCCATTCACGATACGTCATTAAAAACACAAACGAAATTGTAGTTTGTTAGAGATACTATAAAATTATTTAATTCTATCACAAATGGTTTACGGCAGTGAACATCACTGAAAAAATTGTCTGCATTTGTTCGAAAAATACAGAAATGAGGTTAAGTAAACACGATAAAATTACTGCTATTATATAGTAATACTAAATGCATGGAGTAAAAATAAAGTTGGGGCCCCCGTTTGACATTTGACAGACACCAGCAGTTTGTGCACGCGTAAAGCGGTATACTTAGCTTTCGATTTTTTTGTATTATTAGTATTATTTTTGCGGCCACATTTGCAGACTACATCGCCCAGTTCACAAAAACCATCGTGCAATATGAAGTATACATAACCCTGAAATCCGTGAATCACGTCGACACACTGTAATGAGAAACTGACGCGGCGAAAAAGCGTATTCAAAACCCGCAATAAGGCGCTCCCTTAAAAAAACAGAGGGGCACCGGCTTCAACGGTGAACTGCAGTCCTGCGCGTCGACGACAAATAAAAGCATTGAAAAACGCGATCTCTACTTACCGATAGATACGCCTTTTAGCGCTTGACTGCAAACTAAAGGTCGTTCGGGATCAGAGATCGCCCTTCTCATTCAGACATCTCATTAATTGTAGGCTGGGGACCTTCACAATTCATTCATCCAGCAGATCTCGGCCGCGCACACACACAATGCGTAAAGTGCACAGCCTCATATGGAGGTCGAGTTTGCCTGGAGGTCACACATAAAGTGTAAATTTATAGCCTCGTTCAAGGTACAAATAATCTATGATTAACTAACACGTTTTAAGTGCTAAATATTATCTTTTTATTCAGTCAAAATAATTGTATAGGTTTACTAATATTCAATCATTAGTTATAAAAGGAACTTAATGTGGTTTACTTTATATACATAGAATATAAATAAATTACTTTATTTGAGCCTAAAATTCTTTGGTGGCGCTGCTCAAGAGGCCCTATCATGAAGCTGGTTCGAAGTATATGTGGCACGTATGGAACGTAGGACTGTGATGTCCCAAAAGCATCCGGGCCAAACAACCGATTTGAAACATGTAAATGTAAATATGCTTTCATAACATGTTCTGGACAAAATTTAAATTTAGAAGGGCAGAATAACTGCTGTCTGAATATGTCCTTCCACTGCAATTGGAAAATGCCCCTCCCGCCTTTTAATAGATCTCAAGATTTTATGCTCTCTCCATGAAGAAGTCTCACCCCCACTACTAACTAAAGATTCCCCATTGCGTAACCCTCTCCACCAAAAGTCCAATTGTGGTCAGACTTTCCTCATCCACGATCTAGAAAGCAACCGAATGATATGCTCCCTGCTCACCCTTTGAGCAGTTTCAAGGTCAATCAATCAATCAATCGATCAATAAATCAATCGATCGTGACTGCATAACACACACTGATAGAGAGTATATGGTACATCCCAGATGAGATAAAACATATGTTATTCACCATTGATAAATCACCCGAGTAAATTGTACATGAATGTTGTCAGTGACGGGGGTGGGGTGGGGAGTGGGGTTCAGCGAATACTGCTGTTGCCTATGTCTCTGAATAAGGCTAGCGTTTGAAAATTGAATTCCATTACCATTGTCACATATTGTTCTTTTTGTGAAATGCTTGAGGAAGCAGAAAAATTTGTTTACCTCGTTGACACAAAGTGCCGTCTCAGAATTGTGTATTTAAAGTGGAACTCATCATCTATTTTATTACTATCACATCTCAAACAAATTCTTTCACGTAAAGCCAAATAAAAATACGTGTTTCCAGTAACCCAACCAACCCTAGAAAAAGTCAACCGTACAAAATTGTTTCCATTTCAAAAACGTTTTGAGTATTTCTAAAATTCTACATTATTTTTTGAGTCAGCCAAACAAAAAAATGGGAAAAATAAAAAATAAATTAAATATAATAAATAAAAATTTCCACCAACCTAGCGACTCTAATATCCCGAGGCATGTACCCGGAAAGATACTCTTTTATTTAGGCTGCAGGTCTTTCTGCCCATATAAGTACGCATATTGTGATACTTCAGCGAAGTATAAAATAGTCAATTTCCTTAAAAAGAGAATACGATTTTACACCCTGGATGACCTGAAAAAATGACTGTGATCATTGTAAATATGAATCGGATGAACAAATATAGTAGTCCAAGAAGAAATTATTTCTCTGTTTTCTCAACCCGCATTTTTCAAAACATGATAATCTACTCAAACATCTCTTACAACTGACATAATATTGAGCATTGTTTGTAAAGGAAAATTCTGCCTGACTCAGATCTTAACCTTCAAGCGCTGTTGGTTTACTCGCTTCAATATAAACTCGAAATAAGCCACACACTGTCTCAGAGATTCAAGACGATTATCAATACTTGTTGTTTCAGTAACCCCGATTTCAACACCTTATGGAAGAAATGAAAATAACCAAACAATGATTTTCAAACGAAACTTTTGATTCAATATTTTTTTCTCAAAATATTGAAAATTTCGTTTTGACACTCAGAAAAATAATTAAACTTACAAAAGTCTGTATTGGGTAAGGGGGCGTCCAAATCGAAGTGCGTATATTTGTACCTTCCCATGGCAGTGTCCAAGGGGAACTTTGTCCTCCCGCTCGACAACGTTCGAAGAAGTCGGTTACGAACTGCACAGCTTCTGTGCGTATCCCTGATTTCCTTGCAGAAGATTTCGATTGAAGTAAGAGTACATTGCAACTGTATGCCTGGACAGGAGCTCAAGAATCGATCGTAACATAGAAAGCACAGCCGATGGAGAACAGTTGTACCTATCCGAATGACACTGTCTACGTCCCGATCTATGACCACCCAAAGCTCTGAGTGAGTCTCATCGATGCCAAAGACCTCGGCTACGCCTGAGGCTTGAAGCTTACGCTCCGTTAGGAA
The DNA here is from genome assembly GCF_041260155.1 of Ptychodera flava. NCBI lineage: Eukaryota > Metazoa > Hemichordata > Enteropneusta > Ptychoderidae > Ptychodera > Ptychodera flava. The sequence goes on from NC_091930.1 coordinate 38,335,102, forward strand.
TAGTCGAAAGTGTCGATGGGGAGTTTTCACACCATACTGAAAACTTACTAAAACTCTCGAGCGATTTTCGTTTTATCCGCTGCCCTGGCCCAGTATACTCTCCTATTGATTGTGGTAGACGGAAAATTTTGATGCCTGTCCATTGAAGCTTAAAACAAATCTTGTGTGTACAGTACAATTGAAACCTGTTCTCGATATTGAGATTCAATGCCAACGGATTTCGCCAAATATGCATATTTACCTGTATATTGCAATTATTTTTTGTTATTTTCGGCCCAAATACAATTTTGTACAACAACCCAACAATTTTCTTGAAAAGTAATAACATGAATTCAATCCTTCTGACGAAAGTTTTAATTTTTATCGCATAAGCTCAGGGGAACCAATAATCTCAGTTACCAAAAATGCACTTCGGCGCTAGTATCCGGCTGGCCTGATGAGAGCCCCGAAGTGCAGTCTGGGTAACCGAGACAAGGGAACCAAAAGCTTCAATTATCGCGTGTATAGTCCATGCTACAATTAGCACCCCATATTTATATTGATGCATGGTTATCGTTTTCTGGTGCCATGATTATCCTTCTCTGGCAGTGCCAAGCGTACGCTTTTTGATGCAAGAGTTTCGTTTTCACATTCCATAGTTTCCAGATGCCACGACAATGCTGTATGACACCAGACATTTTCTAATGCTCTATTGTCATTTTCTGATCCCATACCATTGCTTTCTGATTCCATCGTGAGGGAAACTCTTTCTGATTAACCATGTGCACGAAAACGCTCTCTGATGCCATACGACAACCTGGTGCTCTGGAGAGTTGCATGGCTGAAAATGAGATGCCCGCGAATGAAGTGAATAGTTCTGCTACCAGATTCGTAGGATGACTGATGGGTATGCTTGAAGTTCGTGTAGAGAGCGTGAAATTGTGTCATCAACTAAATGCGTCCAATCAAACTTTCATTCGAAAGCAGAATCTCATGAAATCACATATTTACCAGGCCTAATTATTTATAAATGTCAGTGATACGACAGGACATTTCCGTGCAAATTTTGGTGAGAGAGAGAGAGAGAGAGAGAGAGAGAGAGAGAGAGAGAGAGAGAGAGAGAGAGAGAGAGAGAGAGAGAGAGAGAGAGAGAGAGAGAGAGAGACAGACAGACAGACAGACAGACAGACTTACATTTACCGATATTTGAAATTCAATAGTTCTGCCATTTCTGTGTTATCTCTAGGGCGAAAACTAAAATTTTCGATCTTCGAAAAAACTGAGATGGTGAAAATGTTTCTTACTCCGAGAGCTTTAAAATGAACCTCCACACGATGTAGCTCAGAAAAGAGTTGTGATAAAAAAGGGAAAATGACAAAAGTTAAGTTGTCTTTGAAAAAAGTTGACATTCGTCATTTCGAATGGTCGGGCCTCAGTCAAAATGCTGACATTTAATATCGCTGGCTATCATGTAAAATATACATGTTATCTGAAAAGTATATACACGTTTTCGAAGTGAGATACAACTATAACATTCCAGGGCAATTTTAATATCGCTAATGAAATTTTAAAAGTAAGTCTTATCGCAACATGTGGCTATTTAAACTGAGAGAAAATAATTGACAATATTAACTTAAGGACTATTATTGCGGATTTCATTGTTAAGTTCGGAGGAAATTCAATGATAAGTGCTGCACATTGGTATTTTTGAAAACTTGACGAAAGTAACTGATATATAAAACGTTTGCATGAGCGACGACCCGGAAACGGCACCGCATTTGCTGCAAACTTGAAAGCTGTGAGAATGTTCGTCGCAGTGACAACGGCTTTCGTGGTTTCATGGACACCGTACGGAGGGTTGATTCTGTTTTACTTTGTGTCCGGTAAACGAACTCAACATGTGGCCGACTGGATCGAAAGACTGGCTTCATGCTTCGTGGCATCGAACAGTTTCTGGAACTTTATCATCTACAGTGCCATGAATTCATCCTTCAGAAGGGCCGTTTTCCTCCCGGTGAAGGATATCTTATGCTGCCCACACTCAAAACAGTCACGCGTGGAAAGTATCAGCATAAATACACAATAAGTAAACATCGCCAGTAATATGTTCCGTGGCGAAAAGCAAATATATACTTACTTTGTTTTCGAGCTTTCGTTGGACGGTGTTGACAATGCACCTTTTGACTGATTTCATTACGCAAGTGAAAACGGAGAATGTTTATAAACAGCAATTATATCACTGGTGTAACTGGTACAAATTTGAGTCATATTTCTTTTTTGGGAAAAATCTACTTTTATCAGCTTGTTGGCAGTATAATTACTGTATCTAGTTCACCAACAGACATGTTCCTTCAGATAGCCATTCAATATTCATACTGGTCGCCATGCATTCTTCCAAACATTCTTTAGTTGAATGTACAGATCAGGACATGCAAGGCAGAACATGGTCATGTACACTCATATAGAGGCAACATTTAGCTGCAGTTATCCAGGAGAGAGAGAGAGAGAGAGAGAGAGAGAGAGCGCCTAGGAGTTAGAAAGTCTTTTGATATGTTATTTGACCGCTTTTTAAAACATTTTTTTAAATTTCCTTGGCACGAAGTGTCGCAGTGGTCGGCACAGTGGAATCCCACCGTGGCCGAAAATATTTGTAGAACATCATAAACACTATTGTGAAAGTTATGAAAGTTAAGTGATGTAAGAGCGAAATTTTCATCAAAAATACTATTGTGCTATATTGACACAAATCGCTCATATCCATTATTATTATCATACCAGTATATTGATGGCGCAAAGAGAGCGATCTTATTGGTCGAGACGCGTAAAGAACTGTGGTATATTGGCGATATACCACGGCTGGCATACGCGCGAGCTCTCAGCTTGAGCAAAAATCTGTTTTTGACATTTCTCGCCAGAATTTCAATATACTGTTATGATATAATAGCAACAAGTCATCGTTGATGGCACAGTCCCCACTTGTTAATGGGTACTTTGATTACATGTCCTAAGAGGATAGAGTCCTCTTCATTAATTAGATCTGTGATAAAAATACTTTGATACAGATGGCGCTCAATGGCCAAGAATGAGTTCCATGGTGATGAAAACATAAAACCAATGTAGGCCACCATCCTAAAGTTCATAAAATGAGTCAACTAGGAATTAATCAACAGGATGTTGCAAAACATTTTTGCATACAATTCTAACACTTGACAGATTATCACTGGTACCATATTTCATAAAGTTTGATGCAGTATTTACAACACTATGAGATCAACATCTGTATCAAGTTTCATCACATTTGACGCTGTATTAATTTATGGCTATATCATCCTAATTAGGAAAGTTCATTACTTATGCAATTACAAATTAATTAAAATGACACTGATGTTCAATGTTCAATGTTAAAGCAATGTGACCTTAACATCAGTATAAAGTTTCATGAATTTGATGCAGTACGTATTTCTTGACATATAAGCCTACTTACGAAACTTCAATAATTGACATGTTGCTGCTACATGACGTGAAACAAATTGACGAGCATATGTATGAAATAGGTCAATGTCCTTGTACCAACTTTGAATGATACTGGTGGAAATATGTCTGAATTATGGCTCTGTACATCTGAAAATTGTAACAAAATCACCGCCATGCAGCAATATTTGATCTTACTGTTTAAAAAATCAACATGTATATGTATGACGTAAGTCAATGTACATGTACCAACTTTGAATAAGATCAGTTGAGACTTGCCAGAGTTATGGCTCTCGACATGAAACAACCATAACAAAATTGCTACCATGTGGCCATATAGGACCATCTCGTGAAACCAATCGACATACATATGTATAAATAAGTCAATGTCCTTGTACCAACTTTGAATAAATTTGCTTGATACATGTCTGAGTTATGGTTCCGGACATGAAAAAATCGGAAAAAAATGGCCACACGGCGGCCATATTGGATTGTATCATAAAACAAATCAATGTGCATATGTATGACATAGGTCAATGTCCTTGTACTAAGTTTGAATAAAATCTGTGAATAAAATTAGTTGAGACATGCCCAAGTTTTGGCTAAGGACACGAAAAAATTGTAACAAAATGGCTGCCATGCAGCCATATTGGATCATATCAAGAAACAAATTGACATACATATGTATGACATAGGTTAATGTCCTTGTACCAACTTTGAATAAAATCGGTTAAGATATGCCTTAGAGTATTATGGCCCTTGACATGAAAAAATCGTAACAAAATGGCCGCAAGGCAGCCATATTGGATCGTATCACATAACACATTGACATGCATATGTATGACATTAGTCAATCTCCTTGTACCAACTTTGAATAAAATCCGTTGAAACATGTCTGAGTTATTGCTCTGTACATGAAAACATCGTAATAAAATGGCTGCCTATCTAGCGGCCATATGGATCGTATCACATAACAAATCGACGTACATATGTAAGACATAGGTCAATGTCCTTGTACCAACTTTGAATAAAATGGGTTAAGATATGCCCGAGTTATGCCTCTACATATGAAAAAATCGTAACAAAATGGCCACTAAGCAGCCATATTGGATCGTATCACAAAACAAATTGACATGCATATCTATGACATTGGTCAATGTCCTTGTACCAACTTTGAATAAAATCGGTTAAAACATGTCTGAGTTATGGCACTGTATATGAAAATATTGTAATAAAATGGCCGCCTGGCAGCCATATTGGATCGTATCACATAACAAATCAACATGCATATCTATGACATTGGTCAATGTCCTTGTACCAACGCTTGATAAAATCGGTTGAACATGTCTGAGTTATGGCTCTGTACATGAAAAAATCGTAATAAAATGGCCGCCTGGCGGCCATATTGGATCGTATCACAAAACAAATTGATGTGCATATCTATGACATTGGTCAATGTCAATGTCCTTGTACCAAGTTTGAATAAAATCGGTTGAAACATGTCTGAGTTATGGCTCTGTACATGAAAAAATCGTAACAAAATGGCCGCCTGGCGGCCATATTGGATCGTATCACAAAACAAATTGACGTGCATATCTATGACATTGGTCAATGTCCTTGTACCAAGTTTGAATAAAATCGGTTGAAACATGTCTGAGTTATGGCTCTGTACATGAAAAAATCGTAATAAAATGGCCGCCTGGCGGCCATATTGGATCGTATCACAAAACAAATTGATGTGCATCTGTATGACATATGAAGTAATCCTTGTACCAAGTTTGAATGAAATCGCTTCTTGCATCTCTGAGATATCTGCGTGAACGGACGGACGGACGCACGGACGGACGCACACACGCACGGACATGACCAAACCTATAAGTCCCCCCGGACGGTGTCCGTGGGGACTAATAAATCACACCCAGCGACGGTATATCACTCGATTTTGACCAGTTCACTTCATATATGCACTCGCTATCGCTCGTGCAATATATGTCGTGAACTGGTCAAAGTCTCGTGGTTTACCGTCGCTGGGTGTGCTTTATTGCTTAAATATTTCAACTTCTGCACTTTTTTCTGATTCAGGGTAGTATGCGCCTCGACAGTGAAAGACTTGAACTTTTCTCAATTCTTTCTCGAGGAAACACTCAGCCATTCTCTTTGAAAACCGAGAATAAATACCACGAGTCAACACACGAAATTTGGTACTAGAAGTACAAATTACCATAAATTTACCGGTATTTGAAAATCAAAATGGCCGCCATCTGCGTATGAACTGTACGGGCAAAAAAACGAAAAAAAAATCCAATTTGCACAAAAATAAGATTCTAAAAATTTTATTTCCACGATTACTTTCACAAAAAAATTGAAAATCTGAAGTTCTGTCTCCCGAGGCGCATTCTATAACTTTGGTCATTTTTAAAAAATTTGTTTGTTCTGTGTATCATCTGCAGTTTCTGGTTTGAATCCCTGAACCATGGAGAAATTCATAATATTTAGCTCATAAATATACCCTATATGAGTATAATCTGCATTGTTATTGTTTAAATTTTGTATTCAGGTCCGGACTAGAATACATTTATCAACAATAACAATGGTCATTTCACATATACAGGCTGTGTTGGCAAGCAGGACACCGGGCATTGCATTGGTCATGATGATCGGATTATAGTAAAATTCTGTAGTTGATACATTGAAACAGAGTAGTGAAAAATTAGTCAAAAGTTACAGCTAATGTCCCTTTAATGTATCAATATATTGTTTTTGAAATGATATTTAATTGATTAGTTTATGACGAAAAGATTGTCTTTCTGGTGAGTCAAAATATTATTTAATTACAGTATAATGAGATGTATTTCTTGATGTTTCTTGCATGATATTTTACGAACTTGTTTGTATTTACGGGTGTAAACTTTTAATTTCCCTTGTAGCATATCAAAGTGTTAAACAATGATTTATGAATAACTTTCAAATATGTAAAGCCACCCAGTAAATAAATAAATAAATATGTGTGTTATGTTAAATGATACATCCATAATGAGGTATATACCAACTAGAATGTTATACGCTCAACAAACGAACTTGTGTCCTCATGCTGACACAGAAGCAAGGCATTCATGTTATATACAACAACTAACTTTAAAATACATTGCGATATATAAATGACTTATCTCCTCGTAGATGAATATTCATTGAATATTCATCAAATCCAACAAATATTCCACCATCTGCACAAAGAGTTATATGTAATCCTTGTAGATGTATATTCAGATTAGTTTAGTCTCCTGACAAGTTAGTCTACAGAGGCTCTCGAAACAACGCTATACAGATGAAATTGTAAAATTATTACGATATATATATGTGTGTGCGTGTCAGATTTGCCAGAACACGTCATGTGACGAGAAGAGGGGCTTGGATACATGACGTCATGTGGTAGTTTTTCCTAAGACTTTCCCTGCTGGAGGAACTAGTAACGCATGGCCCCTCTGGATGACAAACGGGCACCCTGTCCCCTATGACCAGGTTAATATAAGTACTTCGATGTACGGAAATTATTTACAGTTTATATATATATACATACATAATATATATATATATATATATATATATATATATATATATATATATATATGGTATGTAAGCGCGCGCACGTGTGTGTATGTATGTATGTATGTATGTATGTATGTATGTATGTGTTGCCTCAGACGTAATCGTACACTGTTACAAAATTGCCATTTTCGTAGCAGTCGTCCTCCAAGATCTTAATCAAAATTTCCGCAGTTCCTACTGGAGTCAGGATCTTTCCGCTGGCAAAGGCCGTGTTGGCTTTGTATTTCATGTCAGGGTCACCAGTGTTCTGCCGCAGATATCGGTGCATGTCGGTGTCTACATGGCCGGGCCCGTAGTTCAACACCCGAACGGACGGCTCTTCCGCTGCAAGCACTTTGAAAAGCATTTCTCTAGCGACTTTAGCAGAGCAGTAGGTGGACAGACACCTCATCGGCCTGTGCGCGGCCCCGGAAGACACGTTGATCACTGAAATACGCCTGCCAGCGGAAGGTTTGAAGATCTCCAAAAACTTCGATGTCATACATATCGCAGAGGTCAAGTTCAAACCGAAATAGTCCTGTAATTCCTGCGGGTTGTTCATTTGACGGACTAATTTCGCCGGATCGCCGAGGGAAGCCGCGTTGTGTATCAGTATCGAGTGCTCAAATTTCGTTCGGTCGACGGCGGCGAATAGCCTTGTCAGATTCGCTGATAAGGAGTCCAACGCACCGAGATCGGCGGTTACTGTTCGCACCTCTATACCAGTGGAACGGCGCACCAGAGCGCATCGTCTCGTTTCCCGTAATCCTTCGTCAGAGCGGGCGGTCAGTACAAGCAGAGAATTGTCGCCAACCTTCTCTGCAAGCTGTAGGGCGATCCCACGACCTATGCCCCTACTGGCACCGGTAACTAAGCAAAAACAAGGAACTTGGAGCACTGCCATTGCTAGCTTGTGGAAACGCAGCTATCTGTGGCCGGGTAGCGTGCGTCTATGCGAGTCATCCAAAGATCAACCCCGCAAAGGCATACGTGGTGGGGTTGACCTTTTCAGCCTTTTGACAGTAACATGATCCTGATAATCGTGACCGACAACTTCGTTAACTGAGAACTATTGATTTCGCGGCGGACTGAATGAAAAAATGATCGACAGTCACCTGTTATCTTATTCCGCTCTGGGCCTATGCGCCCCATAGACGGGCACGTACATATGCCTGAGAGGATCTTCTCTGAGTTCTCAGGCATATGTACACACGTCTATGGGGCGCATAGGCCCAGAGCGGAATAGATTACAGGTGATCTTAGCAGACCAAAGAACAAAAAGTTGTCACAAACTTTGGAAAATCTGACTCTCTCACTCTCTCATTCTCTGGAGGTGAGCCTTCGGCGGCGACAACATTTATACAAAATACGTGAGGAAGTCCAAAGTCTCTGTTGCCAGTATCTGTGATACAAACACACAACAGAAGTTAGGTCAAACTCTTCGGCAAAAGGCTTTTGGTGTATGCTACGTCCTGGCAAACACATTTCATGGTTTATGTTGCAATAAACGTGGTCATGATCAAAAGCATGACGATGAAAATGTAAATAGAGATGTTTTCGATAGACTTGCGTGAAGGATCACTCAGAGTGATCTGGAGTAGAACACTCAGACGATCAGTCAGCTCCTCATGGATTTTTTACCAGTTACCTCTCGTAAACTTTTGAAATAACAGACGTATTGACTGTAAAGTGCGACTCGTTTCTACTCACATCAAAGGGGCATTGTTGTTTTAATATCGCCACAATATCCTCTGGAAAGATGCTCTTGAAGGTTTTTTGAGTATTTTACTATTTAATTTCAATAAAGATTTTTTTTAATGACAATCTTTGGTTTTACACTTGTCCCTCCACAAAAGTGGAGGGACCGTGTTTTACACAAGCTCTGTCCTCTAATTCAATGCCATCTGTCCCGTCCTCACAAAGGGTACTTTTCGTTAACTCGTTGTTATACAGTTGTTAACCAGTGACATGTAATAAACTCAAGACCCCGCATGTTAAAAACCTGGAAATCTCGAAAAAATGTTTGCAATGCTTCCACATGTGGAAAAAAAATGATGCATGACAGACAATAGAAAAACAAAATGCTGCCACAGTGGCGGGAAAAAAAATTGCTGCCATACCCATTTCCTCCGACCCCCTGAAATCAAATGGTTCTCCCCTAATTGTGTAAACTTCTAGTCCAGAACCTCGACTCCGGCATTTAGAGTATGGACGAAGGCCAACAGACGGAGTCGAGGTTCTAGATAGTAAGTAGACCCTCAGCTTCATCACGGAATAGGCTACGTAAATAGTGGACTCACAGTTGGAGATGAAAATGCAACCTGAGCCGTTGCAAGTTCCACATATTTTGATCAGAGTATCAGCCGGACTCTTCGTATATGAGATCGGGTTAATTGGAATATCATTGAAAGGAAAGATAACATTTATACACATTTATATTTTATACTGGCCAATAGCATGCTTTAGCCATCTACATGCGCGTGCTTTGAAGAGCATCTCAGAGAAATTGAGTGATCGTATTAGAGCATACATAAAACAGTATTTTAACCCGGCGTTAACGTGGTTTACAATGTGCTACGTAAAAAGTTGCGATTTAGAACCTTCATTTACAGAAATTATACTCAATACTTGAAGTAATTTGATATTTATAGATGCATACACAATACGAACATGCGTAAGTGCATGCATACATACATACATACATACATACATACATACATACATACATGCGTGTAACTCCTCGCGGCTATTTTAATAAGTCCAACGGTCAGAGAGCATTTTCGGTATGTGCTCCTTTGCTGTGGAATGCACTGCCTTCAGAAATTCGTTGTGCCAGAAATGTAACGTCTTTTAAAAGTTGTTTGAAGACCCACCTTTTTACTAAATTTTACTCGTAATCCTAGGTTTTTGAGTTTTTTAGCTGTTTATATGTCTTTGAAATACTTGTGTTCAGCGCAATGAGACGTTTGTGGAGTGCGTTTTTTTAAGAATTAAATATTATTAATTAAATATTAATACATACATACATACATACATACATACATACATACATACATACATACATACATACATACATACATACATACATACATACATACATACATATATATAGTTTATTATTTATATTTTTTGTTGTCATTTCTTCAACTCAACCATGTGCATTCCTGAAATTAACCGACCGAGGTCCTCGATCATCGCGGTTAGTTTGACTTGAACCTGTCACGCATGGTCTTAGGTTTTAAGGTAGTACGCGACTGGGGACGGATATTTAAGCAATAAAGCACACCCAGCGACGGTATACCACGAGATTTTGACCAGTTCACGACATATATGCACGAGCGATAGCGAGTGCATATATGAAGTGAACTGGTCAAAATCGAGTGGTATACCGTCGCTGGGTGTGATTTATTGCTATTATATCATAACAGTATATTGAAATTCTGGCGTGGAACGTCAAAAACGGACTTTTACTCAAGCTGAGAGCTCGCGCGCATGCCTGCCATGGTATATCGCCAATATACCATGGTTGTTATCGCGTCTCGACCAATCAGATCGCAGCATTTCCGCCATCATTTCCGCCATACTGGTATGATATAATTAGGACTATCAAACTTTTGCAATTCTTTATTTCTGATATACGACTTGTGGGGTTTATTTTAAAGCTCTTGGTGTGAGAAAACTTTTCAGCGGCTTAGTTTTTCGAAATTCGAAAATTTCATTTTTCTCCATAGAGTTATCACAAGGATGGCGGCCATTTCGAATTTAACATATCGGTAAATCATGGAATATTTGTTCATCTAATTCCAAAATTTGCACGGTGACCCAAATTTTTATTCTTCAGTTTGAAAAAGAAAGGTTAAAAGATTCTTTAAGGAAAGTTTGAGCAAGAGTTCAAGCCTTTCCCTTTCCGAGGCACATACTACCTTAAGGTAGACTTGGCAATGTAACAATGATCCATTTTTATATGAAAGTGCTAGCTAATACATGGAAGACAGAGCTGTTCGTAGAAAATGAATGAGAAATGTTCGCTTTGAATTTTCAAGCGCAAATAAGTGTTCAATTGCGAACTGTTTCCAATTCGACTATAGAACTGGCCATCAGACGTTTGGGTGGTGACGTCAATGTGAGGAGTTGGAATGTCATGATTTTAGTACCTTAATTTAGAATGCACCTCGAGGACATATTCGGATGCTGAAAATCTTCCAAAAGTCTTCTGTATACCGCTTTTGGGGGAACCTTCTAGAACTCTGGGAGTATGTTAACTTTGACCGTCTCAGTTTCGTGAAAATCGAAAGTTGTATTTTTCCCATACAGATAGCACTGGGATTGCGGCAATTTTAAATTCAAAAATATGGGTGGATACATGTCGGGTAATCTCTTTCTCTGGTACCAACAATAGCACGGTGACGCCTGATTTTTATTCTTAATTTTGAAAGTTACCCCGCGGAATAGAGTTTGAACAAAAATTTTAAGCATCTACGTTTCGAGGCACAAACTACGGTAAGTTGGTAGAAAGCGTGCCTACTTTTGCGAAATTACAGCTATGAGAATATCAATTCGAAATGTCGCCCTCTATAGGCTGAAACATCTTTTCGTGAATGATACGTTTCCCGTTCTTCGATTACCCCTCCAACAGAGCCAATGGAAGAGCCACCGACAGGATTCCATTCTTTGCTGACGTCAGCATCCGTTTAAAGCCACGGTATTGAAATTACAGTTCTGCAAAGACTGAAAGAGGCTACGACGAACCGTTTGAAAATGTTCAGTGCGTCCGAGAGGCTTGTATACATTTTGCGTAAAATGTCTACGACCTCAAATTCGAGGAAATCATTTTAGGCCTGCCAATATACGTTCAACAAATAATGACACATTGAGCCATTTTACTGTAAAATCTTATCTGATGAGCCATGTGTGGAGGGACCGTGGTGGACCTGTTTACGAAGCTATAAACGAGACAAAGACATGGTCTATTCGGACTCTGAAACCTTTAAAATTTTCGTTTGGCCTACCACTTCAGGGCTCGAAATTAGCGGTAGTCCCGAGTCCACAGACTACCAACTTTTCTCTGGGGCTACCAAAACCCATAAAATGGTAGCCCACACGGACTACCAAAGCCTGGGACATGAAATTACTTAGTGGGCGACATGATGTTGATCGCTGTGAGATGACCGACGCTCATACAGTCAACCCAGCTGGACACAGAAAGGCCAGACTATGACTTTTTCATACAAAAAAGGCAACCGTGCAGTCGAATTTGTTGCGACAAACTTTCCATAAAATATCATTATCTGAACTGATGTACTTGGATGACAGGCTCTGGAAATAATGGCCAATGAAAATTCATTTTCTTAGTTATTTAATCACAATGTATTAATCACAATTACACACAAAATTATTCAAACTGCAAAGAAAAAGCTGTTAGCCATCCACAAATTACGCTTTCCGAAGTGTACGAGATCATCCCATGATAGTGTACTATGGTGGAGAAATATAGCCAAAATTGCCACGAAAGTATTAGGAACATGACTGTACCAAGTTGTCATCCTGAAATTCAAGGCCATTCTATTTTAGCCATGTTATGTTTACACGTGCTGAGTGAAAAGTCTTTGTAATGCCGAACATCAAAATTTGTATATAAGCTCTACGTATGTGTGAATAGGTCGTCAAACTTTGAGGCGTCACCGTTGTCCACTACACATGCTATACCGTTCTCCTAAGGCTATGATCTCCAGGTATTGATGTCAAATGACTAGAAAATTCACTTCCTGGATAGAATCATGCCCTCTACGGTCTATGATGTGGAAGCTTATGACATTACATCAGGAAAACGATGTAGGCCATTTAAAGAATTTTTTTGTTTGCCGTCTTTAGATTTTTGAAAAACCTAGCAGACAGCCGAAGTATAAAGAACTAACATACACAAGAAACACAAGTGCATTAACATAAGCTCGTTTTTTATTTGGTTCTTTTGCAAAAAAATGATAATTTCATTTATAATAGTGTTAACTTTGTGTTTGCTTTCTTAATAAACCTACCAGCACGCGGACGGCAAACAAAGAATTTATTTAAGGCGCCCTTAGCAAAAGTTTTGTTCTGTTTCACACTGCAGCCGGATTTTCCCATCGACGATATCGCATTTCGAAGTTCCTGCTCGAAAGGGTAAACAGCGGAAATTTTTGAAATTTAACTATACTGCAGATACGAAATCTTTTTGTGAAATTTGTTATTTCCTGGCAATATCGTAAATCGGTGACCTACTTTCACTTTAAATTCATGTCTGTTCCAATGAGATAACGCCAAGCGTACCAATAATATGATATCGCTCTATTGCTTTAGAGAACCCCTTTCCCCATTATTCTCACAGACTCTGATCGACATGGCTGGCTTGAGAGGCGCTGTCCTCGCGATCGCTGTGGGGACGTCACTCTTTTGTTCATGGACACTCGGTGCTGCCGTCGTCGGTGAGTTTTATCCTATGCCTTCATAGATTATCCGACCGACTCTTTAAGAACACGACAGTTGAAGAGTCAACACTTAATTTTTAACTATAGATCTTTTATGAAATACTTCTCCATACAGCAAACATGCCGTGAACTGACATGTCCCGTTATTTACGATTCAAGTGTCAAATGGAAGCTTGCAGGACAAGGCGCGAATATTTAATCTTTGTTACAGCTGCCGCTGGACTTATATAATTTGACATATTTTTCATGGGTTAATTCCTGTCGTCTGCTTTTTATGTAACGCGGTTGAAGATATCTGATGTCAAGTTGAACAACTTTATCTCTCGGCATTGTCCAAGATTGTGACCAGCCTTGCTAACTTTGACGCTAATGTTTAATACAACGGAATTATCAAAATTCATGCAACCTCGTTCACCTGATCGTGACGTCAATTAGTAGTTAAATGTTTTCAAAATTTGGTTTTATGCTATGTTTTTTTTAGGTGTACAGATATGCTGGTTTTCTTTTACCATCTGTGAGGGCGGTGTAACTGCGAGAACACGTACATAGATCATACGTTGGGCTACTTCTGAAGTACTTTCTGTTTTTACCTGGATAAAAGACAATGTTAACTCTTTGTTTGTTCTGTCTTCGCTTGCAAGCTTTGGGTTTACGCGTATTGAATTAGTCTTGTTCTTGTTTTGAAGTCCAAGGACTGAAACCAGTGTTTCGATATTACAAAACCGTGTGACTCAGAATAGAGCCCTGTGTTTACTTCTCATACAATCCTTGTAGGGACCATGCTGTGCTCTGCAGAATTGTTCACTTCGCCTGTGATATCCTTTCAGGCAATGTTATTTCTGGCGTGTGTGAGGATCTGTCGGTTTTTTGAGCCCCCTCCCCAGGAAATGCTACAATCCACTGGACGGCAATTTTAAGTTGACGCAATCTTTTCGATCACCCTTTCAAGAGTTTATTAATACAAAGTTATGAAAAAGAGAAAAGAAATTTGCCGTTTCTCAAGGAGTTTCTTTTCAAGTTCCAAGATTTCACATATCTGAATTTCCGATGAAGTCAACACTAGTTCTTTTAGTTTCCACCAACAGTAATACGTTTAACAAGTTCTCCCAATGTCGTTGAATATGTAAAGTAACTCGCTGACGTCACTTACACTTCTTTCCTCGGCGGCCCTCATTTACTCCCAGAAACAAGAAGACTCCATTAAAATTTGGAGTTGAAAGGGATAATGCAAGCAAAAAACCACTGCATATTTTGTTAGATTGGAGAAACTTTCTTGTCTAAAATGACCTGCATTTGGTATAAAGAACTGATTTTGAATCTACCGTACTAGCTCTGTGGGGAGCGTAAATCGATCTGAACGTGCCAGAGTTCATAGTACAAAAAAGCTCTTCCTCTTTCTGTCTCTCCGCCCCTCTGTTATTAACACAGAGTTGACCTTTTCTGTTTCGCTTTCTCTTTCTTATTCAGCAGAGGACAGCGGCCTTAACATGCTTAAGTGCACGATTACCAGCAGGTGCCAGCTATTCGACAATAAAACGCAGGAGAAATGGTAAAAAAAAATCAAAATTCATTTTTGTGGTTTTCAAGTTTCTGTGTGATTGAATGCTTCTTTTAGTTCTTGGTTTGGCTTGTTTTCGTTTTTGTGACAGCAAATTTTCTTAGATATCCCGATTGCTCAATGCCAGGATCTGCTGTTATATTGCATTCTTAAGAATGGGTAAGTATGCCTTCTAAATTGATTGCAGTTAAATTTCAAAATGTTGCCTAACACGAAATATGTATATAATGTGGCCATGCTCCGTTGAGATGGGATACGCACAGACTCAAATGGAAGAACGCGTTCCGATCGCATGGAAAATCTGATCTGGGCTGCCAAATTTCAAATAGGTTTGTATGACATAGAAAAACTAGCGAAACTGTTGCAAATGATTTTATTTTTTCAAAATTCACCAACCTGAACCAAGTCTACATTCATTTCTTAAATCATATTCACCTAGAACGAACACAATATCACCTTGACATAGCCATACTGGTCGCTGTCGTATTACCCGTTTGAGTGCTGTAATTTTTCCTACCATAAATCTGTAATTGTTTGATAATTTTGGACCGAGTGGACTTCACATTTCCTCGACTATAGTTTTTTATCAAAATTTTGGCAAAAATCTGAAAAAATTGACCGGGGTATATTTTATAATGACAACAAAAATTGACTTTGGCGCTCAAAGGGTTAAAGGTTGTTTGTCAGTTAAGAATTTTGAAATGTTCTATCAACTACCTAAATAACCAACAAGTCAATAACTCAGGATTCAATCTTGCTATAAATAGACGATTTTCTTTCATTGAAGGAACTGTCAAAACATCTGGAACACTTTCTACGCCAGTATCCCGGCAGTTTCAGATGATGTTTGTGACCTGCCGAGCAATCAATACTCTGAGTACATCCGACAGACCCAGCAAGCAATCCCCAAAGATAAGGTACGGTAACATGAATGTATGATAAACATAATGCTTTAAGCGCTGTAATTTTTCCCGCAAAAAAATTTTGATGCAACATTTTCACGATTAAATATGAATTTTTATGTATTTTTTTTCATAATTTTGGACGAAATGGACATCACATTTCATTGGCTACCGATTTTCATCAAAATTTTAGCAAAAATTAGGAATATATATAGACTGGTGTACATATGATAAATATGACAAAATTTGACTTTGGCGCTCAAAAGGTTTAAAAAATATACATGAATTTTCAATGAACCTAGCAAACAGTCTTCCAAGTAAGGCGGTGAGACATGAATCTGTAACAAAAAGTTCCTCCGAATATGTTATTTGTGACATTGCCCGATAATTATGGCGATAAATAACCTCCATATGGTATTGTGACATGAAAGTAGCTACTGTTAGATTCATTCTATTCCTTATTGAAAATACTGGAGGGTCTTATTTATTAGTGCTCATCAGTTCGTGTAATGTCTGATAACTTGGTTTTTTTGTTTGTAATATTGCAACGATGTCACATTAAATGACAAAGTAAAAAAATGTGACCACCCCTATTTATGTAAGCCGTTTTGTCGCTTTCAAATTCGTTTTGATCTGAGAGATATTTAGCTTTACTTATCGCAGTAAACTATATACGGATTGTTGTCGCATTATTGTTTGGATATTTCTGTGATCACACATTGCCTGTGCAAGGTATCTTTTAAGGTGGCTGGAAGGCTATTTTTGCACCAATTCTTTTCTCAGAGTTAATGTCAAGTTTCAAGTGTTAGAATCAAGATATTTAGTTCAAATTTTCAGGAACTCCCTTACTTAATACTTTCTCCAAAGAATATAAAAATTGTATATTTGCAGCCATGATTATGAAATATGACACCAGTAAATATTAAAATTTAATTTTTCATATTTTTTTACATATTTGAATTTAATCATAATTGGATAGTACTTAATACTACCAAATTAGTTATAAATATGTTGACACTATTAATTGTAAGATGTGTACGGCAGGATTTGTAAATAAAATTTGTTTTTATGATTTTACATGGGTTTACATATCAAAAAATTATTAAAAAATTCTTTCAAATTTCAAAATGTGATTTTCAAAAAGTACTTTCAATACAGGAAAATTGTGCCATAGTCATCTTGTCTGTAACCTTGTTAATAGGCTGTAAAAATTCCATGTCCATATCTCATTTCAAAGGTTGGATTAAATTGGCATAAAATTATGTAGGAAAACTGTTATTCTGTCAAAAATGTTGAAAACAAGCCATATTTGCACCCCTCTTTTGAAGTCACAGAGCAGTCGTTTTGGTTAATCTCACTTTTGACACCTCTTTGACACTCAAAGAATCTAAAAATGCATTTACAATAGCAGTCACACATTCTGAATGCAAGCACTGCCTTGTCAAACTTTCCTGAAAAACAGCAAAAAATGACTTTCCCTTTTCAAACATTTTTTAAAAGCTAGGGGACCTCTACCATAGTTAATACACTAAGGACTCCCCAACTTCCTCTTATTTGGTCAGTTTTTCAGAAGTTTCAACAGGCTATAACTCTGCAATGCCTTTGACCCCAAATGTCTAGTTTTTTTTTATTCCACAGAGAATGTTGACTACTTTTATATTTTAATAGTTTCCCTCGAGGACAGATATTCGGACTCTCAAACTTTCACAATTTTATTTTGGCATACCACTTATGGGGACTCATTTTGAAGCTTATGGAGTAAATAGTGTTCACCTATTTAGTTTTGTGAAAATTGGGAATTTATGCTACCCATGGAGTTAACGGTAAATTTTAGGTAATCTGCTTCTCCAGTACCAAACTTTGCACCGTGACCCCTGATTTTTATTCGCGATTTTGAGAAAGAATGGTTGAAAGTTTTATTGAGGAAACTCAAGCGTCGACCAACTCTAATTCGCATGATATATCTTCACACAATGTTCATGTATTTGTATGGTAAATTTCAAGTCACATGAGTAGAATAATTTTTGTCTTTCACTGAAGACCATTTCGACTATTGCTGGCTTCGAAGAATGTGATAATCTTACTAGGGTATTGGTGTTTCAATTCATCATCCTGGACTTTTCATAAGACTTTCAAGTGGGTACAAAGGGACATGGTTCATATAAACCTCCCTTAACATTATTTTTGGATTATTTCCTATATTTGTGATATGCCATATAAATGTCGCGCGCTTCCTGTTGATATTGCGAATGTACTACAACGGTCTTTTTAGTTGTTTTTGTTTTGTTTTGTTTTTCAACTTAGACGCTGCTGTGGTCAGGTCGAGATGTTCTCGGAACGATGATAAAGAATTATACAGAGAGCTGTCACGTGATCAACCTTGAGTATACTTTTACCGGCTGTCTATTGGATGATTTGAAGTGGTGCAATCAGGCCGGAGAGTTGGAAAAGTGCGACGACTGCAAAGTCTTCAGCAAGTCTTCCGTTGGCGCCTTTTGGAATCAAGCCTCCTTGGAGGTAACGTCTGCGCATGCTCCTCGTTGTTGAGACAAGATCTCCCGCATATCTGCATATGGGACATTTGCAAGTTAGCCTTTTCAATATGCATGTCAATATTCAAGGCAGGATCACATTCAAGTGACTGGCGTTCAGCCAAATGAACTCATCGCTTAGTCTGGTTCCCTGCCCCCTTTCTACGAAAAGGTGAGTGTAGCGCAGCCAGCGGTAGAAAGGGGGCAGGGAACCAGACTACTCATCGCCCTCTTGACAGCGCCCTCACCAAACATGTCAGAGACAGCGTTGTTAAATCCTTGGGTAGAAAATGCCTCAAGGACGATCTATCACAGTCTTACAATTCTTTTCTGGCACTGAGCTTGTACTGACTTGGTATGAAAGCTATAGAGAAAATAACTTTCATCTTCTATTATTTTTTTGGCATTGAATACGAACTTTTTTCGTTTATCATTTTCTGGTATACTTGCATGATAATATTAAGTGGCCAAGAGCGATGACTAAATCTTCGAGTATATTTATGAAAGATGGTTGTTTATAGTTTCGTCAAGTTCCACCTTCCAGGCTCTTCTGCTTCGCTATTAAAATTATGGTAAAGTGCGCCGCAAGCGGTGGGGAGTGAAGAACTTACTGGCCGGCCAGACACTTAAAAACGAGAGCGAGGACCACCAGTGGCGCACTTTAACACTATGTCAGCGAAGCGACAAGGTCTGGAAAGCGAGAATGGGCTTCATTGAGCCAAGTGTGAATATCTAAATCGATCATTGGCAGATAGCGAACTGCTCTAATTTTGCTACTATTTCAATTCAAACCCCCGACCACTCATCGAGTTATACGATAACGAAATGCGACAAACCTCCCTAGGGAAAAATGATGGAGAATTTTCAGGCCCCCACCAGGATATTACACGGTGTAACTTTGTGATAATAATTGTGACATCATCAATTGTAACTTTAATGCTGATTACTGTTTTTTCTTCAGTTTGCTGGGGAAGCCAGTGGATTAGTTTCAATATTGTTAAGTGGGAAAAGAAAAGGCGGCGCTTTTATCGAAACAAGGTACGATCAACACACACACACACACACACACACACACACAAACAGAAACACACATATATGTGGATTATTCTGTCTCAGTGGCATAGATACAATTGTTTTTGCAAATTTTAGATGTTCAAGCCACAAACTAAATATTTAGATTGGTCGCCATTTTAGTGTATCACGTGAGCAAAGGATATGTTTATATTGTAAAAATACAAATGGAGTCGATGTTATTGAAAATGAAATCAATTTTGTATTTATATATGTCCACAGTATAATGATATAAAGTCTCAATATATTTTTTAGTCATCTGTAAATTATCCATATGAAGAAAAGCTTAGTCGTGTATTATCCTCAGAAAATATTCATAAAATCAGAAATTTTGCCATTTATTTACGTAAAGCCTTTCACAGACGAGAGAAATGTGTCCCCATACTGTCTTAACTTAATAACTTTTGTAACCTTTTTCTAAGTGAAACACATGTATATAATTGTACAATTACTTTATTTGCTGGCTTTGTTATATTTTTTCACTGACCATCTCCTGTTGTGTAATTTGTTTAATTGAAATGTACCACGGGCTGAGGCCTTGTACTGAAATAAAGCGAACTGAACTGAACGGATTGATCTGTTTAAGAGAAATATTTTCACTAAACGTAAAACTATCCATATATGTCTGACGATATTGTCACTGCATTTGAATTTTCAGTATCCTGGCGACCGTTGAACTACCGACTTTGCGAACTTCACATGTTACAAAAGTTCAAATACTTCTGCTCGACAAAACTGAAACGTGAGTATAAAGTCGTCGTCGTCATCATCATCATCATCATCATCATCATCATCATCATCATCGCTGTCATCATCATCATCGTCAACGTCATCATCACCGTCATCATCATCATCATCATCATCATCATCATCATCATTATCATCATCATCATCATCATCATCATCACCGTCATCACCGTCATCATCCCACATCATCACATCATCATCATCATCATCATCATCATCATCATCATCATTAGCGTCTTCATCTCGATGGAAAGACTTCTAATCAAATTACACATGCTCCTGTTAGGTGTAAGGTCTTTGTTATCCCGCTTTTATTTCACCTCAGTGTGTAACCGACCTGTAAATACACAACTCCTAAACGCCACCCTGTATCATGTGGGTTATTATTAATTCACGTTTGCAGTAAAGGAAATCTCATTTGCATTTTTTTAGTTTGCCTTTCTTTTGATTCTTAGAGCCATATCCGCAGTGCATTCTGGGAGCGGAAAAATTGTATAGTCTGGGAATTAGTGCTGCGCAGATGTAAGTCATGATCTTTCTGTAATCAACCATTTATTTCGTTTCAGAGAGCAATGCGGGAAAGGAACCGTCAAAACCTTACAAGAAAAACTCAAAGAGTATGGTTTCGAAGAAAACTGTGAAGATAATGTGAAGTGAGTTTTTCATTCACGTAATACTTCATGACCATTTTTTTTTCTGAAACCGCCAACTTTTGATGTTACCGTCCTATTAACTCTCGATTTTTGTGGCTTTTGGTTGAACGCGCCCTCGGCGACAGATTCTTGAACTCACTCATGTTTGCAATACTTTTCTGATCTACCATTTGTGTGAGCTCATTTGAAGCTCTTGGGATAAATGCATTTTTCAGAGTTTTATTTTTTGGATAATTGAAAATTTAGATTTATTTTCTCATAGAGCTAACACAGGGAATGACGTTCAGTTTGAATGTTAAATATAGATAAACAGCGAAATGTTGGGTACTTTGTTCCTCTGGTACACAAATTTGCATGGGAAGTCCTGGTTTTTTATTCATGATTTTGAAAGATAAAGGTTGAAAATTTTCTGGGAGGAAAACTTGACCAAAAATTTAATTCTTCATAACCTTAAAACGAATGGTTACGTGTCTACGTGTAACATCCTATTGTGAACAACTTTCAACTCTACTTTAATTACAGCGAAATCTACGGAAGACTGTGCGAAGAGAGGCGAAGAGAGGGCGACATCCCTGGTTTCTACCATTGTTCGTCGGCCAACTTAGAACGGGCTACATTTTTTGGCACCTTTCTCGTGATGCTCTACACGTATATCAATAATTTCTGCAATCAAAAAATTTAAATTTTTTATAAAAGATTTAATTTCCACGAAAATTTACAAATGTTCAGGTACTTACCAAGTACGCTAAATATCTTCATGCGACAAGTATTTACCAGATACAGTACTTTTAAACTAGGTTAGACCGCGAACGATATATCTTGGCTAAGTTTTAGTCTCTTCACATGTTCAACACTAAATGTGTACAAGACACCCACCGCTGTAAAGTTCAGAGCACGAATGATCGACACTGCATATATAAGGAAACAATTAAATTCATTTTGAGATAAAAATCACGAGAAACTCGGTTTTTAAGTCCCCGCGGACGCAGTCCGGCGGGGACTTATAGATTGGGTCCCGTCCGTCCGTCCGTCCGTCCGTCAGCAGCCGTTTCTCTGTCACCCATGAACCTATTTTTCAAACTGTGTGCAAGGATAAAGTACTGTGTCATACAAATGCAGGTCACTTTATTTCGCGATACGATCCAATATGGCTGCCAAGCGGCCATTTTATTGCGAGTTTTCATGTTTTTGAACCATACGTCAACTTTCACTAAACTGATGTTGTTCAATGTTGGTACACAGATAAAGTGCTATGGCACATATATATGCATTTTAATTTATTTCATGATACGATCCAATATGACCGCATGTGGCCATTTTGTTTTAATTTTTCCATGTTTTTGAACCATAACTATCCCTGAACCGACTTTGTTCTATGTTCGTACACATTCATTAAATAAACGTAACTATTGTTCTTGCCATGGGAAACACCAACAGCTAAAACTTTACTGTCCCACCCTTCGTCCTGTAATGAAGCTACAAGCATGTAATTCAATCACCGTTATTCAAACTCCATAACTCAGCGGGTACTGTGTCATCAGTGATGACTTGTTAACTCGCAAGGCGGCTTTCTCCCACCTGCCACCATATTGGACAGTGCTTGTCTCTTAGCAACAGCTTACGAAGATGTCATAAAAGAGGTCATAGCCTCAGTGTGATGAAAAGTTTACTATATATGGTACAAATCCCGAGATCCCGAATTATCTGAGCTTGGGCTGCATTCACAAAGACCGCTGGAGGGGGATTTCAGGGGAGGGAGACTGAAAACAATTACAATATACCAGGGGGGCTGATCTGAAAAAATGACATTACAGGGGGGGGGGGGTACTTGAAACTTTATTGAATATCAAATTTCTTTTCAAATACCTTCTGGCACTTTCATTTCTTGTCATTTCCATTTTCGGCGCGCCCTTTCGGGTGCAAGTTTTAGGGTTTATTAAACGATGTATTGATGATCAAAGCAGCCACCTTGAGGCAAGAGATTTAGGTTGTCATGATTTCTACTTACCCAACCCCTCCGTTGTGCAAAACTGTCTTCTATAATGACTTTCAATAACAATTTTGGAGATAACTTATTTGATAACATTCTCCCATTGACAAGACATTGGGTCTCGGTCAGTGCCAAACGTTCATGTCGCCGTATGTACATTTTTATTTGCTCACGTGTTCACACACGTGGGCATATGTCGCAGCGATGTCTGTCTGTCTGTGTGTCTGTCTGTGTGTCTGTCTGTCTGTTGGTCCATTTTCTCAAAAACGGCTGAACGTATTTCAGTCAAATTTGGTAGACATCTTCAGAATTCAAATGGCTAGAACTGAAAAGGTTTTGGTGGGCGTGGCTTGCATATTAATGAAGTTATCACAGTTTTAATTTTTCTGATACATGGTAGTCTATGGGAAGCCGGTATCTGTGGTTTGAGGGCGCTATCCCCACGTTACACTCTGGCTAGACGATGCTGAAATTAGACTCGGTTTCGGATTCGGTTTCGGATTCGGTTTCGGATTCTAGAGACAGAAAGAAATTTTATATTTTCAGCCAATTGTAACACTGTGGAATACTGGATTTTCCTTACTTTCCCTGGACCCTTTTTTCAGCTAAAATAATATCTAATCACACTAAACAAAGTAAAAATAAGTATATAGGGATAACTTAGCAATACAAATTTTTTGACAAAATGTCATGTGATCTCGATGACCTTTGACCTTAAATATGAGTATATGTCCATAACTCAGTAACCACAAGTGCTTACACCCTTCATATTTGGTATGATGGGAGACCTTATGACATCACATCCTGTACCTTATTAATTATGTGCATATCTAATTGTGAGCCAGCAAATAGAGCTAGAGGTCTGATTTTTGGTATATAGGTATAACTTAGCAATACAATTTTTTGACAAAATGTCATGTGACCCCAATGACCTTTGACCTCAAATATACATATATGGCCTTAACTAAGTAACCCCAAGTGCTACACCCTTCATATTTGGTATGATGGGAGACCTTATGACACCACATCCTGTACCTCATTAATTATGCGCATATCTAATTCTGAGCCAGCCAATAGAGCTAGAGGTCTGATTTTTGGTATATAGGGATAATTTAGCAATACAATTTTTTTGACAAAATGTCACGTGACCTCGGTGACCTTTGTCCTCAAATATACATATTTGTCCATAACTCAGTAACCACAAGTGCTACAGCCTTCATGTATGGTATGATGGAACAGCTTATGACGCCACATATTGTACCTCATTAATTATGCGCATATCTCATTCTGAGCGAGCCAATAGAGCTAGAGGTCTGATTTTTGGTATATAGGGATAACTTAGCAATACAATTTTTTTGACAAAATGTCACGTGACCTCGGTGACCTTTGACCTCAAATATACATATTTGTCCATAACTCAGTAACCACAAGTGCTACAGCCTTCATGTATGGTATGATGGGACAGCTTATGACGCCACATATTGTACCTCATTAATTATGCGCATATCTCATTCTGAGCGAGCCAATAGAGCTAGAGGTCTGATTTTTGGTATATAGGGGTAACTTAGCAATACAATTTTTTTGACAAAATGTCACGTGACCTCGGTGACCTTTGACCTCAAATATACATATTTGTCCATAACTCAGTAACCACAAGTGCTACAGCCTTCATGTATGGTATGATGAAACACCTTATGACGCCACATATTGTACCTCATTAATTATGCGCATATCTAATTTTGAGCGAGCCAATAGAGCTAGAGGTCTGATTTTTGGTATATAGGGATAACTTAGCAATACAATTTTTTTGACAAAATGTCACTTGACCTCGGTGACCTTTGACCTCAAATATACATATTTTCCATAACTCGGTAACCACAAGTGCTACACCCTTCATGTTTGGTATGATGGGACACGTTATGACGCCACATACTGTACCTCAATAATTATGCGCATATCTCATTCTGAGCGAGCCAATAGAGCTGGATGTCTGATTTTTGGTATATAGGGATAACTATAGGAGAGAAATTTTTTGACCAAATGTCATGTGACCCCGATGACCTTTTACCTAAAATATATGTTTATGTCAATAAATAAGTAACCACAAGTGCTATGTCCTTTGTATTTAGTAGGATGGGAGACCTTATGACAGCACACGCTTTACCTCATTAATTATGTACACATCTAATTCTGGGCAAGCGAATAGAGCTAGAGATCTGATTTTTTGGCATATAGGGATTAATTAGGAATATAATTTTTTTTGAAATGTCATGTGACCTTGATGACCTTTGACCTTGATTATACATATATATGCATATTTCAGTAACCACAAGTTCTATACCCTCCAATTTTGATAGGATATTAGACCTTAAGATGTCACATCTTGTACCTCATTTATAATGCGCATATGTATTTCTTGGCTGGCCAATACTGCTAGAGGTCTGATCTTTTTTCCGGATTTAGAACCGTAACTTAGACATGCCTCATGTGTTTCAAATTGGGAACAACGACATAGACCTATGTGCCCATAGATCTCAACATATACACTCCAATGATACTTCTTAATGACCACATTTTCCTGCCCCATCAAGACTAGTACTCCTATTACAAGTGGGGACTATGTCATTGTAAATGACTTGTTGAGTTAATGGTTGTATCACAGTATTCGATATATCTAATTCTGTATTTTTCCATTTTATATTCTGAATAATTACATTAAACATATTTCACTGTCTCCAGTACATTTTATTTAAGTATTTTCACTTCATGCACTTTATCCCTTTCACACATGTTCAAATATCTGACCAGAGAACAAACACTAAATAGTCCAGGATGGGAGCTACAGTGTCATTGACGCTATTTTTACTTCAGCCAATTCCTAATTGCATATTAAATGAATTTTCATACTTAGGGTATTCATCTGAATTGACTTGATCAAAATTGATGTAACTTGCTATGTACATTTCAGACACTGTAATACAATATTATTGAAAGTCATTAATCATTTTCTCTTCAGCAAATTCCTAATTTGCATGTTTAATGAACTTTTCCTAATTAGAGATATATATCTGAATTGACTTGACCAAAGTTGACAAAACTTGCTACATATATTGCAGATACCATGATACAACATTATTGACAATCATTAAGCATTTTACTTAAGTCAATTCCTAATTTACATATTTAATGAACTTTGCTTATTAGGGATATATACTGGGATTTACTTGATCAAAGTTGGCAAAACATGACAACATTGATGATTATACCTGGTTAAAACAATATCGAAAGTCATTTCACATTTTCATGTCAGCTAATTTACAATTTGCATATCTAATGAGCTTTCACAGCTCGGCATATATGGCTTGAAGGACTTGGCCAACGTAATTACACTTGCTATATAAATGACAGCAGTCAAAGAACTTTAATATTTTTATTTCAGCTAATTACATATTTGTATACTTCATGACCTTTGAGAATTAATCAGCGGTGATTATTGTTCATTATGTTGATCATAATACTTTCAATGAAGTTGCAAACATGTGGCAAAGGTTCAAATTTACACATAACTGTATGAAACACGTGAGCATTTTCAGTTCATATCTGGTTTTTTGAGGATTTTGACAGAATACAAACTATTTGGGATAGTGCATAGAGTCATCAATAACAACTGGAAACTTCGGGTCAAACAATTCGGGAGATTATAACCTATGTGATAGTCGTAGTTTCCTCATAGAGTACAATGTATAGTGAATCAACATTTTCAGAGAAATTCAAAAATCAAATTTCCTGTACACATTGGCACTTATAAACACCCAAAGCTAAATCAAGTACATTTGATATACAGATATTGCTGGTCTTATATTGGAAGATACGCGTTTATAGTTTTTTTTCACAGACTACCATGAATAGTGAATCAACATTATCGATGAAATACAAAAATTAATTGTTTTGTACACACATCACCTTTTACCTGCCAATTTAAACAAAGTATATTTACATGAATTATCACACGCATATAAATGTAGAGATATAGTTTTTAGGGGGAAAATGTTAATAGTTTGCCCGATAGACTCCCATGTATTATGATTTGATATTTTTGGACGAAGCACTATATCAGCCAGATTTTGCCTTCCTATGAGTGTGGGCTTCAAAATTATAGCGGGACTTGAAAACATGTGTCATTGTGAGTTTGTTAGGGGGGTATTTGAAATAATCTGAGAACTAAGATCAGCAATCTTTGGCCACAATCTACTGGCCATATGTAAACCAACTCACCCAACCATGGATGTAGAAAAGCCGAACAAAAGATGTGTGTCACTGTGAACAGTGAACCCTTAAGCTTATATACGTATAAAGTTCTACATCGTTAACATGAACTTGGGTCAAACGCGCGGGCGCGAGCAAGAAAGTGACGCCAAAAAGTTTGTCTGGGGCCAAATGTAGGCTTTTCCAGTCATAGTGATACTCTTTCAAGCTCTATACGTTGTAGTCAACTCCTAGGGAACGAATATTGGCCACAACTCTTTAGCAAACAAATATCATGCAAGCTGGCATACTAAGCATCGACACTTTAAAGCCACAAGACAGCCATTGCGAATCTCGCGGAAGTGCAAGGTTGCATGGGAAAGCACAGACCCGTTTAAACGACCAGACGACGTCTTTGCTTTGAACACGGAAACGGCCGATTTGCGTGCAAAACCTCGGAATACGAAGAGTCAGATCGTTCTCCAGTAAAAAAGACACGCGTTTATTTTGGCACGCGCACAGTACGTACCGTACTGGCACCGTACAAAATGTACAGAGGATGCAGGTGTTTATTTATATTGTTCAAAAGCGTTTTTCTGAAAACAACCGCACTTTTCAGTCTTTCATATTATCATAAAAAGATCATGTCCATGACATTTTAGCAGAGTTACCAGTAAGAACTCACTAGCCATTCAATAGGAGATATTTTACTCGGCTGTTTAACAAAAAGGAATTAAAAATTTCCCGGCTTGCAGCAAGGTATCCGGTAACCACCTGAAGTTTTATTCGGTTTTACGACACTTAATTGAGCAATTTGATAAGGTCTGCATAAAATCAATTGCTTTTCTCTCAAAAAGCGTTCTCCTATTTTATGCATATTGTATAATTCTTTTCACTTCTTGACTTTTAATGATAATAATAACAATGTGTGAAACTGACTGTGGCAATTTCTATGCACGTTTTTCCACTGTTGTTCTGAAAACGTTTTCATCCAACAATCGATTTTTACTCTGCATTTATTACATGCATGTACGATACCCAAGACATTATACACCATTTTACGCTTAATCACTGGATAGACTCTCCAATTGAAATGATATTTGGTGTTTTAGGGATGACGACTATTGGTAACCATGGCATCGGTATCGCTGCTAGATTGTATCATATTTTGTAGCATTGTCTGCAGCGTTTACCGTCGAGATCAAACTTGCTGTTCATGACATCGCTACCTATAGTCTTTGTGCAAACTATAAAATACGTGCCAGTCTTAGCGCTTTTACTGCTTCTGTCTGTCTCCCTGCAGGATACGTGCAAGTAAGTTAATAACTATTTGAAAGAGTTTGTGGGCGATATGATAGTGAGTATGTATGTGGAGGAATCACTGTCAGAGGAATGGTAACAACTTGGCTGGATTAATGAACCATTTGTTTTAAAGGATGGGGATTTAGCCGACCGGTTTTGAATGTGATGTCTTCGCCAGGTGACTTGGTGCCCTACGTTGTGAGTTCAAATCTGATGGTACAGGATATGACGTTCGCCAGTATGTTCACAATCATGCTAAAACGACAACATGCGTTCCTTTTATACTCCTGAAAGACATAAAACGAGTTGAGTATATAGGGCTAGGACTGAGTAGACGCCATGAGAATTTTAACAGTACTAAAATTCAATTTTAATAAAGCAATGACTCCACTGTCTATCATTGGACAAAATTTTTTGTTGTGACCAGGTGAAATTCGTATTCATTTTGCGACTATTTAAGTGGCTATCTGACTTTATTTGAATGACGAATGGATGAGAAGTAACCACATTTTAGAATATAGTTGAATCTGGAACTACTTATTGTAGCGATTATTTCGATTTTCGGACATACAATTCCTGAAAATTCGATCATGTGTCCACGGCTAAAAAACGGCTGACACTATGCTAAAATACTTGGCAGTTTGCAAGATGGGTGGAAAACAAGTCTCCCTTGTTACGATTTAAAAGGTACTGAGCTCAGAATGAAAATCAATAAACTAACGTATTACGTGCGCCAATGGTTGTTCGTTCCAGGGTCTGATAGGTGTAAACTTTCCTTCTCATTACAGCTGTAATATTGAAAACGTCTCCTGAAAAATTTTATCAAACTTTTACAGCGCTACATTCGTGGGCGCGATAGGGCGCTTTTATCGATCCCCATTCACATATTGGAGAGGAAGGAGAATAATAGAATCCCACACCCCAACGGGTTGGGATGGAATGTCTCACACGAGTTGGGGAATTCTGTCTCACACGAGCCGAAGGCGAGTGTGAGACAGAATTCCCCAACGAGTGTGAGACATTCCATCCCAACCCATTGGGGTGTAGGATTATTTTTCTCACGTCCCTCCAATATCTTTAGAAAATTGCATTTTATTGTGGTAGGTTTATACTATCGAAAACCAGCACTCGATTGCTCTTGTTTCATTTGTATCATTCCGCACAGAAAAATGAAGTTCCTTTCATTGATGCGCATATCAAACACGTTAACATGTATATTACCGATATGGCAATTTTGTTTTGTTGGTCAGCCACAAAATTCTCCAGGTCATCTGAGGAAAATGTTGCGAAACAGCTCTGGTGGCCATCTGTTGATGACATTGCGTGGACGCTGTCGTCTGCTACAGCCTCGTGTGCAGATGGCTCGGTCATCGAAGTCTTTTGCTAACTGTATCGCTTTCAAGTCAGTTCTTCTCCAGAAAATATGTCGATAGGTTTGTAATGGCCTGAATTCTCCCGTTACAACATAAAAGCGGTCATCCTCCGTGTATTTGTTGCCGACGCTGACCGTACTCAAATCTAGAACAACCTGTTCACTCTGCGGTTCAGTCGTCTGTCTGCTATAGTGCCAGTTGTACATAACGCGATGTTCTATTCGTCAATAATTCGTACAGAGAACTAGGCGCTGAGCAGAATTGACCAATCAACATTCGTTTCACATACGAGGTGTTCGTTCGCGCAACAATACAGAGTGTGAGAACAAATTGATCTCACACTGGTTTTCTCACACTCCCAGCGCACTGGGGACGTGAGAAAGCGAGGTTCCAAACGTTCACTCATGTCGAGTTTTACTTTCATTAGATTTCCTTGCATTCTTCTCAGATGTTTCATTGGCTTAGACATGATTATGGTTTCATACGACTGCTACATGTATAACTACAGAAGTTCTGATCAAGTTTAGTTTTCAGTTCCCGCTATTGACAAAGACACTGCCTGAATAGGACGGCCCAAGAACAGCATCAACCTCATTTACAAGTTGGTCGATTTTAAAGATACTCGGGGGACGATGAATAGTGCAGCGTCTTCTGGCGCTTCTATCCGAAATTCCCCTCATATATGATTATCGGGAGGTAATCGGGGCCTTCGCCGTGTACCTAACCACAAGTGCCTGTGACTTTGTCACCTAGTGTTTTCGTGGACTGCCTAGAGAGCCTGGTTAAAAACATTATGCTCATATACGTCGTTGGCTGATATTTTGTTGTAGTTAACATGTCGTTTATTCAGGATTAAAACCAGATATGAACTGAAAATGCTCACGTGTTTCATTATATATTGCAGTTAT
This sequence comes from Ptychodera flava, assembly GCF_041260155.1. Lineage (NCBI taxonomy): Eukaryota > Metazoa > Hemichordata > Enteropneusta > Ptychoderidae > Ptychodera > Ptychodera flava. The sequence goes on from NC_091930.1 coordinate 38,365,881, forward strand.
GTGTAAATTTTAACCTTTGCCACATGTTTGCAACTTCGATGAAAATATTATGATCAACGTAATGAACAATTAATCACCGCCGATTAGGTCATGAAGTATACAATATGTATTAGTGCTGAAATAAAAATATCAAAGTTCTTTTACTCAGTAACTGTGCATTGTATCACCACTTTATATAGCAAGTGTAATTACCGTTGGCCAAGTCCTTCAGGCCATATATGCCGAGCTGTAAAAGCTCATTAGACATGCAATTATAAATTAGCCGACATGAAAATGTGAAATGACTTTTGATATTGTTTTAAGCTGGTATAATCATCAATGTACATAGCATGTTTTGCCAACTTTGATCAACCAGTATATATCCCTAATAAGCAAAGGTCATTAAAAATGTAAATTAGGAAGTGGCTTAAGTAAAAATGCTTAATGATTTTCAACAATGTTGTATCATGGTATCTGCAATATATGTAGCAAGTTTTGTCAACTTTGGTCAAGTTGATTCAGATATATATCTCTAATTAGGAAAGTTCATTTAATATGCAAATTAGGAATTGGCTGAAGAGAAAATGCTTAATGACTTTCAATAATATTGTATTATAGTGTCTTTAATGTACATAGCAAGTTTCATCAATTTTGATCCAGTCAATTCAGATAAATATCCCTAATTATGAAAATTCATTTAATATGCAAATTAGGAATTGGCTGAAGTAAAAATGTTTTTGATTTTCAATAATATTATATCACAGTATCTTTGATGTATATAGCAAGTTTCATTAACTACAATCAAGTTAATTCAGATACATATCCCTTATTTGGAAAGTTTATTAAATATGCAAATTGGGAATTGGCTGAGTAAAAATGTTTAATGACTTTCAAAAATTTGTATCATAGTAGCTTCAATACATGTAGCAAGTTTCATCAACTTTGGTCTGGTCAATTTAAATATATATCTCTAATTAGCAAAGTTCATTAAATATGTAAATAAGGAATTGGCTGCAGTTAAAACTCTTAATGACTTTCAATAATGTAAAATCATAGTATCTTAAATATACACACCAAGTTTGGTCGATTTTGATCAAGTCAAATCAGACATATATCCCTAATTAGGAAAGTTCATTAAATATGCAAATTAGCAAGTATCTTTCATGTCACCCCTTAATGGTTCCCACTACTGATATATCTTGGTGTGATCAACATTTGTAGCAAATCTCATCAAATTGTGTGTAGTCGTTTTTAATGAATATCCGTTTTTTCTAAAATCATTAATTATGCAAATGAGCAAAAAGTATGAAAGCCACACCCACCAAAAACTAATCAGTTCTTGCCATTTGCTAACTAATCTATGTACCAGATTTGATTCTGATCTGATAAGCCGTTTTTGAGATATCGGACCAACAGACAGACAGACAGACAGACAGACAGACAGACAGACAGACAGACACACGGACACACGGACACACAGTCAGACAGACAGACAGACAGACATCGCTGCGACATATGCCCACGTGTGTAAACACGTGAGCAAAAAAACCGATATAATGTGACGAAATTAGCTCAGATATATAATTACGGTCAATTTAGAGTATTAAAGGCATTAAAGTTAATGCTTTAATTTGTTTGTGCGTAATTAAATGTCTGTTTTATGTTATAATGGTCGGTCATGTGGCCCGATTTTGCTACGAACAATTTAATTTCTCACATTGTTTTCGTGCGCGGCATGGCATCGCTAAAAGTTTATGTCTCAAGATGAAGAAAAAGCAAACTCGCCCTTCACTTTTACAACATCAGTACACACATAGTCAACTCAGTTCCTTAGTCGATGTCAAATTGATGTTTCAACTTGCGTAGTATTAGAGTTCAATCCGAGGAATGATCTCTACACATAGATTGCTCACTAAACTACAAGAGAATTCGCAATCGAAAAAAACCCAAATAAATAGATAAATACATCAATAGAGTGAAGAATTCTCCACTCTTACTTATACCAAGATTATGTCCTTTTGTCGAAAGCATTGTAAAATATATCACACATTTCCACACCATCCATTCGTACCTGCGCTGCTGCACGCTGAAAGCCGTCTTGTGTCAAGGATCACAATAACATAGCGCAATATTGAGAGCAAGAAATTTTTCATTCAATGAGGTAAATGATAAAGCCTTTCCGGTTCTGATACTGGTTTTCCGCCTACCTCTGTCGTATAGGCCCTCGCACGCTCGGGCCCTTCCACCGTACAAATCCCGTATCAGGGCAGTAAAGATAACACAGATGTTCTTCCTGATTTTCAAGAACTTCTGCTTTCATAGCTCTTGAAAACTGTGCGTCCTCAGCGGAAGGCACTAACCCTAGATTTTGGTTCAGGTGTACCCTGGACGGTTCGAACTACAAAGCACAAATTAAAAATTGGGAGCGAAAGGCTACATTTTTGCGCACTTATAGCGTCAAAACTTTTGCATTTTCATGCCAAATGATTAGTCAAAATCGTACTGGGGGTCAAACATAGGAGCCAGAAGCTCACATATATCAAGACTTCCTTTTTCAATCGATTCCTGACTACAGCGATGTCCTTCTTGGTGTTCTCTGCAATGGTGTAGCGATCAAGTTCCAAGGCATTAACAGGGGCTATCGTCCGGTACACAAATCGACCTGAAGAGTTTTCAGTCGAACATTTAACTCAGCGTCCTCGGATTCGTGGCGACTTCCTCCACTAGATACGACTGCAACAGCACGTTCGTTAAAGCGGCTCAGAAAATATCGGACCCCGGTTGCTGACTAAAGGGTCTCTCGTCGTTAAATTCGTTGGTCTTTCATTTTCGAACTATAAACTTTTGAGCTTTGAGAAACGTTTACTGCTATTGTAATTGTATATGAATGTGTGTAGTATCTTTAATTAATGTATAACATTTTTTACTTGAGTGTTACCTTTATCGTGTTTATATTGTAATCGGATCGTCGTGAATCGCGATCCATATGGACAACATATTACAAGTTAATTAAAGAGCTCAAAAGTCAGTATTTTATCATAACAATCTCAGTACAAAGGTACGTAGGCTAATTTCTCCCATGCTGTGGTGTATCCTTCCGCAGGATATTACCCTTGAAAATAGCTTTGAATTGGATTTCTATCCAAGTGCCGTGGAAATAAACGTCACTAAATTGCATTATTGTGAAGGTTATCCTTCTGTACATTATTGAAAAATCATGAAACGACGATCTTCCAGGAAGGGAACGGTCACAACACATGTATTTGTCACAAACATACTTTATTCATACACTTACTCTACTTAATACAAACGTATAACACCACTTTCAAATGCACTTTAAGTCTAATTAGCCTTTGCTAACGTCACTAGAGTGTGATCTTTTCGTATACCAATAAGATGAAAATGACCCATTCTTTATCTACAAAGTTCTGCAGCTGTGGTGCCCGTTGGACGCTGTAGTAAACAGATCAAATTAACGACTTAAGGCGTTCGCTAATCCATTCACAAAGGAAACTGTTATCTTGCCAAAAGTTTAAGAAGCAGACTTTGGACACTTCACTTTATCAGAGTGTAAACACAATGACGAATACCTCAAGAAAATTTAAAATACAAATTCCACTTAAGTGTTTGATTCTTGGATCGTTCTTGAAGAACCAGACTGTGGCTTTCAGGCGTACCCAATTACAGAATTCGATACAATTACAGAATAAGATATACCTACTACTTTTTTGTTTGTTTGTTTGTTTGTTGTTTGTTTGTTTTTTTTGGGGGGGGGGGCACAACACCAAGCTGGAGTAACGAACTCACCATACTCTGATAATGTGTCCGTTACTCTGTTCCTACCGGGTCACGAACTCACCATCCTCCGACAGTGAGTCCGGTACCCTAACCTAGCCACTGCCCCGCACACAGTAAGTGAGGCTACCCACAATTCTCCATGATCTGTACACACGGAGATCACTCACTGAACTGAAGCAAATTTCTTCTGTACAGAGAACAACTCGCTCCATATTTCAAAATTCTGGCAACATAGTTCTAATCATCATAATTATCTGATCTCTCACTGTGAATAATGAGAAGATCTACCCCTTTTCCGCGGAGGAGATAGCAATTTTGTAATTTTGTCGACATAGATTTTTGACAGCCATACACAATATTTTCAAGGAAACTGAGGGAATAAGTTGCATCTGTGTTGGCAAAAAAAGGGTATTGATTTGTTTTAATGTTCGTAACAAAGGAAATTTGCATGTCTGACAGGTGGTATGATGAGACCATCTTAGTTGCTGATAACTTTATCTTGACAAGTGTGCAATTTTTAGCACCTCCAAACATCGACTTCTCATTCAATTTACTCTTGAATTTTAAATATAATCAATAATTTTGGAACATAGTTTTAACAAATAATCCTGAACTTAAATTGTAAGTTAAAAATTGTTAAGAAACTGATAAAATTGAAAAAGCCTTTAGCAAAAAATGTCTGAGTGAACAAATCAAGGGGAATTGTGGGTAGCCTCACTTACTGTGCCGCAGTGCCCACAGTGCCTCCATTGTTGATGATTCCACATTTAAGATTATCTAAGCTTTAAAGCAGTTTGTGCAATGTGTATTCTTGTCTCAAACATCTAATTAATAAATCGTTGAATTGTTTAATATTTGCTGGCCAAAAATATGTAATTACAAAGCTACCAGAACATCTAAACATAAATTTTACAAAGTGTTAGAGATTATGTTGATCTTAACCACAGTTTTGCTTACCTTAGAATTACACCGAAGGCCTCATATTTCTATTACTGTTATATCAAGAAAACGGCAAACGGTTATCGCACCTAAGTTCTTGATTTTTGTAATTATTTTGAAATATTTCACCCCGGTATGTTGGGAATTATCTTCAGCTACATTACATATACAACATATTTGCGGTCATTTATGACCGTAATTGAATAATGTTGCGAACCTATCGAAACATCAATGTTTGAAATTATTTTAAGTATGCTGATCTCACCTATATGTTTCAGTACACAATTAGTCTTTGGAGTCCTCACTAAAATGTCAAACATGTATATCATTTTAGGGTCCTAACATATAAGTCAAATTCCATCATGCCAATCGTGCACACCTATCGTGTAAAGTTCCGACCTAACGGGTGGCGACCTACAGTGTCTAAATTGTCTAATGTGCAGACTTTTTACTATGTATAGTCATGCACGTTTGGAGATCGCGTTTGAGTTCTATGATGCAAATCGCACACAATTGCCTATGGCACGTTCGCTTCAAAAATGTGAATTCGTCCATTTTCATCAACTACTGGCCATAACTCCTCAATGATAGCACCGCTAAATTTGCAAACACATTGAGAAAGGTTACAAATATACTTACATCAATTTGCATTAAAAATGCCAATGCCTGCATAAGTTACTATATTTGCTTTCAATAAACTCAAACTACTCATCAATTCACGACATCTAGTTCAGTTCAAGATTTCAACAGATGACTGTAAGAATTACGGACATAAGTAAGGTCTGCTAAGCCAGCCTTTTCTTCAACAATACAATGCATATACAATATTGCCTAGCTATTATCAGTAAAGCAATATAATGTAATTTTTTCCAATAAAAATAAACACTGCTGTAATGCAACGCAATAGGATACATTATTTACAATGATATCTGATATGACGGTCAATTCCTACAGAATATAAAAATTCAATAATACAACACATGAATAATAAAAGAAAAATATTTTTTCCTACGCTGTAGTACACAGATCAAATTAACGACTTAAGGCGTTCGCTAATCCTTTCACAAAGGAAACTTTTAATCTTGCCAACTTCAAAAAGTTTAAGAAGCAGACTTTGGACACTTCACTTTATCAGACTGTAAACACAATGACGAATATCTCAAGAAAATTTAAAATACAATACTTAAGTGTTGGATTCTTGGATCGTTCTTGAATCACCAGACTGTGGCTTTTTATTTTACTGCTCATCCAACAGGCGTACCAAATTACAGAATACGATACAATTACAGAATAAGGTATACCTACTAGCCACTACTCAATGGGGAGTGAAGTGCCTCGTTTTTTTGTTTTTTGTTTTGTTTTGTTTTGTTTTGTTTTGTTTGTTTTTTTATGGGGGGGGGGGGTAAGCACAACACCAAGCTGGAGTAACGAACTCACCATACTCTGATAATGTGTCCGTTACTCTGTTCCTACCGGGTCACGAACTCACCATCCTCCGACAGTGAGTCCGGTACCCTAACCCTAGCCACTGCCCCGCAGTGCCCACAGTGCCTCCATTGTTGATGATTCCACATTTAAGATTATCTAAGCTTTAAAGCAGTTTGTGCAATGTGCATTCTTGTCTCAAACGTCTAATTAATAAATCGTTGAATTGTTTAATATTTGCTGGCCAAAAATATGTAATTACAAAGCTACCAGAACATCTAAACATAAATTTTACAAAGTGTTAGAGATTATGTTGATCTTAACTACAATTTTATTTACCTTAGAATTGCACCGAAGATCTCATATTTCTATTAGTGTTATATCAAGCAAACGGATATCGCACCTAATCTGGATTTTTGGATTTATATTGAAATGTTTCACCCGGTATGTTGGGAATTATCTTCAGCTACATTACGTATTACAACATATGTGAGGTCATTTGTGACCGTAATTGAACAATGTTGCAAACCTATCGAAACATCAATGTTTGAAATTAATTTAAGTATGCTGATCTCACCTATATGTTTCAGTACATAATTAGTCTTTGGACTCCTTACTAAAATGTCAAACATGTATATCATGATTATAGGTTCTCAACATCAGTCAAATTCGACCATTGCCAATCATGTACACCTATCGTGTAACGTGTTGACCTAACGTGTACGAACCTAACATGTCTAAAATGTCTAACATGTATATCATTTTAGGATCTCAAGATAAGTCGAATTGTACGATGCCAATCGTGCAAACCTGTCGCGTAATGTGCCGACGTATAAAATATCTAACGTGTATATAATGTTAAGGCCTTGACATAGGTCACGTTCAATCATGCCAATCGTGCAAACCTGTTCTGTAACGTGCAGACCTAACATGTACGGGCCTAATGTGTCTAACGTGTCTTAAATGTCTAACGTGTTTATCATTATATTAGAGTCTCCCCCTATATAATTCAAATTCTACCGTGTCGATAGTGTACACTTATTGTGTAACGTGCCGGCCAAACATGCACGAACCTATCGTGCCTAAAATGTCTAACTTGTATACCATTTTAGAATCTTAACATAAGTCAAATTCTATCATGTCAATCGTGCAAACCTATCGTGTAAAGAGCCGACCTAACGAGTGGCGACCTAACGTGTCTAAAATATCTCATGTGCAGACTTTTTACTTTGTATAGTCATGCACGTTTATTTGGCGTACACGTTTGAGTTCTATAATGCAAATCGCAAACAATTGCCTATGGCACGTTAGCTTCAAAAATGTGAATCATCCATTTCCGACAACTACTGGCCATAGCTCATCGATTATAGCACAGCGAAATGAGAAAGGTTACAAAACATATTTACATCAATTTGCATTAAAAAGGCCAATGCCTTCATAAGTTACTACATTTGCTTTCAATAAACTCAAACTACTCATCAATTCACGACATCTAGTTCAGTTTAAGATTTAAACAGATGACTGTAAGAATTACGGACATAAGTAAGGTCTGCTAAGCCAGCCTTTTCTTCAACAATATAATTCATATACAATATTGCCTACCTATTATCAGTAAAGCAATATAATGTAACTTTTTCCAATAAAAATAAACACTGCAGTAATACAACGCAATAGGATACATTATTTACAATGATATCTGATATGACGGTCAATTCCTACAGAATATACAAATTCAATAATACAACACATGAATAATAAACGAAAAATATTTTTCCTACGTCAAAATTGCAATATACATTAATGAAGTATGTGACAGTGGCATTAATATACATATGCCTGGATACTGATTCGCAGACACTATGTACTTATGAAGTGATGCAGAGGAGAAAACTTTCATGCTGGTTTCTTAAAATGTGTCCATGGTGTCATCAGGGACTAAAAGATTATTTCAAACACGGTGATGCAAATATATATTGCAGTTATGACGTGAGTATCAAGTGAACGGTGCAATCTGTGCCAATGCGTCATTGCTATCACAAAACTAAAATGCATTATCATAGGCTAATAAACGCTTGCCTCATTCTCAATAATAAGGCAGTATGCGCCTCAAAAGTGAAAGGCTTTTTGCTCAAACTTTCCTCAATGAATCTTTCAAGCATACTCTTCCAAAATCAAGAATAAAAATCGGGGTTCACCGTGCAAAGTTTGGTACTGGAGAAACAAATTGCCCAAGATTTACCGATATTTGAAATTCAAAATGGCCGACACTCCTGTGTGAGGTCTATGGAGAGAAATAAAATTTTCGATTTTCAAAAAACTAAGACGTTGAACATTTTTCTTACACCAATAGCTCCAAAATGGGCCCCCATAAGTGGTAGATCAGACAAGAGTAGTTAAAGTTTGAGAGTCTGAATATTTGTCCCCGAGACACATTCTACCTCAAGTATGACATAAATATTCTTTGGTGATGATTTTGATTTAATTTGATTTGATTCTAATAAACGTGGAACAAATGTTCTCATCTCAGAAGTTGCAACAAACTGAAAATTTATTGTAGTCAATTCTTTGGCGCAATGCTATGTGTTTTGGGGAAAATGAGATAAAATATCACTTGAATGTACGAGGGACAAGACGAGAGGCTCACTTGTCAGTTTAGTCTCGTATTAATTCATGTGAATTATCCATGCAACCTAAGTTGCTAGCACTTTTTCAGATGATACGCCAGAAATACAAACACTCCCTGCAGAGAGTTTGTAATGTTGAATATTATGCCAAGGATTGCATTTTCCACGAAAACTTCAACTAGAGCGAGGACCCATGTACATCCTGCAATGATGAAAATCTTTGCAAACACTCCGCAATATTTCCTCCACCCACTTTTTGGAGTTCTTACCGAAGAAACTGTTATGTTGTAAACAGCCATGACAAAACAAAACGTATTGAACACAACAATAGCGATAACAGGGGAAACGAAAAACACAACGAGTGCCAGACGCCTACGAATCCAGCATATACCATCCTCAGCATAACCGACACGAAACTTTGTAATTTGGCTTAGATCCAAAAAAATGCAAACCGAGACGATCAAGCCGGGCAGCAACCAACCGCAAAGACAGTAACCAACAAACCACTTGACATTTTGAGTTACAGACAGAGAGTTCTTTATCGATCGGAACGTTCGATAAATGTCAAAACTGACCACTGCCATCCATGAGAAATTGGCCAACCATGAGTAGTGTAACAAAACCGCCAAAGGGAAACAGAATACAGGTATTTCGTTGAGACCCATACTCGATAGGAAAATCAACTGCGCACAAAACATCGAAAACGCCATATTGATCATCAACTTGCCAGGGAAGTTTTGCTTTGCAGGTTTTCTAAAGTAAACAATCACATGCACTGCTAGACAAATAACAGACAAAGAAGAACATGAAACTGTCAGCCATGTTACATACTTGTGCGAAGATACCTTTGAAAGAAAACACACAAATGCCATCGACTCATTCGCGAATATTTCAAATATTTGACTATGTATCAAGTCATCCCCAACTTTGAAAATAATTGTGTCTTCATCTACACGGAAATCAGATTTGTTTAACAAGAATTGTTCATAAGATACCGGACATTTTAGGCGGTCTTTTATCACGATATCGTTTGCTGATGTATCGTTATCATCGACGGTTGGATTGTGTGTACAACCTTGTAGGCTTGGATCGAACAATTCATCTACTTTACACCGATAATCGCGAGAGAAGTCGTTATTCAGCCAAGCCTTATTCTTAGATCTTACCGACACCGAAATGTAGCCATCTACATTAATATTAAAGAACAGACTCAACGAATGCGATGTCCGACCACCTGAAATCGTGCTCACCTTTTACCACAGTGAAGTATCCAATACAAGCTTCGAGGATTGCAAATGACACAGTCGGCGTTTCTATAGAAAGTTTTAGACCTAGTCTGTTCCTTAAATAACAACGGACTCGGCGGAGTTTGGTATTCATAGAGTGTAACTATGGAAAAGTAAGATTTACAAATACGCTCCGCCCGTTGAAGTTCTGATCGGTTTTCGTAGAGGGATGCTTTGCATGAATCAATCGCATTATATGCACAAGGACGCAGATATGTCCTATCATTTTGTTCCATGGTGATCCCCAAGGCATTGTCTTCGAACATTCTCAGACTTTCATTCAGAATGCCCATCACTGGGTTGCTATTCAAGGTGGAATTTGTGATATCCCAGACGCCGTGTACACCCACTGTTATGTTCCACAGAACAACTTCTTCCTGTTTGATTCCGTTGCACTGTGCGCAGTAAATGTTTGCAAAGACGTCATTTCCTGCTGGCCATGTCGTAGGAATGCTTCTTAGGGATAGATCTACAGGTCAAACACAAAGGCCGATTAATCCATAAAACATAAGTTTTGTCGGTATACATAATTGAAAATCCAGTCAATTCAGAACTTGGAGTAGGACTTTCTCGTTCTTGTTCAGGGGTTTGCAGAGCAATTTTAAACTAAACTACCGTGCCTCCATATATATATACATCTGATCATTATAGATTCAAAAATACTGTCTGCCTGGTAATGAACATAAGGGTCAGGTTAATCATTCTCAATGTTTTTATACCGAAAAAATCCTGAGTCATAGCCTATCTATTTCTACTGGATAGGTTTGATATTGGAGTAACATTACCAAAGGATATGGCTCTCGTTTGTTCAATGAAATGGTACAAATATTTTTCAGAGATGAATAGCGAAAACACTTAATTCTCAGTAGTCGTTCAAAGACTTTAAGTGATTATTTGGAACAATGAAGTTTTCTCCCGGATGTGCCCTAAGTTTCAGTAAGGATTTTGATCAATGCAGAATTTGTCGTGCGGAAACGTCTGACCAGGAAACCGTAAACATTACTCATGTTTTCAAATGTATAAGGCAATGCTGATTCAGTTCGTTTTGTGATTAACATCGTAAGAAAACGCTTATGAGTTTCATGGTGTACAAAATTGTGTCTTTGATTGTAAAAGGTAAAAATATCACAATATGATTTGTCCCTTCTCCTGGTTTCCTACGTTTTGTATAAAGTTGACAGAAGTAAAACAAATTATAATGATAATGAACCTGTCAACTTGTTTGGCGATTTGTACGAGAATGATCGTTCCACCGTTACATATTCTACAAACGTTAAACAATCTTTACAATACCAAATCAACATCTATATTCCCAATGAGAATACAACAAATTGGTAAATATGAGAAGTAGTTACCTGTAGACTGATATGAATAAAAAAGAAACAAGGGCATACTTTTCAATTTAAAGAGAACCCTTAATTCATTTTACGATATTATTTTTCTGTTGAATTACTATCACCGCAACTTACATTTTGGAGCATATTAACTAAGATAGCTAATAATCTCAGCTTGTGCTTGTGTAAAAAATCATTACTAAGAGACGGTAATAACTTTTTCTTCTGGTTCTTCACAAGGACGAAATTGATTGTCTTCAATGTATTTTGTAGTGCCATAGTGTTAACTTACCTAACCGTGTAACATTTTCACATTTTTCACGGATGGTGTCATCTAGCCACGATTCTGGACATTTACGGTTCATCCAAAACCCATTGTTGCTGAGTCTGAAACTTGAGTACAAACATGCACAGGTGTGATGTCTTTTTCTTCGGTGTAGCTGCTGTAGTCGTCAGAATTAGAGTCCGATCCCTTCAGGCACACCTCTCGGTAGTCATAGCAACAGTCTCCAAAGTATGGACATTGTTGGTCACAGTTGCAACTCCATAAGTAGTATACTTCGTTGGATAATTGATATAAATTTGACTGCCACTGGAATTGCCTATCGCACCGAGATATGTTGGTTGATGTGTCAAGGCAGGAATCATATCGACGGGAAGTTTCTTCTTCAACACATACGTCTGCCATTGTATTCGCTTGGACACTGCGAAAGACCACCAACAAAATCAACCTACAAACCGTATTCCCAGTTTTTGTCTGCAATTGAAGTTCATTAGATGTTATATTAGATTAGCATTTCAGTGACGGTAGTGCATCGTTCTGATTTGAAAAGAGCTTACGTTGGCCGACAGTGGTAAAAATCAAATAAAAAACAAAACAAGTTGTTTTACTAACATTAAAACGGGCCCCTCAACTGGCATAGAAGAATAAAGCGGAGACATGGCGCACTGAGATATCAGGGAAAAACGACATTGGAACTAATTAGATGATTGCATATATGAAGACAATTGCAGTATTAAAACGTTCAGAAAATTGCTTATATAATTACTGTATAAGAGCATTTGGAATGTGCATCGCCAAATCAGCGCTGTCAGTATTTTGCCATCTGCGTCGCTGCAACTGCCTAGCGAAGTTAGTCTGGCAGAGACCCTGCGATTCGCGTTCTCCCCGTTGGAACACGTGCGCGCCCTTCAGAGACGCGACGCGAATCCTAGAGTCTGGACGTTCTTGCAAGCGACCGGTCGGATGTCTGCCTGATCCGGGTACTTTATAGAACTCCACACATCTGTTAATCAAAAACAAATAACAAGTACCATAGCCTAATATTAAAAACGAAAAATAAAATCATACAGCGTATGTAGGTCTACCAGCTACTAGTATATATTCTCTTCGCCAAGTTAGGTAGGTGTTTCTTTTGACACCACTACCCTTATGAATATTCATATACTTGCAAAAACCGACAGTCGCTGTGTCTGGCAGCGCGTACTCACAGTGCAGCGTAGCCTTCGAATGCAGGCCCATCGTCATGATCGTTGGCGCGCAGAAAACAAGGCACAGCGACTGTGGAGAGTCTATAGCAAAGTATGCAAGCCATGTATCATTTGCGTCGAAATGCTCGCTCCCAGGCGCCGAATTTTCTATCGACTTCGATCGCTTAAAATTTAATTTTGTTTTCTGCTAAAGTAATCTATACCTAGTGTGATCAATACCTATGACCCTGCCAGTTCACTCTGTTCTTCCAATCAGAACCTTGTTAAAGTTCCTGGAGCAAGATACAATTCTTTATGAAAACACGAGGCCGTTGCTGGTGTGGGCGAATACAACAATATCCTAAAGGCCATCAGGGATTCCGAATCACTGACTAGTTTAAGAAATCCTGTTATAATATTCAGTATTCTGTTCACTTGTTTGATAGTTCTTTGTAATTTTTAGCTTGCCCTTATTATAGAATATATGCCAAAGACAGCTAATCTTATAAGGTGAATCAGAGAACCAGACTCATTTGAATCTGATTTGGATTTATTAAGGACCAAAGCCGCAATCCTTGGGTCACTATTGATCTTACTGGAGTTCAATATTTTTCTTTCTTCTTCTGACGTCTTAAGAATTTGCAAATAAAATCGTGTGCGGTCACACGACCTTGGTCGCCATTTTGGATTTTCGAAAAATATCAATTTAATTTTTGCAAATTTTCTTCAACAGAGCCAACTCACCGATTGAACTGGAATTTTACTCATGTCATCCTTGGTGTTAGCACTTTTAAGTTTGCGAAAGTCATTTTTACTGTCTACACGTGCCATTGTACATTAACTTTGCCCCCAAAAGATGTGCAAAACTAACCTCTTGTATTACCAGGGTTTTGTTGATAATTCTGACCAGTAATATCACAGTTCGTAATAATATCAGTGAATTGTGATTCAAAATGGAAGACCAGAGATGTTACACTACAGTTTTTAAAATACATTTGAACAATGGGGGAATTATATGTGTCTTTCAGAGGATTAGTCGGCGTAATACAAAAATACAGTGTAGGCATTTTTTATTACTCCAGCCTTGTGAAAAACACTCCAAAACATTAGATTACTTTTCCTCAATGTTCTTCTTAGTGTAAGAAACATAGGAGTTACGGCCGATGACATCTCATCGGTAATTTATGCTAACTATTCTCATCTTCCAAAAGGGCTCTTCCAGTTTTATGCAGCATTTTTCTTAGAAAGGTATTCTTCATGTCCATAGTATTGAAGGAAAAGCGTCTCACTTGTTTGATATATATTCAGCTAGCCAAACCCTAGTTTGATATTTCTTTTTTATTTATACCTGCATTTATCCTTTGTTGCGGGGGAGGGCCTCATTCAAACTGACAAAATGAAAAAACTGCCATGTCGAAAAAAAGTTAACTTAAAGCATTACTGCGAAAACAGTAGCACTTCTCATTTGGCATAGATGCATTTAAAAATCACTTCGCCAAAAACTTGTGGTAAAGCGCGCGAGAAATACAATGATGTTGTCACGTTAGTTTTGCAAAAATGAATCTTCGAAATAAGAAAATTAACATTATCTCTACTTCCCTATTTGTTTGAAAGCACAACACCATAACTTACCATGTTTGATGAATCGATGGACGAATTGCGCTTTCTGACACTACTGCTGTCCCTGGTCTTTGAAAGTCGTGTCTGTCAAAGTCGTATTCTGCGACGTTATTCTTTATCTAGCCACTCACTAAAAGTCTCGGTGCAAGTGGCGTCTTGCATTTCGGAAACGTTTGTTTTTAAAGGTCTCTGTGACTGGTGACGCAAGTTGTTTAGTCATTGAGAGCAAGGTCAGATAAATCATACTTCAAAGACCGCCGAGATAAGTACTTACAGCACGAAGAAATACGATTTGCACTCAATCTTTCATGATATTTCTAAATTTCCGATTGCTTAAATGATGGAAGATTTTCCAAAAAAGTTCTAACGTGCTGTCATTCCACTAAGATAAAATCGATTATTTTATATTTAAAGGCGCCGATATCACTTTCATTTTATGTACAAGTCATAATATATATTATTGCCTGAATACATGGGTTTAGGTGCCCGACGCCAAGAGGGCAAATTGTCTGCTGCTGCGAGGGCACATAAAGCGATTTATTCAGGTAATACTACTTTTTATTACATGCCTTTTCACATTTAACGTTATATGACATTAATTACAGCTTTACCATTATCGACGAGCATCAAACAGATTTTAACGAAGTTCAAAATAGCAGTGCGCGCATGGATAGTTTACATCTAGTCTTAGGTATCTACTTTGACGTCGAAAACATCGAAGAGCTTCACTGGCCCGGGTAACCATGGAAACCGGTCGGTACATCGTTCAGCGGCCCGCTAACATCCCGGATGTTCCTATTTAAATCAATGCACTGATTTGCATTCACCTAGAGGCATGTAATAACGGCTCCACTGTCAGCGACGTAGAGTTATTCAGCCTTGCGTTCGTTGTCAATCGCGAACTATGCACATCTTCTCTGAACCCGATGCTCAGAGTTGTTATATTTAACAACAAGTCACCTGGGATGATCAAGTTTTAATTTGTTCATTTCTTCACTTTGTGAAATTGTAATTGTAATTACAATTACAATTGCAATATTACTTATCGCATTTGTTCGTTTATCGTATTTATTTGCCTTTCAAACGATATTTTCTCAAATACCACTGGTCGGACAGGTTCTGAACTCGATGTGCCGGTTTTCTTCGGTATGCTCTCATCACGTTTTTTCTTGAAAAAAATTATGTAACATTTCCATCTGTAGTATTTGAGAATTATCCTATATTTTGCCCGATTTTCTTCCAAATCTGATTCTATGGAACTCTTTCTCCTATCTGTCAAATGTTGTTTTGCAAATCTCAAGGAAATGTGAAAGTTTGAATGGCGAACTTTCATGTTTCAGTAAAATATTCTTTTGTCTTAAACCGCCTAGTTTGACGGCTTTGAAGCGATGATGATACTTGTAATGTCCAAAACCAATGGACCGTGAATTGAGCACGATGTAGAATCACCAAGATGCACGATTGTAAAGGCGGAGAACGCCGAAATGTCCTTCCATGTGCACTAATGGTGTAGACGGTGTGAATATTTCACTGACATACACGTTCGATTTGCCTACTGACGCATCACAGACATATGTTCAGAGAAAAACCAAAGCAGGACGCGGAAATGTTTCTAAATCTCCTTTAGCTAGATTTTGCAGTAACGTAAATAGCGTTTTAGTGCAACGTTTACACAAATCACTGCGAATTTGTGAACTGATTCGAAATAACATGAGATTCACGATACATTTGCAGCCGAGCACTTTTGTAGGTCTGAAAGTGGGAACCAAAGGAGGATGCAGAAATGCATACAAATCGCATTTAGTTAGATTTTGCTGTTACGTGCAACGTCTACACAAATCACTGCGAATTTCTGAACTGCTCGGAAATGACATGACACGCACGATAGATTCGCGGCCCAGCACTTTTGTATGTCTGAAAGTGAAAGAGTTCTGAAATTATAATGATAAGGGAGTTTACGACGGTTGAATATCAATAATGTATCCATGACTTGTATTGTATCCATGCATCAATTGTCTGAGTATTGACCGCTTTCTTGATTTGTCAACAATATTGCTTCCGATTTATAGCGCAAGTGTGGAAAGCTATCCGGACGTGCTTCTTGACAGTATGTACACTACACGTACAGAGCACGAGATATATTCTTGGACTCATCCAAGTGGTCCCTTGAAACCGTTGAACAGTGAACACGACGATGCAGCGGCAGGGAGTGTGATGCCTGCAAACGGTAAATTTTACGGAATGGGCGGTTCGTACGGCTATTTTAGCGCACGCAAAATTCTATTGTTCTCGATGGTGGATGTATGATAATATCTAATTTAAGACAGTGATATCCATGCCTAGGCACCGTTTTCGCGAGAAAAGTGCTGACCCAAGAGTCTGACTCAATGACAACAATGTGTCTTAAGTCATTACTGTCTTATTTTCTTAATTTGGAAAGTGTGCTAAATATGCAGATGAGTAACCAGCTGACGTTAAACGCTAAACGAATTTCATGAAGGTTTTATCATTGTAAATTGAAAAGAGCAAAGCGTGTCAACTTTGATCGACTGTACTGGTATTCAGATATATGTTTCTACTCAGGAAAGTTCATTAAATATGCCGATTGGTAGTAAGCTTATCTAAAAATACTAAAAGGACTTAATTGATCTACATCATAGAATCTCCAATACACATAGCAAGTTTCATCGACGTTCATCAAGTGAAGATATGTAACTCTAATTAGGAAAGTTCGTTTGTATGCACATTAGTCATTAGCTGATCTCAAAACGGTAAACAACTTTCATCAATGTTATAAAATAGCATTTTCAATGCCATGAACAAGTTTCAACGACTTTGATTAAGTCTATTGATATGAGATACATTTCCCAAATTAGAAGATTTGTATGAAATCTTATCAAATTTCTTTCAGCTGTTATCAATGTGTATGTTTTTTCACTAAAATCATTACTTAATGCAAATAAACATAGCATATGCAAGGCACACCAACAGAAATCTAATCAGTTCTGGGTATTCCTAAACGAAATATATGTACCAGATTTCATTGATTTTCATATTCTATCACCTGTTCTTGAGATATCGTGCCAACGGGCCGGCAGACGGATAGACTGACGGACATACACACAGACAAACAGACATCGGTGTGACAAGGATCACATGACAGGTTCTCGTGAGCACTAAAAGCCCGTTCGCATTGGAAAGTAGTATCTGCTCACAAGAGCTAACAGAATACATAAAACGAAAAAACATCATAATTAAAGTGTGGGACCAAAAATTCAACGCCTTGATTAAAGTGAAATTCGGCTTCGTAAGTCAGGAACAATAACACAAGAAATCATATTGGCTGTACAAAGTAGTTTCTGTCGCGCACGCACAGTTTCTTTGCTCACGAGATACTATCTGGTGCTGACGACATTATTTGTTTTTGCATTACAAAATGTCCCAACAGGCTTTCATAGTTTCACTATTACACCCTGTCATGGATTTAAAAGTTCAGTATGTCGAGCATGCGTAGTCCGTCTCGTGGCCCTATTTGACCAAGGAAAATGTCTCAACTTGTTGACGCGAATGGCACAACTTTATAACTTTGTATATCTGTATTAATGGGTAGTCACGAAGCCATAATTGACCATAGAAATATGTCTCAAATTGTTGATGCACACGGCATAACGTAGTGTTGTGATTCCTACTCGCCTCGACCGGTAACTTTGCCCCCCCCCCCTTCTCACCCGTCAGTAAACGGTTGGCCCATCACGCCATATATTTAATATACTGGCTTGGAAGAAATAAAAGCCAGACAGATGTGATCATCATTGTCTACGCCTTCCCCGTCTCTTTTAGGCTTGTCTCTTGTCCTTGGCAGACACAAGATATTTATGGTCACCACGTGCACGCCCGCCTATATTTCTTCAAGAACATTAGTTAAGCCTCTGACAAATATATATCAATTAAAAGCAGTGATTTTGTTTCTTTTTCATTATTTGATATTTAATACATGTAGAATCATTTGTAAGATGATTCATTGTAAAACATTCACTTAAACAGTACAGACAAGTTATGTTTTGATGTCTTGAGATGTTTCGTGGTAAAACTTCGCCATGAGAGAAGTTGATTTCAACGTGGTGTTGAAGTCGCCAAAGGGTGTATCTAGACCCTTGAAGTGCGTTCACAGTAAAATTGCTTGTCGCAAAGATGCAAGATTAAAGAAGGCCAAAACGCCCTTCAAGATGTACTTATGGTGTAGAAGGTGTACCATTATCACCTACATATCACAATTCAAATTGATTTGCCGACTGACACATCCTGAACAGAAATATCACATGCAGATGCTTCACAATCGACACTATACACAATCTCTCTTAAAAGTTTGATAGAATATAAGTTTAAACATCCCAGTGTGATGTACCTATAGAAGCATTTGCTATATCGTATGAGAGGAACAGTTGTTGAAAACGTCGGGCACATGTGATTCATCATAGAAGCCTTGGGGCATCGCTTGTGTGTTGACAAATAGGTGTCGGATTTTTAAACTTTGACCTGCATAGAAGTAGAGGACTCTAGGTTGTCCTGAGTGTCACAATTAAGCAACTTAGATGCCGAAATGACTTAATTAAATGGTAATTCTTCAGACGTATATACAACGGAACAATTAATGTGAAAATCTTAAATGTAGATTATCCTAATATACATCAAAGTGAAGAGCAAGCTCTCAAGTTTGAGCCTTGTTCTGGTGCGGAGGCTATCGTCAAATATGATGATCTCCAGTCACTATAAACTGCTGGTCTACGGATGATTCTGTGATGATAGGTACTGTGTTTCCATCATAATTGCCCGTATGATTAGTATTTATTTGCATTTTTGTTATTTTTTAAAATATGTGACAGCGCAGCCTGGCGCAAGGTTTCACATTGATAGTATTATTCCTACAATTAATTGTGCGTGTGTCAATCACAATGTTTGCAGCAAATTTTTACATTTATAGTGATAACAACACAATGTGTTTAATAAGGGACATATTGTACCATCACTATCATTGCTATAGCAACTGTACTGCGCAATTTCAATTGCAAGCTGTAAACCTTTCAGCCTAAAAACTGGCAATATTTTCATTTAGCTATTGTGACTGAGGACGCTCTCCCAAATTTGAACGCTCCATATGATATTCACAAGATTTTGCTCCATAAAGATTGCTTTCACATAGGACAACAAGTACAATAGACACAGAAAGAATGTTTAATGAATAATAGTTTTACAGGCAATGTTTCAGCAATAAGTCATTTTGCCTTGCTACCAAACTGTCAACTTAATTTCTTACGACAGGGCAAAGCATTAACTTTATCGATAATATTATTGCAATTGGTTTTCAACTTTCTCAATGTGTGTCTTTTGCATTCGAGCTTTAAAACTATTACTGTTTTTGTTATAATAAGTGTGTTAAATACCTTGAATTAATGTATAATATTGTGACAAAATTATTCACCAGGACCGCTCAACTTGAATGTACGATAGCATGATATGCACCCCAGGGAACATATTAGGGCCAGCTCACTTTGAAAAACTTGGCTGGCTTCGTGTAGAGCAAAGAGTGTCGTATCTGAAACTGAATCTCATGCATAAAGTGATAAGGGGTCAAGGTCCATCCTACCTAGCATCAAATTTGATTACCAGAAAAAATGTACATAATTATAATACACGTTCTGGCAATAATTCAGTTTTTATCCCAGGAGGAGCTTAATTATTTCAACAAGCTTTCAGTACTCAGCTTCGCAGTTATTGACTTGCCTGCCAACTAGTATAAGGAATATCGATTCCAGTTGCAATTTTAAAAGAAAGTTAAAACGACATTTACAAGATTCTTATGTCGATCGTATCAGGAGAGATTTCATTTAATCTTTGATGTGATTTTCAGAGGGTTATAGTCAGTTTTATTTATCTTTTGGAAGTGCTTATTTTACTTTCTGTTGTCGGATTTCTTACTTTGTATGGTTTTTATTGTTTTGTTAGTCTTTAGTCTATATGGACCACAGTGGAAATAAGTCTTTAGACTTTTCTGTGTAATCCATGCACAATTGTGTTCATTTTGTGGTGTTTTATGTATCATTTTGTGCAAAATAAATAAATAAAAATAAATAAAATGACAACAGCACTGTCCGAGCTGTGGTCCTCAAAGCATACACGTACACGCACATTGCGCTGCCCTCGACTAAATAAAGCTATCGCCAGTCTCCGTAGCTAAATAGCACTATGATCTTGCGATCGACAGACTCTGGGCTAACTATTACAGTAGAAAGAGGCGAAATTAGGTAAAAACATAGCAGAGCTGTGGACAGTGAGTCGTTCTTAGGAAGGCCAAACTCAAACTTAACTGAGAACACGCTTTCTTCCAGCAATTTCTGGCCAATCATGTGACTCTAGGACGGATTTGTAATTGGGGTCCAAAAAGAAATCATCTGTATTCTGGATCAAGTATAAGATGAAAACTTCCCACTCTAGAACTGTCCAGACATCCTTAGCAACAGTCATCATAGCAACGCAATGGCGCCATACGTTAGCAATCTGCTGGCCACGTATTCATTACCATTTGTATGACAATATTTTTTATACGGTGCGATCTTTAACGTATTTGTATTGTCAACGGATCGTGTTAACAGACCTTCCGTTCAGAATTTCAAAGCTGCGTAAAGCTGTACGCAAATGTTTTTTTATTTGCGTAAAATGTGTCAAAAACGCGTACAACATGTAAGTATCTATAAAATAGCTGTATGGGCGATATAGAAAACCGGTTCAAAAGCCAATGAAGTTCAATAAACATCAGTAGTGTCAATGTCTTTTCGTTGGTCAGTTTTACGATCTTTTAATTCAGTTCTGTTCTGTTTTCTGTCAACGGTATTCATTTCTTTACTTTTCTTGTCTACTACTTCCGACGATGTCTTAATTTGCCGCCTCAACTCTATCATTGGTACTCTGAAGTCAAATTCACAAAGTTTCGACCCTTCCATGGTTATCACCATCAGATCATTTATCTCAACTCATACAACTACGTTTCGTTGTTTTAATCCTGTTTTGGGTACAGAATCCACGTTCACATGGGACAGATGAAACGGAAACAATGGCTGCAATTATGGCCGACTTTGTCGCTGTGCAAACATGGAAACGTTGACACACCACTGCTGCTCGATGGCTGGCTACCTTCGCTGGTTTGCTTGCTTGACGTCTCTTCTACTTTCACTTTTTTCGATGGTGCAAAGAAACTGTCATAGGTCTTACGTTTTGACATATTTTGGAAGTACTGACTAAACCGTAAACAGAAATTAGAAAAACTACCGTACCACCCTGATCAAAAGTGTAGGCCTACATGTGTACGCATCAGGCGCAACGGAAAAAAGAACATGTTTTTGAAATAACGACGAACTTTATTGAACATGTTACATTTTTATTGGTACAGCCTTGAAGGAAACTTTGAGGCGACGTGATTTACAGGATGTAGGACAAAATGTTGCAAAATCATAAACTTTTTTTATAATTAGCAACCATTTAATTTTCAGTCCTGGATAAACTACGCATTGGAGGGAAACCACGTGTGCTCATGTCTTTGTTACCGAACTGCGGTTTTTTTTCAACGCGTATCGGATTACGCAGACATCATTTTACTTTGCTGCGTACTTCAAAGGAATTATGCGTGAAATATGCAGAATTTTGCGTTTGCGTTAAGCTCTTGTGAATCCCGATCCGTATGGAAAACACATCGCAATGTATTCATGGAGCCCAAAAGAGGGTTGCTTATCATAACAATCTCAGTACCAAGGTACGCAGGCTTATTTAACCCATCATGTGGTGTATCTTTCCGCAGGATACATTACTTTTGAAAACGGCTTTGAATTGTATTTTTATCCAAGTGCCTTGGACAAAAACGTCACCAAAATGCATATTGTGGAGACTATCCTTCCGAACAGTATAGAAATTTCATGAAACGTAGATCTCCCATGAAAGTAATGACTCTAACGGTCACAAAACATGTATTTGTCACAAACAGGTTTATTAATAAACTTACTATTACACTACCTATTAAAAATGTATAACAACACACAAATGCACTTTAAGTTTAATTAGTTTTTGCAAACTTCACTGAATTTTCTCTTTTCGTATAGCAACAAGATGAAAATGACTCATTCTTTATCTTCAAAGTTCTGCAGCTGTGGTGCCCGTTCGATGCTGTAATAAACATATCAAATTAAAGACTTGGGTCGTTCGCTAATCCATTCACAAAATAATCTGTATTTATTGTTTTCTTGCCAACTGCAAAACATTTAAGAAGCAAACTTCGGAAAACTTTATGAGAGTGTAAATACAATGACGAATATCTCAAGAAAATTTGAAATACACATTCCACTAGAGTATTGGACTATTGGATCGTTCTTGAATCATCAGACTGTGGCTTTTTCATTTTTCATTTTACTACTCATTCAACGGGCCAACCCAATTACAGGATGAGGTATCTATAATCCACTGCCCAACAGAGCAATGAGGAGTAAAGTGCCTTGCTCAGGGGCACAACACCGTGTTGGGGTCTCGAACTCACCATCCTCCGACAGTAAGTCCTGTACCCTAACCACTGCCCCATGTTGCCTTCATTGCCTGCATTGTTGAATATTCCCTTAACTTACATGAAAGATTTGCCAAGCTTCAAAGCAGTTTGTGCGATGCGTTTTTGACTTAAACATCTAATTAATCCTTAATTATTTTATATTTTCTGACCGAAAAAAGTAATTAAAAAGCTGTCAGTACATACTAGAAACATATATTTTACAAATTGTTAGATATTATGTTGATCTTAACCACATTTTTATTTATTTCATAATTACACAGAACACCTCATTTAATGTACATCAAGAAAATGACAAACATGCATCACACCTAAGTTTTGATATTTGGAATTATGTTGAAATATTTAATCGCGATATGATGGAGATTATCTGTAGCCACATAGCATATCACAACATATGTGCAATGCATAGTGATTAGTTGACTAAACTATGTAATTAAGTGAATAGTGTTGTAGCCTAACGGTACATCAATTTCGCAAATTATTTTAAGTATGCTGATCTAATGCTATGTTTCATCCATGATAGCATGGCTAAATTTAAATCACCTTGAGAAATGAAGCAAACCATATTTCCATTAATTTAGCATTAAAAAGGCTGATGCCTTTATACGTTACATTGTTGTCTTTAATAAACTCAAACTACTCGTCAAACCTTGTTCAGTTTAAGTTTTCTACAGATGGTTGTGGAAATTACTGTGGTTAACGAAGTAAGGTTAGCTAACTTAGCCTTTTCTTCAACAATACAGTGCAATACTTAGGTGGATACAACATATCCAATAAAAATGAACAGTGCTATAATACAACGCAATAAGATAAAGTATTTACAATGATATCTGATGTGACAATCAATCCTTATAACACATATAAATTCAGTAAATACAACACATAATTAAAGAAACGCCAATATTTTCATATAATATGCAGTAATGAAATATGTAACAGTGGGATTAATATACTTATCACATGAGCTGGCCCGAATCGTCACCTGTGTGACGTAGAACAGGACGGATAAGAAATCCGAATTACCCCTGTTGTACGTCATCAACCGGACTTTTTTCGTGCATGGTACCTTTCATACATGCAGGCGTTGCGACTTAGATCGACTTGTCGTGATCGATGCCGTGCTAACTCTCACGACATTTTTACAAAATGGTGACCCGATAAATCCAGACATGGAAACATAGAAGGCATATTTGTCCAACGAAATTTCGAATAGCTAAAACTATAGCTTCAACCGAGAATCGAATGGAGATACCGTCAATCGTTTTATTTTCATGGCTCAGTAACGTCGAGGCTCTAGTCGAGTCGTGGACGTCATACCTGGCGATCCCGGTTGGCGATAGAACCGAAACCTACACCTCAACGTAAGTTAAACTGAATAAATGAGTACAGTATTATCTTCGGGAAAGCGACATAGGGGGCACAAGCATAAAGTCATTCGACTAACAACGATTAATTGCCTTCATTGCACAAAAAATTCCGTAAATTCTCGCTCGCTATCCGTCGCTGGCACGGTGAAAGCTATGTCCGCGGATAGCCGACTTGCATTGGCATCGGTACAGCGCGAGACAATGATTGACACGTTCACGTGACCGAATCCGTACGTGTGGTTGGTGGAGATACCATTCGATGTATCAATTTTCAGCTTGATGGGATTTATGAATGAAAATATCTCCTTGGTGACAGGCCGCTTAACTCTTTAAATGAAAGTAATCCGCATAAGTAAACCACAAATCGCGACGAAATTCATTCAATTTGTTACGATAATTTTGATCCATCTACGCCAAAAGAAAAATAAGAAGACTGTTCATCTGATAAATGTATAATTCCATGGTATTTTTCTCTGTTTGACGTCATCTTATACTCATGTCCAACTTGGAGCCGAACAGAGAAAAATACCATGGGATTATTAATAATTATGCCTGGATATAGATTCGCAGACACCATGTACTTATATTATGAGTACTTCCAAGTGATGCACTAGAGAAAACTTTCATGCCGGTTTCTAAAATATATTCATGATATTATAAGGATTAAAAGACTATTTATAACACGGTGACGCAACTATATATTGCATTTTGGACATTTGTATCAAGAAAAAATGCAGTTTATGCTAATGTGTCATTCCTAGGACAAAACCAAAATGTATTTTCATAGGATCATTAACACGTGCCTCATTCTCAATCTTAACTTAGTATCCGTCTCAAAAGTGAAAGATTATAAATTTTGCTCAAACTCTCCTAAACGAATCTTTCAATCACGCTTTCAAAATCAAGAATAAAATCGGGGGAAACGATGCAAATTTTTGTACTGCAGAAAGAAATATCCAAGATTTACCGATATAACAAATTAAAAATGGCCGCCATCCCTGTGTTTATTCTATGAAGAAAACCAAATTTTCGATTAATAGGTAAGATGATGAAAATTTTTCTTACACCAAGAGCTTTAAAATTAGCTCCCACAAGTTATAGATCAGAAAAGAATAGTAAAGTCTGAGGGTTCTAACATTTGTCGCCTTTAGTATGACTCAATTCCCTTTTCTTCTTCGGGGATGATTTTTCACGAACGCTGAACAAATGTTTTCATCTCAGAATTTACAACAAACTGCAAATTTTATAGAAGTCAATTAAGTCTAATATTCATTTCATGTGAATTATCCATGCAACCTCAGTTGCTAGGACTTTTTCAGATGATACGCCAGAAATACAAACACTCCCTGCAGAGAGTTTGTAATGTTGAATATCATGCCAAGGATTTCATTTTCCACGAAGGCTTCAACTAGAGCGAGGACCCATGTACATCCTGCAATGATGAAAATCTTGGCAAACTCTCCGGAATATTTCCTCCACCCACTATTTGGAGTTCTTACCGTAAAAAACCCTTATGTAGTACACAGCCATGACAAAACATTATGTATTGAACACAACAATAGCGATAACAGGGAAAACGAAACACACAACGAGTGCCAGACGCCTACGAATCCAGCATAAACCATCCTCAGCATAACCGACACGAAACTTTGTAATTTGGCTTAGATCAAGAAAAATGCAAACGAGACAATGAAGCCTGGCAGCAGCCAAACGAAAAGAGAGTAACCAACAAACCACTTGACATTTTGAGTTACAGAGAGGGAGTTCTTTACCGACCGGAATGTTCGATAAATGTCAAAACTGACCACTGTCATCCATGAGAAATTGGCCAACCATGAGTAGTGTAACAAAAGCGCCAAAGGGAAACAGAATACAGGTATTTCGTTGAGACCCATACTCGATAGGAAAATCAACTGCGCCAAAAACATCGAAATCACCATATTGATCGTCAAGTGGTATGTAACAGTGGCATTAATATACTTATGCCTGGATACTGATTCGCAGAAATCATGTACTTATGAAGTGATGCTGAGGAGAAAACTTTCATGCTGGTTTCTTAAAATGTTTCCATGGTGTCATCAGGGACTAAATGATTATTTCAAACACGGTGGTGCAAATATATATTGCAGTTATGACGTGAGTATCATGTAAACGATGCAATTTGTGCTAATGCGTCTTGCTATCACAAAACTAAAATGCATTATCATAGGCTAATAAACGCATGCCTCATTCTCAATGAAATGGCAGTATGCGCCTCAAAAGTGAAAGACTTTTTGCTCTTACTTTCCTCAATGAATCTTTCAACCATACTCTTTCAAAATCAAGAATAAAATCGGAGCGTGCAAATGTTGGTACTAGAGAAACAAATAACCCAAGATTTACCGATATTTGAAATTTAAAATGGCCGACACTCCTGTGTGACGTCTATGGAGAGAAATAAAATTTTCGATTTTCGAAAAAATAAGACGGTGATCATTTTTCTTACACCATGAGCTCCAAAATGGGCCCCACAAGTGGTAGATCAGACAAGAATAGTAAAAGCTTGAGAGTCTGAATATCTGTCCCGGAGACGCATTCTACCTTAAAGGTATACAGTCACCTGTAATCTAAATATGCTCATATATGGTCAAAGGGGCGTTCCTTGGTATTCAAAATGCCCATGTGAGGGCGCTGTTTTTTAAAAAGCGGCCACCCGCTTAAAATCTGTGATTGGTTAGATTTTCTCTTTCCATGGTAACTGTTGGAAAATT
Source organism: Ptychodera flava (assembly GCF_041260155.1). Classification (NCBI taxonomy): domain Eukaryota; kingdom Metazoa; phylum Hemichordata; class Enteropneusta; family Ptychoderidae; genus Ptychodera; species Ptychodera flava. The sequence continues at coordinate 38,393,078 of NC_091930.1, forward strand.
GGAACAGCTGACAGTATACCTTTAAGTATGACATAAATGTTCTTCGGTGATGATTTTGATTTGATTTGATTGTAATAAAAGTGGAACAAATATTCTCATCTCAGAAATTGCAACAAACTGCAAATTTATTGCAGTCAATTCTTTTGGGGCAATGCTATGCGTCTTGGGGGAAAATGATATAAAATATAACTTGAATGTAAGAGGGACAAAACGAGAGACTCACTTGTCAATTTAGTCTCGTATTCATTTCATGTGAATTACCCATGCAACCTAAGTTGCTAGCACTTTTTCAGATGATACGCAAGAAATACAAACACTCCCTGCAGAGAGTTTGTAATGTTGAATATCATGCCAAGGATTTCATTTTCCACGAAGGCTTCAACTAGAGCGAGGACCCATGTACATCCTGCAATGATGAAAATCTTGGCAAACACTCCGCAATATTTCCTCCACCCACTGTTTGGAGTTCTTACCGTAGAAACTGTTATGTAGTACACAGTCATGGCAAAACAAAATGTATTGAACACAACGATGGCGATAACAGGGAAAACGAAAAACACAACGACTGCCAGACGCCTACGAATCCAGCATACACCATCCTCAGCATAACCGACGCGAAACTTTGTAATTTGGCTTAGATCCAAAAAAATGCAAACCGAGACGATCAAGCCGGGCAGCAACCAACCGCAAAGACAGTAACCAACAAACCACTTGACATTTTGAGTTACAGACAGAGAATTATTTACCGATCGGAATGTTCGATAAATGTCAAAACTGACCACTGCCATCCATGAGAAATTGGCCAACCATGAGTAGTGTAACAAAACCGCCAAGGGAACAGAATACAGGTATTTCGTTGAGACCCATACTCGATAGGAAAATCATCTGCGCACAAAACATCGAAATCACCATATTGATCATCAACTTGCCAGGGAAGTTTTGCTTTGCAGGTTTTCTAAAGTAAATAATCACATGCACTGCCAGACAAATAACAGACAAAGAAGAACATGAAACTGTCAGCCATGTTACATACTTATGAGAAGATACCTTTGAAAGAAAACACACGAAAGCCATCGACTCATTCGCGAATATTTCAAATATCTGACTATGTATCAAGTCATCCCCTACTTTGAAAATAATTGTGTCTTCATTTACACGGAAATCAGTTTTGTTTAACAAGAATTGTTCATAAGATACCGGGCACTTTAGACGGCCTTTTATCACGACATCGTGTGCTGATGTGTCGTTATCATCGACGGTTGGATTGTGTGTACAACGTTGTAGGCTTGGATCGAACAATTCATCTACCTTACACCGAAAATTGTGAGAGAAGTCATTATTCAGCCAAGCTCTGTCCTTAGATCTTACCGACAACGAAATGAAGCCATCTACATTAATATTAAAAAGCAGACTCAATGTATAGGACATCCGACTACCTAATAACTCACTTGAGCTCACAAATTTACCACAGCTAAGTCTCCAATTCAAGTTTCGAGGGTTGCAAATGACACAGTCTGTGTTTCTAAAGAAAGTTGTAGACTTATCATTTTCATCAAAGGAGAACGAAGTGGGCAATGTTTTGTATTCGTATAGCGTAACAATGGAAAAGTAAGATTTGCAAATACGCTTCGCCCGTTGAAGTTCTGATTGGTTTGTGTAGAGGGATGGTTTGCATGAATCAATCACATTATAGACACAAGGACGCAGATATGTCCTATCATTTGGTTCCATGACGATCCCCACGGCATTGTCTTCAAGCATTCCTCGACTTTCATTCAGAATCACCATCACCGGGTTGCTATTAAAGGTGGAATTTGTGACATCCCAAGGGTTGTATAGACCCACGGTAATGTTCCACAGAATAACTTCTTCCTGTTTAATTTCATTGCACTGTGCGCAGTAAATGTTTGCAAAGACGTCACTTCCTGCTGGCCATGTCGTAGGGATACTTCTTAGGGATAAATCTACAGGACAACGCAAAAGACTAATTAATACATTTTGTCTCGGTGGCTTTCTTGGTATACGTTTCGTCGGCACATATCATTCAACATGCAGTCAATTCAGAAACTATGAATAGGTTGTCTCCAGTTTTTAGGACGTTCTCATTCTTGCTCAGGTGTTTGCTTAGAATGTTTAAACCAAACCGGCATGCCCCTATACACATCTGATCAATATAGATTCTTAAATTACGGTCAGCCTGGTAATGTACATAGACGTCAGATAAATCATTCTGAACGTTTTTACCTGAAAAGATCCTGAATCATAGCCTATCTATATCTACTAGATTAATTTTATATGGAAGTAACATTGAGAAAGCTTGACTCTTTAACATCACCAAAGGATATAGCTCCCGTTTGTTTACTGAAATGGTGCAAGTAATTTTCAGAGATGAGTAGTGAAACAAATTAATTTACAGCGGGCGGTCAGAGTGTTTCAGTGATTGCTCTCGTTTGAAACGTTCATGTTTGCAAATACATAAGGCAATTCAGAATCAATTCGTTTTGTCACATCGTAATCACGTATGACTTTCATGGTGTACAAAGTTGTGTATTTAAGTTTAAAGAAAAAGGTAAAATAGCTAGCACAATATGATTTGCCCCTTCTCCCAGTCTGTCTCCATTTCATGTAAACTTGGCAAAAATAAAAGGTGTTATAATGTACATGCGCCTGTCAACTTGTTTGACGTATTTGTACAAACATGGTGTTTCCACCATTACGAATTCTGCGAACGTTAAACAACCTTCACAATACCAAATCGACATCTCTATTCCCAACTTAAATACAACAAATTGGTAAATATGACGAGTAGTGACTTTTTTATTGATATGAAAAAAAAGAAAAGTATATATTTTGCATTTTGGAGAGAGCCTTTAATTTACTTTTGAGATTTTTTCTGTTGAACCACTCTACTGCATCTTACTTTTTGGAGCAGATTTCACTGCTATAGCCAATAATCTCTTGTTGTTGAAGTACTAGTGTAACAAATCATTACCGAACGACGGTAATAACTCTTTCTTCTTGTTCAACGCAACATGCTACACCTGTACATATCGCTTACAATTTGGTTTAACAAGGACTTACTTGATGGTCTTCAATGGATTTGGACTGCTATAGTGTAAACTTACCTAACCGTGTAACATTTTCACATTTTTCACGGATGGTGTCATCTTTCCACGTTTCTGGACATTTACGATTCATCCAATAACCCATTGTTGCTTTCTCTGAAGCTTGAGTACAAACATGCGCAGGTGTGGTGTCTTTTTCTTCGGTGTAGCTGCTGTAGTCGACAGGATTAGAGTCCGATCCCTTCAGGCACACCTCTCGGTAGTCATAGCAACAGTCTCCAAAGTATGGACATTGTAGGTCACAGTTACAAGTCCATATGTAGTTTTCTGTGCCGGATAAAGGGAGTAGATTTGACTGCCACAGGAACTGCTTTTCGCACCGAGATATGTTGGTTGATGTATCAATGCAGGAATCAAAGCGACGGGAAGTTACTTCTTCAACACATACGTCTACCATTGTATTCGCCAGGACACTGCTAAAGACCACTGACAAAATCAACTTACAAATCGCATTCCGAGTTTTGTTCTGTAAAGAAAGTTCATGAGATATTATATTATATCAGCGTTTTAGTAAAGGCAATGCACAGTTCTGATTGGATGAAAGCTTACGATGACCTTTGTAGAAAAACAAACAAACAAAGAAAAAGAACAAGTTGTTTTACCAGCATTAAAATGGCCCCTCGACCGGCATTGAAACGTAATGTGGGGGTATGGCGCATTTAGATAGAAGGAAAAATCGATATTAGAAGTAATAAGATGATAAAATTTATTAAGATAATGGCAAGCGTAGTGTAAACGTTCAGAACATTGCTCTGGGAATTACCGCATGAGAGTATTTGGCATGTGCTTCGTCAAAGCCCTTTCACTATTTGTCGTCTGCGTCGCTGCAACTGCCATAGCGACTATAACAGGACTCAAACATTGGCTTGTGGATGGATGGATGGATGGATGGATGGATGTATGTATGTATGTATGTATGTATGTATGTATGTATGTATGTATGTATGTATGTATGTATGTATGTATGTATGTATGTATGTATGTATTTTTGTGATTCTTGGATAAAAAATAATAATTTTTGAAAACTACTCATCTAACAACCTTTGAATTTGGTATACTGACACCCAGAGATGATCTAGTAGAGAAGTAAGAAAACTGTGATAAAATCTGTGGTGTAACATTTTTAATTTTTTTTTAATATTTTGTTATTTTTTGTAAAAACCCTTTGTACGAAAACAACTCCCCTTTGAAATCGGGCATTAAATGTTTGGGAATGGTTGTAACGTTACTAATTCAGATAATTTTGATATACGCAAAATTAAATCTTTTTATAACATTTTCTTACTTTGGTATTCATCAGGTATTTGTATGTCTTTAAAAAAGAATCGTTGTTGAACGACTTCAATTTAACGAGGCACTTCAGTGATAGATGCCAAATTTGATCAAGAGATTGGAAGGTATGGTACTTCACCACAGTCATTGTGCAAGTCATGATTGCTTTGGCAAGTTGTTTCAGAAGTTAGCTTCTACAGTTGCATGTGTTAGTGATGGTGTAGAGAGCATAAAAACAACGTTTGTCACCCTGCATCATGCTGAAACAAACAATATTCAGCTTGTATACGTAGACGCGATTGTTGATAATTTAATAAGAGTCAAGGTTAAAAGTCATTTGTCAATGACATAAATGCACAGCACACATACGCATGCTGTGTAAGCAAGCTTAATACTGGACAGCTCAACATACTGTAAGGAGTAGAACAGGAACGCGGTTGCATAAACTGAACTATCTTGTCGAAATTATCAAAGCACAACTACTGCCCTGGCAGTGTCACTGTCACTGCATACCGGCAGTGACAGAGATAACTATGACTTTGACGTTTGGGTCATTTGATGCCCAGGACAAGATCAGGCCGGAGAGCAACACGTGAAAGACCACGACAGCAAAATCATAAGAACGAAAATGGCAAAAAGGGACAATAGATGTATAACTGTTCACAAACTTCTGCTGACTATGGTACAAAAAATGGCACAGTTTACTTCAATCCCTATACGGCTACCTGTATTTTGTCATTCTGCAATGAATACACTATACATAGGGTATAACAAAGATGTGAATGATCAGTATGTGGGTTAAACTTAGTATTTTTTCAACATTGTATTGCTTAAGCCAGTAAGGACAGAACTCTTGAACAGTGACAAGCGTTTATTTTTTCATGTACCATTTGCAAACAAGGGGATTGATAAGAAAGACTGATAAGAAAGTTGTGGAAAAAATACCTCCATATTTTAAATTTCAAGAACCACCTATAGTTTCCTACTCATACACAAAAACCAGGAAACTTTTTCCTCTAGTAGGAAACTTTTTAACTATAACAATGTCCTGAAAATTTCAACTTTCCATTAAACAACAGCAGAGCTTGCAATTGCTTGTCATCCCCCTTTTGCTATAAACCACTTGGTCACATAACAACTGGTGACCTGACCATCATTACCAACAGTAAACTTCAGCAACTCTTTCAATATGGCCCAAAATATCGAGAGCCACATAACATTAATTGGAAATTTAATTTCAGAATTATCATGGATGCCGCCGAAAAATATGCAAGACAGTAGGCTGCAGTTGAGGAAGTTGATGTGGAATGCCTCTCTGACTGGCTGAGCAAAGTCAGAGATAAATTAAAATCACGTATTTCACATTTCCGTTCCTACAGTACAGATGAAAATACTTCCTCAGTATTAGATGACCCATCGGTCAAAGCATGCCACGATGCTTTACACAACGAATATGTTGTAGTTCCTGCAGACAAAGCTTCAATTATATTATATCATGCTACCATGCGCCATTCTGATTGGGCGAGAGCGATGCTAAAATATTGTTTTAGCACTGATAGCGGTGGTAAAACGGGCCCCTAAACAAGCATTTTTGAAAATTGCCCGGTCGGTGCATTTGAACGATGTGGCTCTGAACCTTAATCCGAAACAGTCCGCTTTGTTTCAAAGACCGAGTTCCAATTTCGATACAGAGATAAAGTATGGTTCTGTAACTCACCTCTTGGTGAAAATAAGCGGTCTATGATGAAATAAATCTCCGAAGCAACACATTTATTTTGGTATGATGATGTACAAAATTGTATAGAGTAACACTAACAGCGCACTGTGTAGTTTGCTTGATCGATTCAGCAGGAGTCGAGAGGCGACATACCGCTCTACGAAGCTACTACTAGTATTCGTTAATACACAAATAAATTGAAACTTCCTCACTGTAACGGTACGTCAGATATTCCTTCCTAGAGTTTGGGCTGTAACAGACCAGGGTGTTTTAACGATTTAGCCCAAGAACTTGAAGAAGTTCAAAATAACAATGCGATCATTCCTGGCGACTGCGACGAAAATCGCTGTGTCAGCGTCCAGCTCTCGCTGAATCGGGCAACACACTCTGCTCGCATATTACAACTGTTCATACAGTCGCCGTAATCCATGTCTGGATTATTTCAAAACTGCACGTTTTCTGGCACAAATTATCCATCCAAAATATCCATCAAAAATAGAACCTGTAACACCACAGCATCACCTCCTCTGTCTGAATGTTACGACGGTTGGCGCACACCGGACTCGACTGACAGTGAATGAGACAAATCTATTTTTAGTGTACTACGCAAAAAAAAAGCCAGCGCTATTGTTTTTATGTAAATTTACGAAAAAAATTGTTACTTTTTCTTTTGCTTTGAACTCTTGACCCATTTCTGTGTCTGAAGCAGTTCGTGTTGCATGTAAATATTAATAAAATTTTGATGAACATAATGCGTATGTTATCGTAGGATATTGTGTTCGTGTGTTGTGAACGTAATCCAAACTTATAAAAATGCTCGGTCTCGGGCGATGATTTTCCGACGTTCGATCTCTCAGACGTCAGTTTTCTGCATTTTGGACTGAAACTGACGAAAATGCCGGACCAAGACGACAAAGACACACAAGTTGATATAATATAATAGCAATAACCCCCTTCGCAGTCGGGTATACACTCGATTTTGGTACAATTCGCTCCATATAGCACTCGCCTATCGGCTCGTGCTATATGTCGCGCACTGTACCAAAATCTCGTGTATACCCTCCTGCGGCGGGGGTTATTGCTTAAATAACATTATCTTTGTCTGTAGGAATTATTATATCCAGTGTATAATAGATGAATTAAACCTTCATTCAGATAAGAGTAATACCACCTACACTCTTTCCTCCCTCACTGATGAAGACATTTTTCAAACCATTCATCTGTGCTCAATGAATTTGGCATTCCTTTGAAAGAGAAGGACAAAAAACTGCCTATGTTGTATTGGATACCTAAACTGCACAAGAACCCTTACAAACGTTTTATTGCAGGATCAAGCAATTGCACTACCAAACATCTGTCACAATTATTGACTATAACTTTAACAACCATCAAAAATGGTCTTTTTCGATATTGTGACAAAGTGTATGAAACAAGTGGGTTGAATCAAATGCGGATACTTAAAAAAAATCGAAGGAATTGTTGCTTGATTTAAAAGTCAAGAAAAACAAGTTCAGCTCAATCCGAACATTTGACTTTTCCACATTATACACCACAATTCTCCACGATAAACTTAAAACAAGGCTGTCATCTCTTGTTAAACAAGCTTTCCTGCATAAAACTGGCAGTAGAAGGTACCAATACATTACCATCAAACATAGGACAGGTTATTTCAGTAACAACATGGATGCCCAGCACAAATACACCGATGAAGAAATTATTAAAATGCTTAACTTCTTAATCGACAACATATTTGTTAAGTTTGGCGGTATGACATTTCAACAATCTATCGGCATACCAATGGGTACAAATTGTGCACCCCTTCTTGCAGACTTATTTCTGTATTCATATGAAGCAGAGTTCCTACAGTCTCTCTACAAAGCAGGGTCTAAAAAACTTGCAAGGCGTTTTAACAACACGCACAGATATCGATGATCTGACTAGTCTAGACAATCCAGACATATCAAATTACTTACATCATATTTACCCTGATGAGTTGGATACCAAAGAAACAACTGAGGGTAGGAACTCTGCTTCATATCTTGATCTGTTCCTACAAGTTGGTACTAATGGGCTACACACTAAGCTGTATGACAAAAGGGATGATTTCGATTTTGAAATCATAAATTATCCCCACTTGTCAAGTAATATTCCATCTGCACCAGCTTATGGTGTGTACGTGTCTTAACTTCTCAGGTATTGTAGGGCTTGTGATTTCTACACTGATTTTCAACTGAGACACAGCTCATTGGCATCAAAATTACTGAGACAAGGATACACAACAAAAAGACTCGTTAGGACTTTCAAAAAGATCTACGGTCGATATGACGACATTGTGGCAAAATATGACACCTCGGTCACTCATATGATGAACGACAGCATTCCCGGCTTTGACGTATTACAGTGATTCATATCCTGCATCTTTTCATGCAATATTTAGACAATTTTGGACCAATCCTGACGGGTGTAGTGGTTCAGGATGGTCCTACTTAAATTTGTAAATCACAATTGTCCCATGGACCTGGTAATATATTACCTTGAATGAAAATGATTATTGGACCAGTTTAATGTCATATTATAAAATCATTTTTGTCGTTCAGTTTTTTAAATAATACTAAAATGCCTTTTACTTATTCACACGACCCGAGTATCAATATGCAGCAGTCTTATATGTTGTCATTTCGATGTATATGAAATGCAACTGACAGCAGTGTAAGTGTACATAATGCATATTTTACAGTGAATTGCTTTGAAGCATTGGCATTAACGAACCAGACATATCGTCTACATCGAGTTGTTGCCAAGTCTGTCAGGTGCAATTATCAGCTAAGCGGTAATATGGGTCGATCATAGAGGAATCACTCTGCAAAAGTTGAAACATTGTCTAGCAGGAGGTCGGACGCAGTCAAAACAACACCACCATCTGCCCAAGTCATATCACTTGCTTTCAGGTGTAGCTGTTTTGACTACGTCTAACCTCCTGCAAGACAATGTTTCAACTTTGGGAGAGTTGATTTCTCCGTGATCGACTTGAATTACTGCTCAGCTGATAATTACACCTGACAGTGCTGGCAACACCTCAATTTACATAATATGTCTAATTAGCGTAATGCCAATGCTTCAAAGCAATTCACTGTAATTGGGTAGATAGGCTGAATACTTAATATATCGAAATGATAAGACGTAAAACAAAAAAATTGGAGTTAAAGCAAAAAGTAAAAATACGCAATCACAAGTTTATCTTTGTAATATTGTTTCTTGAAGATTGCAAGAACAGAAAATATTTCACGATCAACTTGCTATGCGTTTGACTCATGGATTTTTTAATTCTTGTACATTAGAATAATCAAGAATTAAAGAAAAATCGTTTTCTACAAGTGTACGATGAAACGTCACTGTTCTTCACGAAAATCACAGAAAATAAATATATATAACACCATTTTTTCGAGTTTTACAGTAAACATAATGTTACATTCTCATCGTACAAGTAATTTGGGCGAAAAATCGTTATTAAAGGAAGTTTTAATTTTTTTTATCAAATTCGCCGTTACTATATACAAAATGTCTCAGATTAAAAGTTTCATTTTGATGGAATATTTCAACCTTCCAGTATTGTAAATTTTTGTCAAACTTTTATAAGTAGCATCTTGATCACACATGTTTGTACCTTATAAACAGTTTCTTCAGTAGGTCACTGTGCTCAGTTTTTCCCTATTTGGAAAAAATGGGGCGAAGAATAAACAATTTGCATACTCTCTCATGAACACCATTCTCGGTGCTCTTAAGCTGGTTCCATGCGCCCGACCAGATTGGAATGAACTCAAGTCAGATTTCATTGGGTAATCCAAAAAGTCCACTAAAGAAATTAAAAAGTGAATCAATTTAGAACTTGCCTCGGGAATATAGCTCTTAAAACATGATAACAACAGAATATTCTTTTTATTCAAGGTTGTGAGGAACATCGGTGAGTAGAAGTGTACAATACAATTTATTTCTGCGCGTACATCCCTAATAAATATTCGGCTTTATGATAGTATGTGGTCATGATAATGAAATCTGCACAATCCTTTCATATTGTTCATATTGTACCGCAATAAAGTGACGATATATCTCTTTCAATTATGTCTAAGTTTGATTTTGGATGCTATCGATTGGTTAAGTTCCCGAAGGAAATCTTGTGATTGCGCTGTATATTGGTTTCAACAGCCATATAAAACAGAGGCCGTGAAGTATTACTCTGATCAGTGAATTTCATAAATTTTTCTGTTTTCGGTAGAAAATTTCTTATCAGAAACTAAACATCTGATTAAGTGGAAAATATTATATTCGAAGGTTTGCAGAAGTGTTGTTAGCCATTATATCTCTTGAAATTTAACGAATGATTTATTTTGAGAATAGCGAATTTTCATTTTAAGAGCTGTGAGAATCTTTGAAAATTGTTTGTTATCTGGCGAAAATGAATGTACTGTCTGTATATAGAACCTACCTTCTGATAATCACTGCTTAAAATTTAAAGTTTTGGCTCCAGTCCGTTGTTTTGGTGTGTCAAATTGATTAATTAGTTAGAGACAAGGTCTATCCTTTGTTGCGGGAAGTGGGGCCTCCACTAAAACTGACAAGATAATTAAATTTGCCATGTCGAGTTACTAAACATAGTTCATGTAAACAATTACTGCTAAAATATTAACTCTTCTCATTTGGCACAGATACATTTAAAAATCTCTTAGCCGAAAACTAAAAAGATTTGTTTAGCGCGCTAGAAAAACAACGATGTTGTACTCTGTCTTTTAGAAATATAAACCAGAGGAAAACGAAAGTTCGAAATGAGAAACTACACATTATCTCTACTCCCCCTATTTGGTTGAAATCTCAGCACTATAGCTTACCATGTTTGATGAATCGATGTGACAAATTATACCTTTAGCACGGCTGTTGTCTCCGGTGATTAGTTACGTCGTGTCTGTCAAAGTCGTATTCTGCCACAGCTTGTTTTAATGTTGCCACCCAATAGACATCTCCTGGCACGTGATGTCTTGCATTTTGGAAACGTTGGGCTTTAAAGGTCTCTGCGACTGGTGACACAAGTTTTGTAGCCATTGAAAGTAAGGTCACAGATATCATCTTTCAGAGACCGCCGACAGTAATACCTACCAAAGGTAGAATAACGAATTGCACTTAACCTTTCATGATATTTTTTTTATTTCCATTGAAATTGTGGGACAAAGGGGAGGGTTACTCGCTTTTGATCAAGAAGAAGAGAGAGATATTTTTTGCAAGCATACTGTGGAGACCTGGAGTTTTATGCATTCAGCTTTTAAAAAGCACCAGTCCCCCCCTCTTTATTTAGTCTAGGCCCTTACTGGAACATGATATTCATATGACTGAAAATTTAAAGTATGGAACTTGAGATGCTGTGGTACGGTGGTAAAATCATATCAGGTCTGCTCTGGACAAACATAGGAGAACTGGTTTCTATAAACGAAATTGATGATGATGCTAAAATGAGGGGTGGCTAGTAGTTCATTACAAAATACAAAAAACAAACAAACAAACATGCTGTTGTTCCACTTAGATAAAATCAATTATTTTATATATTTATATGGAGCGAATTCATGCTTATCTTATGTATTATAACGACTAAACTTTCAGCGATGCAGAGTTATTCAGCCTTGCGTCCGTTGTCAATCGTCAACTTTCACAACTATGTTCATCTTCTTGAAACTCGATTCTCTTTTGTATTTAGCCGAAAATCACCTAGGATGACTAAGTTTTAATTTATTCATTTATTCACTTATCGCATTTGTTCATTTATCACATTTATTTGCCTCTCAAATAGTATTTTCTCTAACACTACCGTTCGCACAGGTTTCAGACTCTATGCGCAGTCAAATTAATTATTTCACCGGAAAAAATAATACAAATGATACAGATATGATACAATTATAATATAAGTATCAGAACGATGAAAATAATAATAATAATAATATCATAAACGCATTAAAGTCTGGTGAGGACCAAAAAGATAGTTCTTCAAAAAGTAATCTAGTCCTTGCCAAAGACAACAAATGTGAATCAAAAGTAGGCAGAAACAGTTAAAGAACGTACTAGAGATTAATAAAGTATAAAAGTAGTTGTATAGGTCTTTCGGTATGTCCTAATCATGTTTACTTAAAAAGTTATGTAACATTTCCATCTGTAGTATTTGAGAATTTTATCCTATATTTTGCTCGACTTTCTTCAAAAATCTTCTTCTGTGGAACTTTTTCTGCTATAGCTGTCGAATGTTGTCTGCAAATTTCTAATGCGAAAGTTTGAATGGCTAATTTTCTGGTTTCAGTAAAACATTCTTTTATCTTACACTGCTAGTTTGACGGCTTTGAAAAGACGATGACACTTGTGATGTCCAAAATTAATGGACCGTGAAATGCGCACGATGTAAAATCGCCAAGTTGGAGAATAGTAAAGGCGGAAAAAGCCGAAATGTCCCTCAATGTGTACTTACTATGTAGACGGTGTGAATTTATCACCAAGATATCACGTTCGATTTGGCGACTTACATATCCTAGACAATGCTCGGATGGAAATAAAGGAGGATGCAGAAATATTTCCAAACCTGATTCGCGCATTTAGTTAGATTTTGCGTTTTACTACAATTTTTACACAAATCATTGCGAATTTTTAAAGTGATTCGAAATGACATGAGATGCGCGATAAATTTGCGGCCGAGCACTTTTGTAGGTCTGAAAGTGAAAGAGTTCTGTCAATATAATGATTAAGAAGTTTAGGGGCGACGTTAATAGTTCAATGTGTAATAAAAACTGACTAATATTGAACTTATTGCCTTGATCTTTCTATGTATGTAAAGTAAGTCAAAGGATAAGTCAATTTAGGGGTGAAATAAATACGACTAAGAATTCATCGTTAACACTGGGAACATACTTTAATTTAATGTTTCATTCAATGTAAATACAACGATACTGGCTCCCGAACAACAATTGGTCTAAGGTCATTCCAGTCTTATATTCTTAATTTGGAAAGTGTGTTAAATATTAAGATTAGTAATTATTAGCTGACGTAAAAATGATAAACGAATTTAATTAATATTTTATCATAGTAAATTCAATGAATACTGGTAATCAGATATATTTTCTACACAGGGAAGTAAATTAAATATGCCCATTGGTAGTTAGTTTATCTGAAAATACTAAAACAACTTCATGGATGTTATATCAAAGTATCTCCGATGTACATAGCAAGTTTCGTCGACCTTGATCAAGTCAATCAAAATTTATATCTCTAATTAGCTAAGTTCGTTTAATATGCAAATTAGTTATTAGCTGATCTCATAATGTAAACTTTCATCAATATAATAATATAATTAGTATCTTCAATGTAATTAGCAAGTTTCATCAACTTTGAATAAGTCTATTGAAATGTATTTCCCTAATATATTTCTTTAATTTGCTACAAATCTATCGTGGGCAAGAGAAACTATATTGTACAGCAAGTATAATTTCTTGTGTATGTTTTTTCCCCAAAATCTTTAATCATGAAAATAAGCATAACATATGCAAGGCACGCCCACCAAATGCTCATCAGTTCTTGCTATTCGCTCGAGATATATATGTACCAGATTTAATTTCAATTCTATCCGCTGTTCTTGAGATATCGCACCAACTAGCACACAGACAGACTGACAGACATACACATAGATAGACATACATCGGTGTGACGAGGAACACAACACAGTATCTCGTGAGCACGAAAAACTCGTTGGAATGAGAAAGTACCTTCTGTTCACGACAGAACAAAAACATCTACCCGAAATACATTACTATTGAATTGTTAGGCTACAAATGCAACGCCTTGATTAAAGTGGAAGTTGGCTCCCTAGTTTAAAAACAATAACACAAGAAATTATACTTGCTGTACAATATAGATTCTCTTGCCCACGATAGTTTCTTTTCCATACGAGACATTATTATTTCTGTTTGCATTAAAAATGTCCCTTACAAGCTTTCATAGACACTGTCACGGAATTAAAACGTCCCGTATATCGAACATGCGTAGTCCATCAGGTGGCACTATTTGACCAGGGAAAATTTGTTGGCGTGAACGCGACAACTTTAGAAATGTGTATTTCTGTATTATTTTATTCAAGTTCACATTTGAAAGCGTCATTATTCTTGGGACGGTGTTAATGAGTAGTCATGTAGGCATACTTGACCGAAGAAATATATCTCAAATTATTGATGCACACGGCATAACATAGTGTAATAAGTCCCACTCGTTTCGCCCGGTAACGTTTGGCTCCCCTAGCCCTTAACCGTCAATAAACGGTTGGCCCATCGCCCCCAATACTAAAATTATTGGCCAGGGAGAAATGAAAACCAGATAGATGTGATCGTAAGCGTCTGCGCCTTACCGTCACTTCAAAGATACTTCTATATCTATATATGGTCACCACGTTTAATAATATTAGTTAAGCCTCTGTCACATATATACCAATTAATTAAATGCTGTATTTTTGTTTCGTTTTCATTATCTCATATCTTGAATATGTAAAATCACCTTTAAGAATGATTCATTGTAGAATATTCGCTTTAACAGTAAAGACAGTTGTGTTTTGATGTCTTGAGATATTTCGTGGTAACAAACTTCGCTATCAGAGAAGTTGAGGCATTTCACGCCATTTCCAAAGAGCTGCGTGATTTTAGCGTCGTGTTGAATTCGTCCAAGGCTGTAAATTGTACCAGGGATATAAAAAATGTCTTGACCGTTGAAGTGCGTACGCCATAAAATTGCTCGTCACAAGATGCAAGATGAAAGAAAGCCGAAATGCCCTTCAAGATGTACTTATGGTGTAGAAGGTGTACAATTATCACCGACATATCACGTTTGGTTTGCTGACTGACAATTCCTGAACCGAAATATCACATGCTGAATTCAAGAAGGTCTCATATCACTTGTTTTTCCACAGATGCTTCACAATGAACGCTATGCACAATCTCTCTTTAAAGTTTTGTATAAGTTTAATCATCCCAATGTGATGTACCTACAGTAGGGTTTGCTACATGGTATGAGGGTATTAGTGGTTGGAAACGTTTGTATCGACCCAATATGTAATAATTCACCCAATATGTAATACTAACCCAATATGTAATAACACTTAACCCAATATGTAATACTAACCCAATATGTAATAACACTTAACCCAATATGTAATAACACTTAACCCAATATGTAATAACACTTAACCCAATATGTAATACTAACCCAATATGTAATAACACTTAACCCAATATGTAATACTAACCCAATATGTAATAACACTTAACCCTATATGTAATAAAAATGAATTTGGGATATAATACTGACCAAAATAAGACTAAAATATGCATAGCAACCATGATCACGCCCCTTCACAACCTGCAGCATTTCTAAAATTTGATAATTTTTCAAAGTTTTTTTTTGAGTTTTTCTTTACCCAATATGTAATACTAACCCAATATGTAAGAACAAGGGTATTAGTGGTTGGAAACGTTGAGCACGTACGATTCCGTATAGAAGCCTTAGGGCATCGCTTGTGTGTTGACAAATAGGTGTCGGATTATTAAACTCTGACCTGCATCGAAGAAGAGGACTATAGGTTGCCCTGATGCGTGTCACTACTTAGCAACTTAGTTGTTGGAATGAATTCATTAAATGGCAATTCTTCAAACGTTTGTACAACGGAACAATTAATGTTAAAATCTTAAATGTACATTATCATCATCACATCAATGTGAAGAGCAAGCTCTCAAGGTTGAGCCTCGTGCTGGTGCGGAGGCTATTGCCAGATATGATAATCTCCAGTCACTATAAACTGCTGGTCTACGGATGATTCTGTAATGATAGTGCTGTATTTCCATCATAATTGCCCGTATGATTAGTATTTATTTGCATTTTTGTTATTTTGAAAATATGTAAGAGCGCAGCCTGGCGCAAGGTTTCACATTGATACTACTTTTCCCACAATTGATTGTGCGTATGTCAATCACTATGTTTGCTGCGAATTTTCACATTTATAATGATAACATCACAATGTGTTTAACAAGGGACTTATTGTACCACCACTATCATTGCCATCGCAACTGTACTGCGCAATTTCATTTTGCAAGCTGAAAACCTGTCAGCCTAAAAACTTGCAATATTTGCATTTAGCTATTGTGACTGAGGACGCTCTCCTCAATTTGAACGCTCCATATGACATTCACAAGATTTTGCCTTAAAAGATTGCTTTCACTGAGGACAACAAGTACAGTAGACACAGAAAGAATGTTTTCCCCCATTAAAATGAATAATAGTGGTACTGGCAATGTTTAGCAATAAGTCACTTTGCCTTGATACCCTACTGTCAATATAAATTTTCGCGACAGGGCAAAGCATTAACTTTACCAATACTATTAGTACATGGGTTTTCATCTTTCTCAAATTGTGTCTTTTACTTTCAAATTTCAAAACTTTTACTGTTTTTGTTATTGAAGTATGCACATGTGTTTAATACCTTGAATTAATGTATAATATTGTCACAAAACTCTCCACCAGGACTGGCTTAACTTTAATCTACGATAGGCTGACAGTAAGCCTGCGCGAGCGGAGGTCCTCAAAGCATACACATACTCGCAAGTTGCGCTGCCCTCGACTAAATAAAGCTATAGCAAGTCTCCGTAGCTAAATAGCACTATGATCTTGCGATCGACAGACTCTGGGCTAACTATTACAGTAGAAAGAGGCGAAATTAGGTAAAAACATAGCAGAACTGTTGACAGTGAGTCGTTCTTAGGAAGGCCAAACTCAAACTTAACTGAGAACACGCTTTTTTTCAGCAATGTCTGGCCAATCATGTGACTCCGGAACGTGCTTGTAATTGGCGTCCAAAAGAACCACACCATCATCCGTATTCTGGATCAAGTAAATGATGGAAAATTCCCACACTAGAACCTTCCAGACATGCTTAGCAACAGTCATCATAGCAAGGCAATGGCGCCATACGTTAGCAATCTGCTAACCATCACCATTTCCAGAACAATATTTTTATCGGGTGCCACCTTTATATTGTCGACGGATCGTGTGAACAGACCTTCCGTTAGGATTTTCAAACCTGCGTAAGCCTGTACGCAAATGTTTTTTTATTTGCTGAAAATGTATCAAAAACGAGTACACTATGTAAGCACCTATAAAGTAGCTGTATGGACGAAATCGAAAACCGGTTCAAAAGTCAATAAAAAGTGTTCAATTAACATCAGCAGTGACAATGTCTTTTCGTTGGTCAGTTTTACGATATTTTAATTCAGTTCTGTTCTGTTTTCTGTCAACGGTATTCATTTCTTTACTTTTTCTGTCTACTACTTCCGACGATGTCTTAATTTGCTGCCTCAATTCTATCATTGGTGCTCTTAAATCAAATTCGCAAAGTTTTGGCCCTTCCATCGTAATCACCATCAGATCATTTATCACATCTTAACTCAAACAACTATGTTTCGATGTTTTAATCCTATTTTGGGTACTGAACCAACGTTCACATGGTAAAGATGAGACTGAAATCACGGCTACAATTATGGCCGACTTTGTCGCCATGGAAACATGGAAACGTTGACACATCACTGCTGCTCGGTGGCTTGCTACCGTCGCTGGTTTGCTTGCTCGGCGTCTTTTCTACTTTCACTTTTTTTCGATGGTGCAAAGAAACTGTTGACGGTCTTACGTTTTGACATATTTAGGAAGTACTGACTAAACCGTAAACAGCAATTGGAAAAACTACCGTACCACCCTGATCAAAAGTGTAGGTCTACATGTGTACGCATCAAGCGCAACGGAAAAAAAAGATTTTTTTTAAAAATAACGACAAAGTCTATTGAACATGTTACATTTATGTTTGTACAGCCTTGAAGGCAACAATTGAGGCGACGTGATTTACAGGATGTAGGACAAAATGTTGCAAAATCATGAACATGTTTTATCACCAAACATTTAATTTTTAGTCATGGATAAACTACGCATTGGAGGGAAACCACTTGTGCTCATGTCTTTGTTACCGAAACTGCGCTTTTAGCTTCTCGTCTATTTATAGACAGAGAAGCTATTAGAATTGAAAATCAGTATGGTCGTGTCAACTTTTACTTCCGTCTGTCAAGATCCGTCGACGTCATGGTGTTGTGATTGGTCATATCATAAACTGGTGGTGGTGTTCATGGTTCGGGTTGAGGTGTAAATTAATGATTTTAAACTGCGACAAAAATTAAAAGGGACTTAGCCACAGTGTTAAGCCTTTCTCCAAGGTAACATAGATGACTGCGATCCATTAATTACAGACTTACTGAGCTGACGTTGTAGGCGTACTCACTTTGTATTTGCTCGCTCTGTGTGCGCTAGGTGTGCGTGGTACTGCGTTGCCTGGATATCCCCTCATTGCCTTACGTGATATGGGCCTGTTGCATAATCTGCATTGCCTCTGAAAACGGTCATTGTGTAAGCCTGTCGACATTTTTGCAGCATTGTTTTCACTTTATTTTGTAAAATGTTGGCAAATACCTCAATATTTCAAGATAACCCTTTCTTCCCAATCGTTTCCTTGAGTTATATGAACGAAACTGAGGGAAAACTGAGACAGGAAAATCGTACACCAGTACCGGCTACGCTACAGCGGCCATTTTAATATGCAAGCCTATGTGGAGAAAATAACTAACAAACACCATTCATGATGCCGGCCCTCTAGAGGCAGACCTTCCTATATGAAGTACTGTCATTATGCTTGTGGAATTTACTGCCTGTTGAAAGCCTGATCAACACAAAGAAGCCTTTTAACTTCTAGAAAATGACAGAAATTGAATAAGAAGATATTCTGAAAATGCCAAATACTGAGGAAAAATGCACAAATATTCAGACTTAACAGTTTTGCTGACTGGTCAGTTATAATGAAGGAAAAAACAATGAAAATATTTATGATCAAAAGTTTTTGAGATAGGCGTATTTTAACAAATACAGAAATTATTGACAATATATATATAGGACCAAACTATTTTTTCAGGGATAGGACAGGTTGGAAATGAGGGGCGAGAGACAAAGGCATTCCTATTGCTGCATGTGGATGCAGCCACACCATTCCACTTACAGCATACTTATTTTTAAATCATAGTAAAGTAGTACTTCAAACAGATTAACCATTATTTTTCTGTTAACCCATAATTTTACATCACAAAGACTGTAATTCTTCCAAAAGTTTTATTTTTCAGGCATTTAAAAAATTTTGCACTGCACAACATTGAATAAACTGCAATGTTTGAATATGTTAAACTCAAAGAATAAACACCCTTTATCACAGAGTAATTTCTTTAAAGAAATTATTTTTCAACACTTCTGGCATATATTCTTTACAGGGTCATGTATTTCAAGGAAAATATTCCTATTAAAACAGTAATTTCGTCACTTTCAATTTTCTTCTATACTATGACAATTACTAGTATTGGTCATGGGGTACGTTTACAAACACAAACCCTAAATAAGCATTTTTCATCATTTTCAAAGGACTCTTTAGAAATTGCATTATAACAGTTAATAGTGACTTAAAATGTTCACTTGGTATACATTTAATTTACAGACGCCAGGTTGTGTATTTCACATGCACTCAGGTCAACAGGGAAGTGCGTCATTACTATTTCAGGATTGTTATTTCTTATTTCTGAATTATTCAACTTCTTTCCACATTGAACTATCTTTAGGCAGTTTATACTGTAACTTAGAATTTTTTCTGATTTATATATTTAATCATCTTTTGGGTTCTTTGGGTCCATATCCACCTCATGCCACTACATCATCAAGTATTTGCCAGCAACTCCATGAAAATAACCAATTATCTGACCTGGCCACCAATTAGAGATTCTGCAGCGTCATTGACGGTATTTTTTCAATGCGTATCGGATTACGCTGACGTCATTTTACTTTGCGTTCTTCAAACTAATTATGCGTGAAATGCGCAGGATTTAGCGTTAACGGAAGCTCTGATCTAGTATTAGTAGTATCAGTGCATGTGTTAAAATCCAAACCAGGCCAGTTTCTGTATAGGGAAATTTTGGAAAAGATAAATATCAGAGCAAAGCTCATTTTCTCAACATGTCATGTGGACCCGATGATCTTTGACCTAAAATATGCATATTTGCCTACAAATCAGTAACCACAACCCTACATATACGTTATGTTGGGGGACCTTATGGCGCCACATTCTGTACCTCATTAATTATGTGTATATCTATTTCTTTGCCAGCCAACAGCGTTCGAGGTTTGATTTTGGTACAGAGGGATTGATACGGAATATTTTTTTTGCACACATATCATGTGACCCAAATCAACTTTCGATTTCACAAATACACCTATGAATCAGTTACCACAAATGCTACTACCTCTGTATTTGATGACACAAACTACATAAAGGCATCACATCAAAAACCTAATTAAATATGCACATATCTAAATCTGGGCTAAACAATAGAACTAGACGTCTGATTTTTGGTATACATGGATAAATTTGGGAACTAATTTTCTTGTCAACGTCCTCAAGAGACACAGGCGACCTTTAACCTTGATTTCACTAATATGCCTGTAATCCAGTAACCACAAATGCGTCACCCTATACATTAAATGGGATGAAGCGCCTAACAGCATTAGAGGGTTAAGAGGGTTATTGATTATCATTTTGATACCTTTTGCCAGTGTTTGCAAGTATTTGGGTCCACCTGAAGCTGCTTGCAACTTTTATACGTTGTGTTTTTACTCACTTTCTTCAAACAATTCATTCGATGAAATTAACTTGTCAAGTACATGCAGGAATCAAATTTACTTCAGATTTCTAATTGTTCAAATTCATTGCCCTTTATCTATTCAATATTTAAGCATTTTTCAAATATATGTCCGTGGAAAGTAAAAAATGCATTTTTTCACGAAATCATGAAGATAGTTACCATGCAAAAATGACTTATTGTAATCTATTAATTTCCTGCTGATAAATCTTGCCGAGAGAGAGGTTTACACATTTCGCGATATTTCCAAAATTCTGTGTGAATTTTCTGTGGTGTTGAAATCGTCCGATGCTGTTGTCAAGTACTTGCTGCTTGCAGCTTTAATATCTTGTGTTTTTACTTAATTTTCTTCAAACAATTCTTTCGATGAAATTACTTGTCAAATACATGCAGGAATCAAATTTACTTTGAATTACTAATTGATCAAATTCATTGCCCTTTATCTATTCAATATTTAAGCATTTTTCAACATATGTCCGTGGAAAGTAAAAAAATGCATCTTTTTAACAAAATTATATTAAATCATATATATAATTACCATGCAAAAATGATTTATTGTAATCTATTAATTTTAACAGTTCTAAAAAGATGTGTTTTTTGATGTGTTGAGATTTTTCCTGCTGACAAACCTTGCCGAGAGATAGGTTTACACATTTCGCGATATTTCCAAAGTTCTGTCTGATTTTTTTTGTGGTGTTGAAATCGTCCGATGCTGTTGTCAACTACTTGCGATGTTAAAAAAGTATGGACCGTGAATTTTCGCACTCTTTAAAATTGACGAGATGCAGATCGAGGAAGGCGGAGAGCGACGAAATGTCCTTCAATATGTACTTATGGTGAAGACGCTGTAAAAATATCGCCAACAAATCACGTTCGATTTGCCGACTGACACATCCTAGACATATGTGCAGATGGTAGTCAAAGAAGGACGCGGAAAAATATCAATATTGTACATGAAGTAGTGGCTTGAAAAGAATTTATTCCGATATAATTACACAACAAATTGAATCTTAAAAACCGTCTCTTAGCTTACATTTCGATGTTCAATACTTTTGTTTAGCGAGCTGGGCTTCTGTCGGAGTTTTTTTGTTGCGGCCTTACGCGGACTTACTATTTTTCTGATGAAATACTATTGACTTTATTATTATAAGACAGCAATGTCCAAAGTGATGACCTGAGAGTCTGGCTAAAGGACACGAATGAGTCTAAAGTAAACAAATCTTAATTCGCCAGAAACAACAAAACATTCATAATGTAAAGCTATTCACTCAAAAAATATTATGATTCTGGCTTGAGTTATGAAGAAATAGTTCCTACTAGTTGAGCTTGTGGCCCAAATACGAAGCTCTGCGTGAAGTGCGTTACATTTGCATCATGTTGACAATTGATGTTTAAATACAAATAAATAAATAAATAAATAAATAAATAAATAAATAAATAAATAAATAAATAAATAAATAAATAAAAACCAGGCAGGTGCTAGTAAGGTGACAGAACACAATAAATAAACAGATCAAGTTAAAGAAGATATTGGTTCAATTGTAGCTTAAAAGTGGTTCTGTTATAATTTTGTTTTCAATGCTTGGTTGCAGAATATTCGATACTCTGTTTAATTATAGAGAGATTTTTTTACGGATATAGAAATTGTCGTTCCTGGCAAGCTGTGTTGGATAATTGTGGGCAATTTGTAGAGGTAGTGATATTCATCATGAACAAAGCGATTTATTCTTTAAATAAAAAATTGTAATCAAGTATTTAATTTACATTGCTTTTGGATGTCAAAAATGTTGAGTTACCGGACAATGTGTGTACGGAAATCTGAAAAAGTGATAAGCCATACCAACTTCTTTTGTAGATTAAGGATGGGTTGGAGAAAAGTTGAGTATGTGTTTCCCCATATTTCAATGCAGGACCAAATTCGAGGAAGAATCATTGAGTTGTAAAGTAGGATCAGAGTTGGTCTGGGAACAAAATGACGAATTTGGGTATGTTTAAAGTAACGAAAGTAACACCTACAAGGGGAGCAATTGATTTACCAACTTTATCAATCTGTGTTTTTCAAGTCATGTGGTGGTCATTAGAATCTCCTTAGTAGTTGGTTGATAAAACGCCTTCATTTGGGGATCCGTCAATACTCAACTTTTCAACAGTATTAACAAATTTCCTAGTTGACTTAATTATCATATAATTTATCTTATCTGAGTTTATAGCTAACTCATTGGCATTGCACAATTTACAAACCTTCTGAAAATTAATATCAATATTATTAATATCCATGATGCAATTGTGTGGATATTTAAATAAGGTGGTGTCATCAGCAAAGCGAAATTCGAAGTCTAAACAAGCTTGACATTGGGGTGTAAGAACCTATTGACCATTGGTAGGTCCGTGCATTATGACTTTTCTTGCTGCAGTGCGGCCGGTCACCGTCCATTTCCGCGTCAGATAAAGTAGGCAACACGTACGTACATAGATTCCCGCTGTAATCTCTTTGACGCATTCAGGGATTGAATACGCATGTGCGTATCAATGTTCACGATGTCGTCCAAACTACGATTGCGCAAACGAACCTCTAAATTTAGTCTGGCAACTAACTGATTAGGGGCAAAAGCCTACGGGCTGGGCTTATATTGTTTTTATAGGAGTTCAATATTTTTTCTTTTCTCCTTCTTCTTCTTCTTTCGTAACTTTTTTGCTCACCTACAGTTCAAAAACTGATTGACGTATACTTCTAAAATCATGCAGGCTGATAGGTACATGCGAGAAGTGCAAATTACCCAGACATTTCGATTGGCAGCATGACCTGGCGGCCACTGGCGGTCATATTGGATTTTCAAAAACCTAAAAATGGCTTCTCCAGATGAGATAGAGGTCAAGTCGATTTGAAATTTTTTGTATAGCAACCATAGCCTCAGGTCTTTAAAATTTGCAAATAAAATCGCGTGGGGTCATGTGACCTTGTATTTTAAAAAAAACCCTATTTAATCTTTAAAAATCTTCTTCTCCAGAACCAATACACCGATTGAACTGAAATTTTACACGTATCATCTATAGGGTGAGAAATTCCGAGGCATTTGGATCGGTCACGTGTTTTTGCTGCCATATTGGAATTTGCGACAATCCGAATTTGAACTTAAATATCTTCTTCTCAAGAACCAACACATCATTTTATGAAAAATTTCACATGTATCATTTTAAATGTGAGTACTATGAAGTTCGCAAAATGCATTTCCATCGGTCACTTGGTTTGGCAGCCATATTGGTTTTTGCAAAAAAAACTGCGATTACCAGTAAATAATAATCAAAAATCTTCTTCAGAACAACATACCGTTTGAACTAAAATGTTTCTAATATCATCCCTGGTGAGGGTACTTAAAAATTGCGAAAGTCATATTGATTGGTCACGTGCTATGGCAGCCATATTGGTTTTCACAATAACCAACAGATGATAATCAAAATTCTTCTTTACAAGAACAAAAAAAAATTGAAGCTCATATTTTGCTCATAGTATAATCAGTACAAGTACTTTCAATCGTGGCAACAACTTGGACCCCGCCAGGGCTGCTTGCAGCTTATGGTGAAGTACTACGAATTACGTCAAATATTAGGTTGTGGTGTCATTTTCTTGAAACTTTGCACAAATATTCTTGGAAGTTGTGCAAGTTCAAAGATGAAATAAAAATGGGGGTCACCACGCTCGTTTCCATGGAAACGGACGTTAAAATGGCGTCGTTAGAAATAAATAAAAATGATATAGTTCACTTAAAGGGCCATTATTGTAAATTTTGACCATATTTTAACTTGGAAAATTCCATGTTGGAGGCTCATATTTGTTGCAAAATGTTGTTTTACGAAGAAACAAACATGATTAGTGATGTTATAGCCACACAAAACTGCTAATTTTTGTTCAAACGTGTTGCCCTTCCGAGCTCGTTTGTTGACGTCTGGCATGCTCAGCGTGCTGGGGAGAACGTAGATATGGTGACGCCGCGATCACGCGAGATGTACAAGTTCACGTTTATTGCGGGATCAAAACAACATTGCGTCGTGGATTGCCAGACATCTGGCTACGCAAGGTGCTCGGACAATGGACTACGACGTAAGTACCGGGCATAAGTAATGAATATTTATTTTGAAATTGCTGTAAATGGCTCGCGCAGGTGCAGAAGAATGCCTACGTTGCAATCCGCGTGTCAACAGAGTTTGTATTTCTGTCCGGACAAATTGAAATTTTCGTTGTAAAATCACATGTTACTTAGTTGTAGGGCACGTAATGTTTCCGAATAATATGCGATTCTCTGTTATTTGACAGGCTATTCAACATGAACCAGTGATCATTTCAATCAAAACTAACGGAAAAATCGCCAGAAGATACAGCTAATGGAACTTTAAACTAAAGAAAGCAATTATAAATTGCTTAGCAAATGAGTTAATTTTAATGAATACCAAGACTTATGATCCATATCTATCGAATGTATGGTTTTCATGATGTTTGAAAAGAAATTTTAACATAAGTACCGATTACAAAATGACGATATCGAAATTATATCACTACATAATTTTCGAACTTTCTTCCTGTCGCTTTGAATGGTGACATAGGCCTAATACCATTTAGTTAACACTTTAATAAAAGGGTGTCACCACGCTACTTTTTACAATATCTCCAGGTGAATGGGTAATTTGCGCCATGTACTTGGGAGAGAAATGTTGATTTTTCGCTCATATTGAATAAAAAACAGCTTCCTAGGGGTCAAAATATGACAAGATTATAGGTCACATGTATTTCTAAGAGACTGGGTCAAAAAATTAGATAAAAGCGCAATTTCAACAATGACAGGTGATGTTAAATGCGCGCTACAAATAACCCATTTGCGGCATGCTGGAGTTAAATCTGTGCAGAAACGTTCTAAAGCGCGTGCGCGTCCGAATTCGTCGCACTTCACCTTAAATCGAGGATTTTCTCTTATCACTTTCCGAGGTTTTTTGTTTCCCTCGGCATTGAGCATTAAAACTGTAAAATATTTCTTCTTGTTTGTCTTCAGGAGTATTGTAAGAACGTTTCTATATGTATATTATACTTGTGCTTTAATTCAGTATTCATTCCCGTCTTATGTCGCTAATATGTAAAGTTTGTTAAATCTGAAGATTCGTGACTTAGCTGATCTAGAAATACTAATCGCCCTCATTTACATTTCATCATGGTATATGTAAAGAACAGAGCAAGTTGTATCAACTGTGATCATGTGTATTCGGATATATATTTCTGCTTTCCAAAGTTCATTAAAAATTGCCAATTAGTAGTTCGTTTATCTCAAAATACTGAAATGACTGTCATGAATTTTATATCACAGTATCGCGCGATCACCAAAGTGCATAGAAATTTTAGTGAAATTTAAGGGAGTATGTTAAGACATATTTCCCTAATTTGAGAAGTTCGTTAAATATGCAAAAGAGTAATTAGCTGATCTCAAAATGGTAAACAACATTCAATGCACTAATCAAATATCATCAACTTTTATTCTTTTATGGAGATATATTTCCCTGTCTAGAAGGTGTGTAACAAATCTCATCAAGTTTTGTTCAGCCGTTATGAATGTGTGTCCGTTTTTCTAAATCATTAATTATGCAAATAAGGATAATATATATGCAAGGAATATCCACCAAAATCTCACTTGTTCCGACCATTCTCAAACAAAATATATGAACCGGAATTTGTTCCTATCAGCCGTTCTGGAGATATCGAACCAACGGGCAGACAGGCTGACGGACAGACCGGCACACAGAAAGACAGACATGCATTTTTGTCATTTTTCTTCTTAAATGTAACAGGTTTTACCTGAGAGCGAGCACAGCATGGCGTAAGTTTTTCACATTGATATTATTACTTTTCTCATCATTAGTATTCCAACCATTAATCGTGCATATGTCAATCACTATGTTTGCTACATATTTCAGAGGTAGAAGAGCTGTCAATCATTTTCAAAAATAACAATATGTTTCGGCAAATTATATTTGAAAATGCCAAGCAATATAGTTGACCATGTAAATCAGTTAAAACAGGCAATTAGTCAGATCAGCTTTGAGTTAGCCGGGAACAGATGACACCTGAAGTAAAAACTTATTATTGTTACTGTCGTTGGCGGCGCTCTATTTTGAATTCCCGCCTGAGATGGTAGTTGATATTACATACACTTATGTAATTACAATTCAATACAATACAATAGCTCTTATTATCCCAAAACATGGGCAATTCTTTGTACGACAGCGGACAAGTCAAAAAGTTACACAGATAAGACATGTATAAATATTTAAAAAAGGTCAGTGACGTTAAAACACATTATATAAAGCAGAGATGACTAGTCGTTTCTGTTTTGATTCAGTACAGAAATTGCAGTGGGAATGAACGAATGTTTTTATCTATTTGTTCTAGTTATACGAACCCTATAACGCCCGCGAGATGGTAAAATATTGAATTCCTTGTAAAGTGGGTGGTGATTATTCCTGACTATAGAATTGGCTTTGTGTAAAACTTGTTTTTTATACAATGTACTGAGATTAGTTTGTTGCACTCCAATTATTTTACTACAGATGTTTACTATTCTACCAAGTTTGTTCTTGCACTGTACAGTGAGGTTTCCGAACCAGCAAATGAGTGAAAAACTTAAGACACTTTCAATACATGATCTGTAAAAAAGCACAAGCATTCTTCTGTCAACTTTGAAGAAATTCAATTTCCTCAAGAAGAACAGACGCTGCTGGCATTTACATAAAATCATATTAATGTTATCCTCCCATCGCAGCTTATTATCCAAAATAGAACCCAGATAGTTGTATTTCTCAACAATTTCCACTTCTTTAACCATTAATAATTGTTACATCAGCTAATGGTGCGTCTTTCCTGAAATCTATACACAAATCTTTGGTCTTATCAATGTTAAGTTCGAGAAAAGAACTTTTTACACCACTCTACAAAGTCATCAACCACTGGCCCATGATTTCTTTCATTATTTTGGAGTAGACTGATTATGGCAGAGTCATCTGCGAACTTAATTATAAATCTATCATCTAATTCTCGCGAGAGTTGGCTCGTTTCGAAGTGGCGGCGCACAGCGATAACGGAACCCGGCTTCTAAAAGCCATTTTGAATTAAATTTCCAACTGCTTTTGGAGCAGTGAGTTTTCCCTTGTCAGAAAATCCCATTGCCGAGCAGAAGTTTTGGTATATGACATCTTTTATTTCAAGCAATGCCGGACAAAATATCCTGATGACAACCTCGATGAATTCAAACTTGAAGCGCGCTCTTTTTCAAACTTGTAGGTATCGAGATATCATTGAATTGCAAAATACATTGTACAGACATTACCTAAAGTGCTCGCTTCGCGAGTGGCCTTCGACAGCTCTCGCTGCACTCGCTACTATTTCGCTATAATTTCATTTTACCAGAATAGCTCGTTCTCCGAAAAAGTTATTGCCAATGTGCTGCTAACAAAGTCGGATGTGTGCTACGACAGTTACTGCTCTGGGGGTGTGTGTGTGTGTGTGTGTGTGTGCGCGCGCGCGCGTGTGTGTGCATGTGTGTGTGTATTATGAGTTTTTTTTGTCTTTATGCATACGAATTGACGCATGTAATGCATTGTATGTGCACTGTGAATAATCCGAACCATAGAATGTCGAGTCTTGGGAATGGTCTCAAGGAATACAGATGGCGGCATTTAGAAGTTACAAATGAAAAAAAAACAAACAAACCAAACACGCCAGAAAGCAATCGAATTCAAAAACTGTCAAACATGGTTTCCCTTTTATTAAATTGTGTCACCACGTCATATGGTTTCAAGACGTGCAAGCACCTCATGCAAGCATCTCATGCACTGAAGTAATCCGATGTATGAGTTTGAGTTTACAAATCTGATATCAGGCGGAGCTCCATGCTCTTCTTTTACTGTTCTGTACAGAACATTCTCCAATGTTTTGTTTTAAAATATCAGATTTTAAGGTCCTTTCGAGTTCTTATGTTTAAGCCCTACGTACGACACACTCTTCATCGGTTTTAGTATCGATTTCTCGAACAGAGAAATCTGTTCTCATCATAAAGGGGAGCGAAACGGAGCATTGCAATCATGATGTACGACCGATGATGACGGCGTTTAAGTTAATTCATGTGTCGAAAGTGAGACTTAAACTCTTGCCCAAACTGTCCTAAAATGAAACGTTTAACCATTCTCTTACCAAAATAACATTAAGAATCGGGGTCACCGTGCAAATTTTGGAACTACCGAAACAAATTACCCAACATTTTGCGATATTTGAAATTCAAAATCAGCGCTATCCCTGTGTTTTACCTTGTAAGGTGAAAATAAATTTATAAATTTTCGAAAAACTAAGACGACTTAAGTTTTTTCTTTCTCCAAGAGCTTTAAATGAGCCCCCACAAGTGGTAGATCAGAAAAGAATTGTAGAAAACGGAGAGTCCGAATGTTTATACCCGAGGCGCTCTCTACAGAAAATACGAGGGAGTTTAAAGGCGCCCTTCTCAATCCCTGGTTCTCGCATTAGCAAATGTGTCAACAGCCCATTAACAGTTTGTCATTCTTTGTTTTCCATTGAATATTTTATCAGGAAATAATATTTATATTAGATAAATCTGATAATTGAGTGGGGGCTTTAAGGGGTGTCCTAACTTGAAACACAATGGCCCTTGTAGCTCTTTCACCATTTGGCTATTTATCAAAAACTGTCTTCTCAAAATCAACGATAACTTTTAATGATATCGATATGTGTTCTCAGGTACAAGTCACATCGTCAATGTACTACAACTCAATTTGCCAGAAACTGTGATCTTGCGATTACAGTTTTTGCCGCTAGATAAGCTTACTCTGTAGCATTGTGCGCTCGAAATTGCCTGTTGACGACAAGACTTTGGACAAGGTGGATCACTTGACAAATGATGTAAATTATAACATCAGTGACAATAAAGTAACAATTTAGACATTCCCGTAGGCGTAATTCGCCGTAAATGACTGTATATACCAAAACAAGGGTGACTCGATGCCCCCTTAAGTAATTTACTCTCCAGATCCCCCCATAAAATGATTGCATACCTAAGGGCCATTTCTTGCCCATGGCTGTGCCATCATCAAAGCTGCCATAAACAGTATGTCGGGGAAACCAAAACATCTCTCCGACTTCGTTTCTACACAGAGTAACATATAGACAAAGTCGCAACACTTGCATGTCTTTTTGTTCCATGGTCGTCTCGGTAGACTATTGGCTTTTCATATTAAAATGAGCTCCAAAGGTGTTAAACTTTTTGGAGGCTTTGTTTGTGGTTGATAATTACACGAGATTATGCGAAAAATACGACGAGATGGCATCGTACTGCCAGTCGCGTTGCAACCATAGTTACTTCGTGAGCTCTCAGGCCAGAAACACTGCTTCACGCCAATCAAAACATAACACGCCAGCAGTTTCATAAAATGTCCTTCTTGACGCACGTGTGTGAAGACCTCAAAGTGGTCCCCGACTTCAAAGTGGTCCCCATCCTCAATGACCGGTAAGATAGGGGGTCAAACTCAAGTCTGACGACACCTACCGCATATGGACGCATTTGTTGTCACATGGACGTTTCTGATGAAATATCAGCTGCTATTTTAGTATTTAATACCTAAAGTTGGGAAAAAATAAACAAAATAAGGGCGGAGCATAGAATTAACAATAGGGAGGGCTAGTGTCTATATCAATCATGACTTATCTATAAATTGACTCATTTGAAATCATATCGACATTTGGAAGTCATTCTAATCGCTGCTCTTAAATACATAAACGGGTATGAAATACAATTTGCAGCAGTGCTGTGGCGTATCAATCGCACTTGCGGGTCAAAAATTCATCGCCACAAGCCAGCCCATAGACATTTTTGGTAGTTTACTTCGACCGGTACTATAACACTGGTCGGTTCATGACCCATTGTCTACTTCTGTTAGCTACCTCGATAATATAAACATGTATTTTCAACCATTTTCCCGTGAGCCAACGTCCACGAACTCTACAACGTTACCCCTCTCGCGTAAACGTATTGAATTCTTTTGATCTGTCAAAAGTTCAGAACCGAGCAGAAACAGTCGACGGCTCTTAAAACGGCTGAAATTAGATGTTGCCACATTCGACATAATGAACGGAAGTAGGAGATGAGTCATAGGTAGTCAGAGATAAAGTAGGTACATGTTCATTTATTCAAAGACTAAGCTGTTTCATTATTTTGCTAAGTAAATTAAAAAACTGACTGGTGTCGTAGTAAACTAAGTAAAAGGTCCATGGACAGATTAACAGCGGTTCTGAAGCGATATCCCTTGACACGAATGCGATCTATACACCTCAGCATTGTGCTACGAATGCACAGATATGAAATACATATGGATAGGACTCGAGGCAAATTTTTTTAAGAGTGGGTATTTTTCTTTATATTTTAAAAAAAATATCCATTATGTACCATAGAAAGTCACGCGATTGAAGTAATACATTACCTAAAAAGTTGAATACAGCAGACGGAGCGTAAAATTATCCAAATTTTCAAGGAGATACCTTTGAAGTCAAGAGGACATTTTGAAGTCATACTGATTGTCTTTATTCAATACTAAAAGTTGGACAAAAAAAGGAAGTGTACTCTTGTCTTATTAATACCTGATACTTCACAGGTCGCATGTTACATTTTTCAAGTCATCACATTCTTTCAATAACATAAACGATGATGAATACAGCAGAGAGAGTTTAAATTATCCCGAGACTTTGGGGACCACTTTGAAGTCAAAAGGACACTTTTGGAGTCAAATTGACTTTCTTTATTCAATACTAAATGTTGGACAAAAAATGAAGTGCACTTTAGTCCTATTAATAACTGATAATTCACGGGTCGCTTGTTACATTTTATACATTCTTTCAATGACATAACGATGATGAATACAGCAGAGAAAGCGTAAAATCATCCCAAGTCTTCGGGGACCACTTTGAAGTCAAAAGGACACTTTTGGAGTCAAACTGATTTTCTTTATTCAATACTAAAAGTAGACGAAAATCGAAGGAAGTGTACTATAGTCCTATTAATACCTGATACTTCACAGGTCACATGTTACATTTTTCAAGTCATCACATTCTTTCAAGAACATAAACGATGATGAATACAGCAGAGAGAGCGTAAAATTATCCCAAGTCTTCGGGGACCACTTTGAAGTCAAAAGGACACTTTTGGAGTCAAAGTCATTGTGAAGATCAAATACTAAAAGTTGACAAAATTCAAAGGAAGTGTACGAAAGTCCTATTAATACCTGATACTTCACAGGTCGCATGTTACATTTTTCAAGTCATCACATTCTTTCAATAACATAAACGATGATGAATACAGCAGAGGGAGCGTAAAATTATCCCGAGACTTTGGGGACCACTTTGAAGTCAAAAGGACGCTTTTGGAGTCAAATCGATTTTCTTTATTCAATACTAAATGTTGGACAAAAAAGGAAGTGCACTTTAGTCCTATTAATAACTGATAATTCACGGATCGCATGTTACATTTTCAAGTCATTACATTCTTTCAATAACATAAACGATGATGAATACAGCAGAGAAAGCGTAAAATCATCCTAAGTCTTCGGGGACCACTTTGAAGTCAAAAGGACACTTTTGGAGTCAAACTGATTGTCTTTATTCAATACTAAAAGTAGACAAAAATCGAAGGAAGTGTACTAAAGTCCTATTAATTTTTTAAAGTCATCACATTCTTTCAATAACATAAACGATGATGAATACAGCAGAGAGAGGGTAAAATTATCCCGAGATTTTGGGGACCACTTTGAAGTCAAAAGGACACTTTTGGAGTCAAACTGATTTTCTTTATTCAATACCAAAAGTTGGACAAAATCAAAGAAGTGTACTATAGTTTTATTAATACCTGATACTTCACAGGTCGCATGTTACATTTTTCAAGTCAACACATTCTTTCTTTAACATAAACGATGTTGAATACAGCAGAGAGACCGTAAAATCATCCCACGTTTTCGAGGACCACTTTGAAGTCAAAAGGACACTTTTGGAGTCAAACTGATTTTCTTTAAGCAATACTAAAAGTTGACAAATATCCAAGGAAGTGTACTATAGTCCTATTAATACCTGATACCTCATAGGTCGCATGTTACATTTTTCAAGTTAGAACATTGCTTCAATTACGCAAAAGAAGTTGAATAAAGCAGACAGAGTGTACAATCATTCGATTTTCCCGGGGACCACTTTGAAGTCAAAAGGACACTTTTGGAGTCAAACTGATTTTCTTTTCAATACTAAAAGTTGACAAATATCCAAGGAAGTGTGCTATAGTCCTACTAATACCTGATACCTCACAGGTCGCATGTTCCATTTTTCAAGTTAGAACATTGCTTCAATTACACAAAAGAAGTTGAATAAAGCAGACAGAGTGTACAATCATTCGAAATTCCCGGGGACCACTTTGAAGTCAAAAGGACACTTTTGGAGTCAAACTGATTTTCTTTATGCAATACCAAAAGTTGGACAAAAAAGGAAGTGTACTATAGTTTTATTAACACCTGATACCTCACAGGTCGCATGTTACATTTTTCAAGTCAACACATTCTCTCTTTAACTTAAACGATGTGGAATACAGCAGAGAGACCGTAAAATCATCCCAAGTTTTCGGGGACCACTTTGAAGTCAAAAGGACACTTTTGGAGTCAAACTGATTTTCTTTTCAATACTAAAAGTTGACAAATATCCAAGGAAGTGTGCTATAGTCCTACTAATACCTGATACCTCACAGGTCGCATGTTCCATTTTTCAAGTTAGAACATTGCTTCAATTACACAAAAGAAGTTGAATAAAGCAGACAGAGTGTACAATCATTCGAAATTCCCGGGGACCACTTTGAAGTCAAAAGGACACTTTTGGAGCCTAACTGATTTTCTTTATGCAATATTAAAAGTTGGACAAAAAGGAAGTGTACTATAGTTTTATTAACACCTGATACCTCACAGGTCGCATGTTACATTTTTCAAGTCAACACATTCTCTCTTTAACTTAAACGATGTGGAATACAGCAGAGAGACCGTAAAATCATCCCAAGTTTTCGGGGACCACTTTGAAGTCAAAAGGACACTTTTGGAGTCAAATTGATTTTCTTTATTCAATACTAAAAGTTGACAAAAATCCAAGGAAGTGTACTATAGGCCTATTATACCTGATACTTCACAGCTGGCATGTTACATTTTTCAAGTCAACAATTCTTTTTAATTTTCCTTAAAGCCCCCACTCAATTATCAGATTTATCTAATATAAATATTATTTCCTTGATAAAATATTCAACGGAAAACAAAAGAATGACAAACTGTTAATGGGCTGTTGACACATTCGCTAATGTGAGAACCAAATTGAAGAGGGCGCCTTTAAAAGAAGCTGAACATAGCTGATGGAACATGTAATCAAGTGGAATTTCCGTGGACACCTTTACAGACATTTTGGTGTCATATGTATTTTTTCAATACAATACCAAATGCGTGATAAATCAGTAGAAATGTAGAATAATCCTACAAGTAACTCTGTTCTATAAACTCAATCTCATACACACATACAAATGGACGTTGAGCATTATTTAGCCAAAAAAATCTTTATTTAACTGTACATAAATTTTAACAGTAGAGTAAAGCACAAGAGCAGTTTTTCTCTATAAAGTAAAATAACTACTTTCAATAACCGGAAAAATGAGATAAAGGGCATCAATTTCACAAAAATAAAAGCACATTACCTAAAGGCCAATACAGTCCTGTTGTGCTATGTAGAGAATAGCTTTTTGTGACACATATGTTTATGAAGATAGATACCTTTGATAGCACATTTCAAAAAATGTCAAAAAAGCTGCATTACCACTAATACAAAATTGAAAATATTATTATAATTTGAACATCACAGTAAGATTATCCCTGAGAACAAGTCAGCCAGTGGTATGAGATGAGTAGTGTTTAGAGAAAGAGATTTTTTGATCAATAATGGAAAACATAGCATCAATGACACTTGGCTCTCATTTGATTTGATGAGGCAGGCCACAGTGTGTATACTTAACTATGTTTACCCTTGGCAACATGCATACAAAGTTTCATAGCCATTGGAAGAGGGATTTCAGAAAAAATGATTTTTGACCAAATATGGGAAAAGTTGCGCAAAAATGCCTATATGAAAATATTCACCAAAAATTTGAAGACACTCAACTGAGGTTGCCTCTAGATACATTAAAAACAAATTTCAAACCAATCAAAACATTTACTTCAAAGAAAATTATTTTTTGACCAAATATTGCCCAAAATGCAAACAAGCGACCTAGCGGCCGATATAGCTCCGCTGTGTTTATATGTAGAGAATAACTATTTTAGACACATGTTGATGAAGAAGGTGAAATCTTTGATAGCTCAATGCAGTGGCACGAAAAAAGTGGCTAAAATAGCTGTAAAAATACACAATTGAAGATTTCATCATACTTTGAATATATCACATCGGATCATCCCTATGACCATGTCAACCAAAGCTATCTGATGAGTAGTTTTTTGAGAATAAAATTTCCTGACCAAAATGGCAACAATTGCCCCAAAAAACAAAAACTGCAGATTTCATCATAATTTCAAAAGATCAAATTTAGTTCATCAATAGAAACCTGTATACCAAATTTCAAAGCTGTTAGACCAGTACTTTTTGAGAAACACATTTTTTGACCAAAAATGGAAAAAATTGCCCCAAAAATTACAAAATTGCAGATTTCATCATAATTTCAATAAATATCACTTAGTTCATCAATAGAAACCTGTATACCAAATTTCAAAGCTGTTAGACCAGTACTTTTTGAGAAACACACATTTTTGACCAAAAATTGGAAAAATGCCCCAAAAATACAAAATTGCAGATTTCATCATATATTCAAGATATCATATTTAGTTCATCTGTAGGAACCTGTATACTAATACCAAATATCAAAGCTGTCAGATGGGCGGTTTTGATGAAATAAAGTTTTGACCAAAAATGACAAAAAAATTCCTTAAAAGTACAGATTTGCATATTTCATTACAATTTGAACAAATCTAAGTTGGGTTATCCCAAGGGACCTATATACAAAATAACAAAGCTGTCTGACCAGCGATTATGAAGAAGATTTTTTACCAAAACGCCTTTTTTGGCGCTAATTTGCATATTTTCAACAATATCAAAAAATACCGTCAAGGACAGTGTGCTCACATTCAGTTTGAATTGGTAAATTCAAGAAATATTTAAACCAGAAAAACAAGAATGACAAAAGCAAATAAGGTCTGCAACTTAGGTACTGGAGGTCGTCTTTGGGAACATGCATATCATCTTCTATAGCAACGGGACAAGCAGATCCTACATACAGAAAGCAACGTCAACAAAAAATTAGCCAAGAAGCTTGACAAAAAGAAAAGGTGGGAGAGTGGGGAAAAAATAAAGAGTGGGGGAAAAAATAAAGAGTGGGAAAAAATGTACAAGGGATCTGGTAAAAAGTAATGCTACCTCATCAATCTTCTAGCCCCTACCCCCTCCTGAATATCAAATGTTCCACCCCTTACATAAAACCAGCTGACAGGAAATGTATTTACAACCTTGGGGATGTTTTAATTAATGCTATGAGTGCTATCATTCAAATGTAAACAACACTTAAATCAGTTACAGATAGTGAAATGCCTTCCACTGTGGGGGGATTACAACATCTGGAATTATCCTTGATCCTAATTTCTCATCAGTTCTTATGTGTCTTAACATGCAAAAGTTGCAAAAATTGGTTCGCAATGAAAATATTTACTTCAACTTTGTTTTCTGGATCAAATTTTACTACAAATTGATATTAAATTTGACAAAATTATGTTCACAGCCTTCGAAACTCTCTCACAACATATCCTGGGTTGGTGTAGGTCATTTAAGGTCACAAACTGAGAAAATTACCTAAAATATAAAAATTTGGGGGTTTCCCAACACTTTGAGCAGAAAATTTATCAAATAACATCCCTCGGGACTTTCGTACCAAATTACAAAGCTATCAGACAAGTAATTTTGAGAACAAGTTGTCTGTCCAAGAGCTTTAAAAAGAAAATATTTTTTAAGATTTTTTGACCAAAAATGACAAAAATTGCTCCAAAACAGTAATATTTCAAATTTTGTCGTAACTTCAACAATTAGAAGGGTAACACCCTTGTAAACATCCAATCCAAATTTGAGAGCAATTGGGCTAGCGGTTTCTGAAAAGATGAAATTTTACTTACAATGAGAAAAATAACCAAAAAATTCAGCAAAAATACAAAATTCGAGATATCTTCACAATATTCATAAAACTGATTTTCATCAACCTGAGGAACCTGTATACTAAATATCAAAGCTATCAGATTTGTTGTTTTTGAATAAAAAAATTTTTGACCAAAATTCGGAAAATTGCCCTAAAATTACAAATATGAAAATTTCAATTCAATTTGTATAAACTTGACTGAGGTCATCCTGAGGAACATGTATACCAACTTTCAAAATAATCAGATGAGTGGTTTCAGAAAAAATACCGCAATTATATGGTGTCGCTCAAATTTGATCAGAATTGGTATATACCAGTATGGGTTACCAATGATCAACAATAAATGTTGTTTCTATCTGTTCAGTGGAGGAAAATTCTACGTTGATGTTATGGCAATGATTTCTGCACAGTACAACCAGAAAAAAAAATATGAGCTAACAACAAGAAATATTTAAACCAGAAAAACAAGAATGACAAAAGTAATTAAGGTCTAACTTTTGGTACTGGAGGTCAACTTTAGCAACATGCATAGCAGAAACAAGCCCCTCTTAGTTTAGTATAAACGGTCTTCCCCCATCTACTGTCTATGGTTGCAGCTGGTCTGTTAATATGTAACAGTTCATAAACTACAGGAAATGACTCAAGATCAGTGGAGTTTGCC
This sequence comes from Ptychodera flava, assembly GCF_041260155.1. NCBI lineage: Eukaryota > Metazoa > Hemichordata > Enteropneusta > Ptychoderidae > Ptychodera > Ptychodera flava. The sequence continues at coordinate 38,431,015 of NC_091930.1, forward strand.
TGTTTCTCACTGGCATGCCTCCTGCACATTTGCTGGATTTCACTTTTTCTTACCTCATTTGCACATTTTTGACACTGATATGTTCATTTGAACAATTCACATCTCAACCCCTGCATCTACCTGTACACCAAATACTGAGATGGTAGCTTTGGCGGTATGGGAGCCTTTGTGTGTGACGGACATACAGCTGCACATACCCACAAATATACAGACATACAGACATGCAAATCAGATGCAAATGAACTGATTCAGCTTATACGATAACCTCACATTGGTACACCAATGTGAGCTAAAAACATTTTTTTACTAAAAACTGAAAAAATTACCCCAAAAATGGAAACATGCAAATTTCATCCCAAATTTGAAAGACCTACTTTAGAATACCTAAAGGAACCTGCACACCAAGTTTCAACCCAATCTAACCAACGGTTACAGAGGTTTAGGAATTTGCAGTGTTTTTTCTTTTTTCCCCTCATTTGCATATTTTTGACACTGACAAGTTCATTTGAACCAATTCACATCTCCATCCCTAGGTGCACCTGTACACTAAATACTAAGACAGTAGGTGCTGTGGTTTAGGTGTTTTTGATGTGGACGGACATACATACATACGTACATACATACATACATACATACAGACATGCAAATCGGATGCAAATGAACTGATTCAGCTTATATGATAACCTCACATTGGTATACCAAATGTGAGCTAAAAATTAAAAAAAATATATTCTCAAATCATATTTTTCATCTACGCAACAAATAGCAAATCAGTAAGAACTGCGGTTATCAAGATATTTGAGTGACTGGACGCCTCACAAACGGACATACATACATATTGATAAAGGATGCCGGACAGATACCCATCCCAATAGCTTCAAAAGACTATCGTATAGTAGCTAAAAATGAAAATTTCACCACAATACTAACGAAAATCACCATAAACATCCTGCATACAGAGTTTAACAACAAATCTAGACTGCCGTTACAGAGTTTCAAGCGTTTGCTGGATTTCTCTGTTTTCTACCACATTTCTTTTTTTTACCTCATCATCCTATTTTGAAGACTGGCACTTTCATTTGAACAAATTCACATCTCCACCCCCAGGTGCACCAGTACACCAAATACTACAATGGTAGTGCTGCGGTTTTTGAGTTTTCGATGTGCACGAAGATAGCATGCACACATACTAACATACATAAATGTAGACACCGCTGACCTACCATAAAAACTCTTTTTGGTATAATATACATACATGTATACACCAAATGTGAGCTAAAAATTGTCCTGAAAATAGAAAATTGTGGATTTATCAAAATTTGAATATTTCACAATTTGATCATCCCTATGAACCTGTATAACAAATATCAGTGCTGTCAGACAAGGGTTTTGGTGTAAAAAATTCTATTTTGTTTCAGCCAAACCTTAAAGCCCAATACAGCAGCAAATGTGTTGTAAACCAATCTCAAACTAGAAAGCATTTGCAAGCAAAGCGAAGTTCCAGAGACCAGAGCAGCGGAAGAAACAAGACAATGTGTGACAAAGATAGCTGCAGAATGAAAGAGTGCTTTAGATTTTAATATTCAGGGCTAATAGCAGTAAACACCTAGCCCTGCGTACGATGCTGTGTGTTCCGCTACAGCTAATCGCCCCGCTCACCACAGAGCGGGGTGATTAGCTGTAGCGGAACACACAGCGCAGGGCTAAGTAAACACCATAATACAACTAAAAGCAAGGCAGTCCGGGGAATTACAGTACACAGATTACAAATGCCTACATGTACGGTAAAAACGCAACAGATACATACGGGGCGACAACGCACGGAAATGTTTATCAGACGACATTCTCGCGAGCCAGAGCAATAATTTTCGCTCAGCTGACCTACGCAAAATCAATCGCTTGACGGCACGCCATGCCTGGCTTGACGGGTAGCGCTGAGTTGTTGCCGTAAAGAGGCGTGTGATTTACGACGATGATCAGACGAGAGGAAACATCGGACCTAGGCCGTTGAAATTGAGCCACATGCATTTTCATTTGATTAAAAGCACAGACTAAAACAATTTTCATTGCTATGTCGCTGTTTTCACAAGATACTGACCGTTTGATCTTGGAAAGTTGAGTTGCTTTTACGTGCAGCCAACGCATGCCGGTGCGTGACAGACAGTACGTTCACTATCGTGACTATGAATGCCTAGCTCTGCATGGCATGCAGGGCTGTCGGGCAGTTTCTCCGCCAAAACAGCCGATTTTGAGTCCAATTTTGCATTGATCATCGTTTTCGAGCACACCCACCTCGCCTAGGTACACGATGTGCTCAGCCGCGCTTGTAAACTTAGGGAAAGGCTAATTTTCTCTCTGTGTGCGAGCGAAGCGATCGATACGCGGCCATTGTTAATGTCATTCAACCCATGAGCATTCGGGCGAAACAGTATAGCGCCACGTACGGCGAGTATTTAGAGAAAAATAAAATCAAAAAGCAACAAAAAAACAAGCGAAAGAAAGCTAGAATTATTAATAACTGAACGCAATATGAATAGTTGAGCAATGCCAAATAAAAAATAATAAATAAACAAACAAGAAATGCCCGTAAAACCTGTCCGAGCTGAGCGATGACGTCATAAGCGTGTCGCAATGCATTCGGGTATTGAGGTAAAATTTGTGTATAGCATGTTCTATGGTAGTAAAACCGGAAATAGAGAAAGAAGAAAGAAAGAAAGAAAGAAAGAAAGATTAGAAAGAAAGAAGATAGAAAGAAAGAAAAAAGAAGGAAGGTGAGCAAAAACTAACAGTTCCAGAGCTGGTCTCTGGAACTAATTATCCTCAGTTTTCCAAGGGTTTTCTTCAAGTAAGACACATTAAAGACCAAAAAAGTGTACAACACTGTCGATAGCCTAAGAAGTAGCATTTAAATTCAAACTTTTAACATGATTTTAGATTTTCCGAGAATTTCAAAAAACAAGTCATTGACAATGACATAGTCCCCACTTGTAATAGGAGTATTAGTCTTGATGGGGCAGGGAAATGTGGTAATTAAGAAGTATCACTGGAGTGTATATGTTCAGATCTATGGGCACATAGGTCTATGTCATTGTTCCCAATTTGAAACAAGAGGCATGTCTAAGTTCTGGTTCTAAATCGGGAAAAAGATCAGACCTCTAGCTGTACTGGCCAGCAAGAACACATGTGCGCATAATAAACGAGGTACAAGATGTGACATCTTAAGGTCTATTATCCTATCAAAATTGAAGCGTAAAGAACTTGTGGTTACTGAGTGTGCATATATATGTATAATCAAGGTCAAAGGTCATCAAGGTCATGTCACATTGCTAAGTTATCCCTATATACCAAAATCAGACCTCTAGCTCTATTGGTTCGCTTAAAATTAGATATGCACATAATTAATGAGGTACAATATGTGGTGTCATAAGGTGTCCCATCATATCAAATATGAAGGGTGTAGCACTTGTGGTTACTGAGTTATCAAACTTTGAATAAAATCAGTTGAGACTTGCCAGAGTTATGGCTCTTGACATGAAAAAAAACATAACAAAATTGCCACCATGTGGCCATATTGGACCATATCGAGAAACAAATCGACGTACATATGTATACTATAAGTCAATGTCCTTGTACCAACTTTGAATAAATTTGCTTGATACATGTCTAAATCGTAAAAAAATGGCCACACGGCGGCCATATTGGATCGTATCACAAAACAAATCAATATGCATATGTATGACATAGGTCAATGTCCTTGTACCAACTTTGAATAAAATCAGTTGAGATATGCCTGAATTATGGCTCTGTACACGAAAAAATCGTAACAAAATGGCCGCACAGCAGCCATATTGGATCATATCACAAAACAAATTGACGTGAATATGTATAATATTGGTCAATGTCCTTGTACCAACTTTGAGTAAAATCGGTTCAAATATGTCTGAGTTAAGGGTGCTGTACATGAAAAAATTGTAATAAAATGGCCATCTGGCGGCCATATTGGATCGTATCACAAAACAAATCGACATGCATATATATGACATAGATCAATGTCCTTGTACCAAGTCTGAATAAAATCTGTTGAGATATGCCTGAGTTATGGCTCTGTACATGAAAAAATCCTAACAAAATGGCCACCTGGCGGCCATATTGGATCGTATCACAAAACAAATTGACGTGCATATCTATGACATTAGTCAATGTCCTTGTACCAACTTTGAATAAAATCGTTTGAAACATGCCTGAGTTATGGCTCTGTACATGAAAAAAATCAAAATAAAATGGCCGCCTGGCGGCCATATTGAATTGTGTCACAAAACAGATCAACGTGAATATGCATGACATAAGTCAATGTCCTTATACAAAGTTTTGAATAAAATCGGTTGAGATATGCCTGAGTTATGGCTCTGTACATGAAAAAATCGTAGCAAAATGGCCGCCTGGCGGCCATATTGAATCGTATCACAAAACAAATTGACGTGCATACCTATGACATTGGTCAAAGTCCTTGCACCTTTTTGAATCAAATCGGTTGAAACATGTCTGAGTTATGGCTCTGTACATGAAAAAATCGCAATAAAATGGCCGCCTGGCGGCCATATTGGATCGTATCAGAAAACAAATTGACGTGCATCTGTATGACATATGAAGTAATCCTTGTACAAGTTTGAATGAAATGGCTCCAAGCATCTCTGAGATATCTGCGTGAACGGACGGACGGACGCACGGACGCACGCACGCACGCACGGACATGACCAAACCTATAAGTCCCCCCGGACGGTGTCCATGGGGACTAAAAATCAGACCTCTAGCTCTATTGGCTCGCTCAAAATTAGATATGCACATAATTAATGAGGTACAATATGTGGCGTCATAAGGTGTCCTATCATACCATATATGAAAGGTTTAGCACTTGTGGTTACTGAGTTATGGACAAATATGTATATTTGACGTCAAAGGTCATCAAGGTCACGTGACATTTTGTCAAAGTGTCTGAGATATCTGCGTGAACGGATGGGTGAACGGATGGACTCACGGACGGATATGTCCCAATCTATAAGCCCCCTGGACTTTATCTGTGGGGACTAAAAACTGTGTCACTGCATCCTTTTTGCAATATGAATACGATGAGAAACTAAATTTTTATTTTTCTTGGCCTTATACATTGGCTTTATATGGGAGTCTATGGAGAGCTGCCTTATACATGGGAGTCTATGGAGGTGTAAACTAAAAAGTCCTCTAACACAGCCAAATTTGATCACATTGTGAAACAAATTGACGTGCATCTGTATGAGGTAGGGTACTATCCTTGTACCAAGTTTGAACAAAATCGCTCCAGGCGTCTCTGAGATATCTGCGTGAATGGACGGACGGACACACGGACGGACGGACGCACGCACGGACATGACCAAACCTATAAGTCCCCCCGGACGGTGTCCTTGGGGACTAATAATCATATGACAGGAAAATAAAGATTACAACAAATAGTTGGCATTCGTGTGTTGTGCATTAAGTAAATGGCATCACGCTTGTTTCTGGTATGATCATGGTGTGTATGTGCGGGGAAATACTGTTTTTTTTTTACTTTTCTGTTGGTCGCCAATTTTTGAGTACGTCACCAGTTTATTATTCAGCCTGTCAAAACGTTAGGCATGGTCCAAATCAGCAAGCAGTGATAACTCTGATCTTTCCACATCATTTCCAAGAACTCTGTTATCTGGAGAGATTAAAATTGAAAAATGTATTACCAGTAAGCAAATCAATCCAGTCATCATTATCAGAAGATAAAATGTATGCAAATTAAGAAAGAAACACAAATATAATATCTTTTTGGTTAATTATATACACACCAAATATGAGCTAAAAACCGACTCAAAGCAGGTCTGTTCATTATAAGCACATATGTAAAATTATGACTACGGTAAGTATTGAAATGGAGACATGACAAAATACATAAATGAGTACACTATAGGTGTAACCGTAAAGACTCAAATTGTGTGCTGAACACACATGAGGCTGAGATTGGGGATTTGGCTCAGCTGTTTTGTCTATGGCTTCTGCGCTAGGTGACTGGTGCTATATGTTGTGAGTTCAAATCCGACTGAAACCACAATATATTACAAAAGTGTATGGACACAAATTCCATGAGCACAATCATGCTGTATTCAGTTTAGATTGTCAGCTTGAATTTACAGCTATAGACATCAGTTAAGACTGATGACACAGTCCTTGACGTAAAAGAACTTTGTCATTCAAAGTCACTGAAATGTACGTTGTACCAATGATGTGAAATGACCTAAGTTACAATGAAAACAATGTCAAGGCATGTAGAGTATGAACTCAACACATGGAAACTAGACAATATGGCTGCCTCAAACTCAAGTGCTAAATTTGCTTTCCTGTGCGTGCATGATACAGCCTTGGGGCTTAGTGGGCCAGGGTCGGGTGTTGGAGTATATTTCTATTCTTTCAAGTATCATCATAAATCCCTGACAAACTGTGTTTAAAACCCTTCCCCCAAAATACCACGGACAGGTAAAAAAAATCTAAGTTGTCAAAGAGCAGTCGGGGTGGGTGGGGGGGTGGGGGGTTCACTTCCATTACTTGCCAATATGTATATGCGCCGCCCAATGGGGTGGGTATTTCAGCAACGTGGTCCAAATGGGGGGGGGGGGGGGGTCAATGCCACTGTAAACCATGGTCTAAAATGGGGTTGAAGTTTGAGTGCCACACAAGAACAAGTCTGTTCCCATCTCGCTAGCAGGGTTCTGAGCTGCACTCAATAAGCATGGATATCTTTTCTGTGGCAGGGGAACCATTACAGAGACCCCCTGGCTTAAAGTAAATATGGACTTTGTTTTAAAACATTGTCACTGATTTGTCAGAACTCTATGGCAGATTTTGCACAATAGAAAATACCCAACAAAGTGGCTCTACTGCTCCTAGTATTATTCAGGTCGACCATGGCCATATGAAGTAGTATTGCTTTACAGACAAACAGCGAGGTTTGTTGTGAATTGTAATTAAAAAAAAATACCACTCAGACTGTAACTGCAGATAACTGATAAGAAGCTGGACCAAATTTGGTGAGAGTGAAAGGCATTTTCTTTCACAAAATTTGTTAGTATTTCCTCATGATTTTTCGGAATCATGGCTTGGCCAGCAACAAAATAGCTCTAAACGCAGTATAAGCTTACAGTGGTAGGCTTTGCCGGGGCAAATACTTGCTTTTTCCGTTTTAAAAATGTTGACGCTATGACTGTTGACCTGGGTCAAAGATCATAAAGGTCTAAAATGGGGTCCTAAAACAACGAGATTTTAGGTCTAAAATGGGCCCTGGGTTTTATACCTGCGGCCGCACACATCTACCACTTCTCTGAACAAGTACTCCCCCCTCCCCCCCGAGAGAGGTACAGCAGTTCTAGCTCTGCGTTATATAATGCCGGAAACACACAGCATCGTACGCAGGGCCATCATTCAATGTGCGATCGTTTCTGTGTAAGCACAGGGTACACGGGCTTGTTGTTTATTTGTGTTGTTTGTTTGTTTGTGTGTATTGTTTGTTGTTTGTTTATTTGTTATTTTTAATAAAATAACAGCGAAAAGCTGTTTTGTTAATATTTGTCAATAAAGAGCAGTTTATTTGTTTATTTGTTTATTTATTTATTTATTTGTTTGCTTGTTTGTTGATACGTATTTCCGATGGTTAGGGTTAGGGTTAGGCTTAAGTTAGGGTTAGGGTTAGGGTTAGGGTTAGGCTTAAGTTAGGGTTAGGGTTCGGCTTAAGTTAGGGTTAGAGTTAGGGTTAGGCTTATTCACTCCCACTATATATGGAGACAAGGGGAGCAAGTGGGATTCCAACATCTGTATTTTCAAGTCAAGAAAAACACACCAAATAAATGCCGGACAATTGAAATATTGGGTTTGTGGCAGCATCATGTCCTGTACTTACCACACCTATCCTTTAATTCGATGGAAAGGGCAAAAATCGCCGATATTTAGCATCTTTATCCTTTGATTCGTACAGTTTGTACGGCAAAACGTAAGTGTCACACTTTGGCGGGTTAGTACGTCAGAGAAATTCAAATCGGACCAATCAGGCAGCTTGTTAGACTCACAGCAGTATACGCGAACGCCAGTTCTCAAGCGACTATACCACAGCAAGATGCAGTCGTGCCTGTGACTAATACGTGTTCGCAGATATCGAGAATGCAACAAAAAAGTCGTTGATTCACTGTTCATGACAACGGATCATACTTTAACCATTAAAAGGTGTAAAAACAATGGGAAACTCGAGTTCCCTTGACAGCAACGTAAGGAAAATGACACGTTTTCCAGTACTTTCTTGATTCTTTGACCCTGCTCACCCCGTCGTCTAAATAGAATAGTCTCACACACGTCTGCCATGGTTTATTTTCATTGACGACACGATGTCTGTTTTTATGTGAACATGCAGTTGCTTTTGTTTGAAGCAATTAATTATCCTTTCATTTGTGAAGCTTTTTTTCCTGGTCACTATTACAATCACTGCTATGTTGTTGTTTTCACAAGATGTATACGGTTTGATACAGGAATATTGAGTTGCCTTTCCGTGTAGGCAGTATGCCATGCCAGTTCACTCAGATCAGCAGATCAGCAGCATACATGTACATGACGTCTTTGTTTCAAGTTTGGGGTTTTTTCGACGCTGAAATTTTACCAAATTTCACTTCTGTATTCAGAGATTGTGTAATCAATACCTTTGGATAAAGTTGATTTGGAAAGCGATAGACACATCCAGAGGAGTTGAAAAAATCGTGCATAAAATTAGCATAAGTTAAGCGACCGTGGTGGCGTGGCAGAAAAAAATGGGATACTCGAGCCCCTCCAGTTTTTACCACCGTTCACTGTTCAGTGTTGCCGAACCAGGGGCTTATAGTATACTCGGACGAGTACAGTATTGTTCGTAGTTACTGCCCGTAGTTTACTGTCGATAGCTAGAAAACTATTAGAATTGAACCAATACCAAGAACAACTTTTCCAGCCGCGGAAATTCAACCGTGGCGTGGCGACGGTCTCTCTGTATTTGTTTACTTCCGGGTTTACGCTCATGTTTTTGTCCATCTAGGCTCGTATATCTCACGAACTGATTGAAATGAGTGCGTTTCGCACAGATGTATAGTTGAAGTACTCTAGTGGAACCTTCTTCTCATAAGACCAAAGTGAATGTTGCGGCGTACAAAGTTGTCGACAATTCGTAAAGGGAAAATGAACATGGCAAAATGCGCCAAAGTAAAATCATCCTGGTTCGAGCCCCACAACGGTAACGTCTCCAGTTCGGGCCAAGGCAGGGCTAACAAGCTATCTGATTGGTCCGATTTGAATTTCACTGACGTACTAACCCGCCAAAGTGTGACACTTACGTTTTGCCGTACAAACTGTACAAATCAAAGGAGAAAGATGCTAAATATCGGCGATTTTTGCCCTTTCCATCGAATTAAAGGATAGGTGTGGTAAGTACAGGACATGATGCTGCCACAAACCCAATATTTCAATTGTCCGGCATTTATTTGGTGTGTTTTTCTTGACTTGAAAATACAGATGTTGGAATCCCACTTGCTCCCCTTGTCTCCATATATAGAGGGAGTGAATAAGCCTAACCCTAACCCTAACCCTAACTTAAGCCTAACCCTAACCCTAACCCTAACCATCGGAAATACGTATCAACAAACAAGCAAACAAATAAATAAATAAATAAATAAACAAATAAACAAATAAACTGCTCTTTATTGACAAATATTAACAAAACAGCTTTTCGCTGTTATTTATTAAAATAACAAATAAACAAACACAAACATACACACAAACAAACAAACAAAAACAACAACAAGCCCGTGTACCCTGTGGTGTAAGTTCACAGTATAATTTGATTTTGGACGAAGACAATCAGCCACTCGCACACAGCGTTCTGTTTACTATAAGTGTAGTTTATGCTACGTTCCGATGTTCTGTTCCGTAAAAGTCTACGGAACAGAACGTCGGAACCATGGTCGGAACGTAGCATAAAACAAACTGCCCAGTAAATAGCTCTGCATGGCCATGGCAGGGCTGTGTGTTAGCGGCGCGGCGTTTAGTTTATACGACCTCCCAACACATGTGCACATGTGGTGGGAGGCCGTATAACGCCGGTAACACACAGCCCTGCCATGCAGAGCCACCCAGTAAACAGAACGCCTGTATGCGAGTATGAAATATAACGTCGAGCAACAAGATTGAAATTAATGACTGTTTGAGCTTGTACTCACTCAGTTAACTTCTAGGCCATATGGACATCCGCATATCTGTACAGTGATCGGTGGGTCGCTGGTCTCGACCGTGCTGTGTGCAGCGCAATCTCCCATGATGCTAATATGAGACACCCTAACCAGGTGAAAAAATTGGACGCGCAGTTTGGGCTGGTAAAATGCGTCGGGATTTTAAAAAATAATAAAAGTGAGCGCATATATCAAAAAGGACCAAAATAACAGATTAGTATTGGCAATGTTACAAACTTGAACAACTTTATGCAAATATAGGAATGGAAAAATCCCTGGACTGCGTAAAATTTCAGTTCAGTTACAACTACGGGGACCACTTTGAAGTCAGGGACCACTTAGAGGTCTTCACACACGTCGTATCGGTAAAAGAGGGTATGACTGACCGTAAACCATTGAGTAAAACCAGACAGTATCGATAAAAGACTTTCAAATTTGGTTCAAACACACTCATTATATATTCATAAAAATATGAGAGGAATTTTTAAAACGGTAAAACTCATTTTCCTGAAGCTCAAAACACTCCCGTTTTCGCCAGCACGTCAGTTCTGCTCAGCACCACACGACAACAACAACACAAACTTTGCCGAACATACTTTCGCTTAACAATTGGCGAAAATCCGAAAATTACCGAAGGATTCATGGTCGGCACTCTTCGAAAAAGAGAGGCGAGAGCAACCTGAGGCGAGGCGAACATGGATGGGTTACGTAACCGCTTCACGCCTTAAACAATACCCGTTGCCACTCTATCTATCTTTCTCTATGGTTTCAATAACCACCTCTCCTCAGTACGTCACAAAAAAGATACCCCGGTTGCCCGGGCCTACATTTTAATTCTGATCAACAAAGTATCAGTGACATTTCAGTAATTGGCATCATACAAGTCAATAAACAAGATAAGAAACTGCACAAACATTTAGAATGACAATGGATAAAAAAACGTGATACACTGTCCCCGACTGGCCTAAATATTCGCCCAAGATTTACATAGGTTTCAATAGCGCCCCCACACATCAACTTTTGGGTATTTAAAGGGACTCGTCTTGACTTCTGTGCGCCAGTGTAAGGCGCGCGGCGTCCGTCCAGAAAGTTTCACCATAATTCACTGCTTCTAGGCTAGTCTCTCTTCTGTCGTTTTTTTGGGTACGTTTACAGACATTCAGATATTTGTGATTCTACATTGTACATTTTCCTAAACAATTCAACCAGTGTAATTTTACTGTTCGTACTTTTCACTATAGAAAACACCCGACGAAGCTGTAATTTCAAAGCGAAACGTTGAGCGAGGTATAATAAATACACCAGGTGTGTCAGTGTGTCGTTTCGAAAGTTGGAATAGGGGAAGGGTCAGCCACTTTTTGGCGTCGGCAGAAAATTATCTTCCGCCAAGACATTGACCCGTTTCTTACTTGAAATGAATGAGACTTGTACACCATCGAATGTGATATCAATTCATTTTTTCCTGTAAGTCGCATTGTTGTACCTTTTACCGTACACAGCCCCATCGCATTATTGTAAAAGGACGTCTTTTTTTTCTAAGTCGAGCACATCGAACAGGTTTAGTATATGGAGGACAACGGCGACAGGCGCAAATGATCCACAGTTTACCTATTTTGCAAAGTAACCATGGTTTTCCTTGATAAAACAATGTCAACTCTTTCCCTGTCATTCCTTTTTCAACTTCACTCATGGGCGGATTTTAGCTCCGCTGTCAGCGACGCGGAGCTTATCAAATAGGTTGATTTTCCGTCGTCGTCCGTCGTCGTCGTCGTCGTCGTCCCCTCGTCCGTCCGTCGTCGTCGTCCGTCAACAATTGCCTTCTCCTCTGAAACCGCAAGTCCGATTGCTTTGAAATTTTATATGCAGTTCACTTGGGGTGACCTCACTTAAGTTTGTTCAAATCGTGGTGAAATTTGCATATTTGTATTTTGGGGCATTTTTTGGTGTTTTTGGTAAAACAATCTTCTTCTCTGAAACCGCTTGTCCGATTGCTTTGAAATTTAATATGCAGTTTACTTAGGGTGACTTCAGTCAGATTTGTTCAAATCGTGGTGAAATTTGCATATTTGTATTTTTAAGGCAATTTTTGTCATTTTTGGTAAAAAAATCTTTAAAAATCTTCTTCTTCAAAACTGCAAGTCAGATAGCTTTGATATTTGGTACATGTGTCCCTAGGGATGATCTATTGCAGATTTGTTCAAATTGTGCAGAAATATGCAAATTTGCATTTTTAAGGCAATTTTTGCCATTTTTGGTCAAAAAATGTCTTTCTCAAAAAGTACTGTCTGATAGTTTGAATTTGGTATACAGGTTTTTATAGATGAACTAAGTAATATGTATTGAATTTCTGATGAAATCTGTAATTTTGTATTTTTGGGGCAATTTTTGCCATTTTTGGTCAAAAAATGTGTATTTCCAAAAGTACTCATCTGATAGCTTTGAAATTTGGTATACAGGTTCCTACAGATGAACTAAATGATATTTATTGAAATTATGATGAAATCTGCAATTTTGTAATTTTGGGGCAATTTTTGCCATTTTTGGTCAAAAAATGTCTTTCTCAAAAAGTACTGGTCTGATAGCTTTGAAATTTGGTATACAGATTTCTACAGATGAGCTAAGTAATATATATTGAATTTCTGATGAAATCTGTAATTTTGTATTTTTGGGGCAATTTTTGCCATTTTTGGTCAAAAAATGTGTTTTTCCAAAACTACTCATCTGATAGCTTTGAAATTTGGTATACAGGTTTCTATAGATGAACTAGATGATACTTATTGAAATAATGATGAAATATGCAATTTTGAATTTTTTGGGCAATTTTTCCCATTTCTGGTCAAAAAATATGTTTCTCAAAAAGTACTGTAGCTTTGAAATTTGGTACAGGTTTCTATAGATGAACTAAATTTGATCTTTTGAAATTATGATGAAATCTGAAATTTTTATTTTTAGGGGCAATTTTTGCCATTTTTGGTCAGAAAATTTTATTCTCAAAAAACTACTCATCAGATATCTTTGGTTGACATGTTCTTAGGGATGATCTGATGTGATATATTCAAAGTATGATGAAATCTTCAATTGTGTATTTTTGCAGCTTATTTTAGCCACTTTTTTCTGGCCACTGCATTGAGCTATCAAAGATTTCCATCTTCTTCATCAATATGTGTCAAAAATAGTTATTCTTTACATAAACACAGCGGAGCTATATCGGCCGCTAGGTCGCTTGTTTTAATGGTGTAAATTAAGAAGGTCACGTGAAAGCAAACTGAAAAGTCGCCCGGGGATTTATTTTGCATGTTGTTGTCAGCCGCGTGTGGCCGTGCGCTACGTTTTCGTGTGATACTGACAGAACACTAAATCTACAACGGAAAAACTATTGTCCTGAAATTACACTCACCTTTGCGAGGTAGAGCAAAAATGACAGCGAAAGTCCAAAGCTTCCTCTCCGATTACATGAGACTGGTACAATATTAAAATTTTCAATCCACACTAATGGATTTTTCCAGAACCCTCTGATCACCCTAGGCTTTTTTTCCCGGCAAGACATAACGCTGCACCGTACCATGCGACAGTCGTTTCGTTACGGTAGAATGGTTCGAACTGCCTTTCTATTTCTAAAAGCGGCTTCCTTTTGTACTACTTTTTTATGGCTACTTTTTTCGAGGGTTGGATGAAACGTTTTGAGCATAACTAGGAAGGAGCGATGCCAGATCAATGAAGCTTAGTTTGCATTTATTTCAACTCTTCAGATTACTAACTGACAGGGTTATTTTCAGTTCGCTGTGTATTTGACTGCTGATAAGAGACTTATGGGAGGCTATCAAAACAAAACAACGACGAAAAAAGTTGAGAAAAAAGGTGTCTTGTTCCATCAGGACAATGCTCCATCCTACAATTCAGTTATTGCCAGGGCAACAGTGCGTGATTGTGGCTTCAAACTCGTTCCACACCCAACATACTCTCTCAGACCTAGCACCCTCAGACTTTCATATCTTCCCCTGCATGAAGAAACAGTTAGCTGAAAAAGCATTTTGACGATGATGATGCTGTCATATCCGCCATTCAGGACCTTTTTTGACGGCCAAGATGAAAACCTTCCACAAAGCAGGGATCCAAGCGCTGCAGCACCGCTGGCAGAAGTGTGTGGACCGCAAGGGGGACTATGTTGAAAAATAAATAGCATAGAAACTCATTCCAGTAGGACTTCATAGTTAGGCTCAAATTTTCATCCGTACATTGTGTTTCCATTTTGTTTGAAGTTATAGCCTACTGTGTAGGCTAAGAGCAGTGAAAAATTAAGGCAGTAAACCATCCATTAATAATTCGACCAAAATGCACAGAAGAGATAGGGTAAGAATTAGTATAGGCAATTTGGATTTAAAATCTCCCGGACGAGAGAGAGAGAGAGAGAGAGAGAGAGAGAGAGAGAGAGAGAGAGAGAGAGAGGGATGATATTTTCAAGCAACTAGAATGTGGAACTTAATTTTTCCCGACAGAAACTAAAGAAAAAAGTACAAGATTTGTATTGTTGCTTTGAAAATGGTCCATTTGTATGTACGAGAATGTGCAAATGAGAGAATGGCGGAAAAAACCAGCCAATTATCGCGAGATATCGCGAGACTGTGCGTCACAATATAAAAGATTATCACAATTTAGTGATTGGTTTGGGAAGGTATTTATGACGTCAATATTAAGTGAATAAATTAATGGACGAATATATAATAGGTGAATGAATGAATGAATGAATGAATGAATGAATAAATAAATAAATAAATAAATGGCACAAATAAACAAACAAAAATAAATAAACGATAGAAAATTTAACCGACAGACAGAGATTACCATTTACATAGTAAAAATGTTTATTTAGTTTTACACAGGAATTCATCAGTATCTCTCGTAATTCTTGCAAAACAAAACAAACAAGCAAAGGTAAGATACGAGCGTGACTTTCACAGCATCCGGTTTGATATCTCATCTCTGTTTATCGTAGTCGTATTTGTGTCTGCTTTTATCGTAAAAAGCCAAGGTTACACGTAATGTTTTAAAAGGAGCTTGTAATAATCGTACAGTATTTTAGAACCTGTACAACAAATAACAATTTTGTGGGCATACAATTCTTGAGCTTACCTATTTTTGAAGTAACAAAGGTTTTTATTAAAGAGTTGCAATTCCCGAACGAATTTTTTCGTTCCCCATGGCTCAAGGGAGACTAGCTTCTTCTACCGCATCTATCATGCATCTTGCTCGGGCAATGCGGAAATGAAAGAGGTCACGCGAGGTAAAAATGGAATGTTGCTCAAGGGTCGATTTTGTGGTATTCACTGCCCACAACTCGCTGCTTTTGTGTGACTCAAACAGGACAGATCCGCCAGTATGGATTTGAAAACCGCTTTTACTAATAGCCCAGCAGAATGAAGACGAAGCTTTGGATTATAGCGCTACCGTGTTTTAATCTACCTCGATAAGGAGAGCGTAATTTGACACGAAGGTCGTGCTTTAGATTTAACTTTAGAATCCTATACAGACTTTTCCCTATCAATATCGCGTCCGTTCCCGTACTTTGCGGTAGCCTTGCGAAATTGAGGACTGCACTGTAAATTTAAAGTAATCTGCGTTTCACAACCTTTCTGTGCACACTGTCACGGTGATAAGACATAATTGGCTTATCTCAATTCAAAGAAAAAACTACCTTTGTTCTAGCCTTGCGGGGGTCATTTGTACATTCGAAGTGGCTCTTTAAAGCACCACAAAGTTTTTTGTATCTTTACCTTGAACAAAATATGCGCCAAGAAAGGGAAGCGCAATGAAAAACATGAAAGCAGCAGTGCATATTTATTGATGATTGTTTGGATCAAATACATAGAAAAGAAATCACCCTGAGCAAAATAGTGTCCACCGAGAGAGAGAGAGAGAGAGAGAGAGAGAGAGAGAGAGAGAGAGAGAGAGAGAGACCACTTTCTGAAAAGAATTACGATCTACCCTTAAAAGTGATAAAAATCACATATGTAGGCATACATGACATTTGCTAACCTCACAGGTTTTGTATGAACAATGTTCAGATATCTTCAAGACAATCCTTTTGACGGCTTCTTGTCTAACAACGGATAGTGCTCGCGGAATGTAAAAATTAAAGAGATTACGCGAGAGGTAATTGAAATGTCGCTCTGATGTGACGCTGGTAATTTTGGCATACTTGCGTTTTTGCTGTTCCATAGGCGCACCTAATAAGGCTGGCTGTTTCGTATTGTACTGCTCAGTCTCAATCCCAATTTAACGCAGTTTAAACTAACTTCTTTCTGAGCCTTATGTTGCTCAAGCTCCTGTATCTTTTCGTTGTAGACTTTGCTCGCTATTCGGTTCTTTGTTCATCCCTTCTATTTCAGCTACAGCTTTTAGCTCTCTTCCAGGGCTTTTCTGTGCTCACAGAGGGTTTTTGCTTTCCATTTGTCTATCCGGATAGTGCTCAGGGAATGTGGAAATTAAAGAGATCAAGTGAAAGGAAATTCGACTGTCGCTTCATGATCAATTTTTTGTGGCATTCACTCTAACAACCCACGCGCTATTTATCAATCATCAGTTTGGCTTTTGAACCCGGGGGGGGGGGTCACGTAGTGGGGATTTGGAAACGAAACTGAGTTCATCTGAATCTCGAAAAGGGTTTTGAGTTTCACTGTACGTTATATATTTCATCATGGTGACAAGTTAAGAATTAAACGTAGGCTCTCAGTAATTTCAAAATCCTTGCTTGTGAGGCATAGTGTTAGAACCCCTTCTAACTGTCATGAAGACACGCCTCGTCTGATACCTTGCTGGGGCCTTATGTACATTCGATTTGCGTGTTATATTTCTGAAAACTGTCTTTGTTTTGCTTCTTTTTGTGATCGCCTTGAACAGATACTAATGCCTTCGCTTATGCCAAGACATACCTAAATCCTTACCTTGCGGGCGTCTTCACAAAGGGCTCAGTCTCTTTGTCTTAAAGTAGTCAATTCTAACATCACATTTTTCTTGCTGCGATAAGATTCGATTCCAGGTTTTCTGTCGCCTTTGTCAACTCGCATTTAAAGAGCTAGAATGGAGGACGGCATCATGGGTGATCGATTTATGCGCCCAGAAGTAGATATAAATCGAAGCACTTAACATTTATTGATAATTGCTTTAACTGAAATGCAAAGAGAAGGTCTAACATTTCGTGGCGACAGCAAGGAGTCATAATTTCCGTGGGGAAAATGAATGGAGAGAGAGAGAGAGAGAGAGAGAGAGAGAGAGAGAGAGAGAGAGAGAGAGAGAGAGAGAGAGAGAAAGAGAGAGAGAGGAGAGAGAGAGAGAGAGAGAGAGAGTGTGTGTGTGTGTGTGTGTGTGTGTGTTTCTTAAAAGCACCAAGAGTGCGGAACTCAATTTTCCGTCGGAAATCAAATTGTTATTGTTTTGGCATTTCGAATCTGGAACTCGATTTATCCCATTTCTACCAAGTGAAAATAGGATCTACAAGGTGAGGTCAAGGTAATTTGTTTCTTTAGCACCAACGTGACCCCGCATTTTTATTCTCGATTTTGAAAGAGAAAGGTTGAAACATTCCTTGTGGAAAGCTGGGGCGAAAGTTTAAGTATTTTACTTTCGCGGTGCATACGGTCTCGTGGACGTTGACTCACAACTCGCCCATTTTTGACTAACGACCTTGAAGGTCTGAGCACGGTAGGGTAGGGTAGGGTAAAGTAACCGTGGTCTAAGTGTGTCATCAGAGTGCAAAGAACGCGGCACCGATTATTTCTTTTCCAGTTAAAAGCTGTCAGCGAATTCGAAATTATTCGTATTTGTTGAGCAGAACAAAAGCATCTCAGGGACTGTGATTCAGAACGTGAGAGATGTAACGCAGGAATACGATGTCTATCTTGTGTAACAGAATCATATGTAAGGGATTTTGTCTTTAGTATCACGGCAGCTCTTAGCTGATCATGCCGTCAACAAAAACGACCGGCACAAGTTCGTGACTTCAACAAAGGTAGGCTTTGAATGGAAGGCATCTGCCGATGATATTCTGTGTGGCTTTTTGCCAAAAACTGTGTGTTGGCACATACGAGGGTACTGCATGCTGCATGGCGTGCTGTTGCAGAAAAATACATGTCTTTTGGTTGAAATCTATAAGCGATCATCAACGGGGAGCAAATTGGAAAAGACATCGCGAAAAGTTGGAGTGACTTTTCTCGGCGGTGGGTATTTCTGAACTATCTAGGCAGCTGCTTAATATGTAAGGGGCACGCCGTACAGTTAAGGTAATTTGCGTCACGAAATTGACAGACGTGAAGTTTTTCTTAAACTTTTCCTCAACCTTACTTTCAACCATTCTCTTGACGAATCAAGAAAAAAACCCAGGTGTTACCGTTTAAATTTTGGTACGAGAGAAGCAAATTACTGGTTGTGAATATACTTATACCAGTGTTGCGGTCAGAAATTATAGATCAGGGGACACTGTGTCTCACTACCATTTATTTTTGGGGACATTTTGTACATTTTGGGGAAAACAAGCAGTTGTCAATCAAATTTTGCATTATTTCGTAACACATTAGTTTCACTGAACACAATTCAAGCTACCGGGACCGCGTCGCTGTGCTTGAATTTCAGGCAATTGAAGCAGTATACCATATCTGCCGCAAATCAGAGCTCAGACGGACTACAGTCAAGCAAATTATGATATCAAGTGCATCGTTGTAATTATTTTTAATCATATAGCTAGCTACGACAGCACGTTGTGTAAGCCTCAAAATAATTACGCAAAACAAAGACCATCATCAGTAACAGATATTACTTGTAGACTACACCCATCACAGTCGACTCACGAGTGCGCCCGAGGTGACCCGCAGTACGCAAGAGTGCGGGACAACGGGTTCCGTTTTGGGGACATTGTCGCAAGGGCGCGTCCTGGCGGCAACACTACATATACTGATCTCTCACTGTGTACATCTCAACATTGAGCTTTAAATTTTTTGAGGTGATGCCAGAAAATGAATTACAAAAATTTGTCGGTCGAAAATTGCTACAACCTTTATTGCAGTTACATGCTGTTTTGAAGTCATCCGATTAGTAAGTCTATGAAATTCAATTTGAAAAAAATGAATTAAATTGTAAAATCCGAAAAAGAATTCATCAAGTTGTGGCATGAGAAAAAGGGCATGTTGCACCCTCTCCAAAGATACATGTTATTGTTATACTTTGTAACGTCTGATTATGTATGCGCTTTTATCGTTTGGCGTGATTTGATTGGCTACGTGCCGGCATATTCCCTGCATCAGATTCGCTGATTGCCAAGCCATGTTCCGATGGTCTCATCATAGACCCTGGAGCAAGAGACGCGTGGGGGGGGGGACAACTCCCCCACCCTTTAATGCATTATGTCAATGAAGAGTAAATTACTTTGTCCGAAAGATATATGTATAGGTTATAGGAAGCATATGGGACCAATCTCTGCTTAGAACAAAAACCTGTAATAAAGTATTATCTTATCGCTGCTCTCTGAATTCTTTCTATATTTCGTTTAGTGCCACTGACAACTTGAAACGATACCCCCTTCACTCCAGGAAGCTAGGAATCATTTGCGAGCAATAATGAGCTCTCGGGCTGACATGTTGAACACCGGACAGTCTGACACATGTCTTGGGCGTAACAAGAAACTTTACACTACAAGAGGGACGATGCTAGAGTTTATTGCGAGAACCCTGCAATGTATACCGAGAGGACATTTCTGCAAGGTACTTGCGGAGGGCAATGTGCAGCGCTCAAGTCCGACAACACACTGTGCCATAGTGTCGTAATTACTGCATTATTGTATATATTACATAAGTAACTGGGCCTTCAAATGGGCTTTAAATTTGTAGCGTCTGTTTTAATGGAAGTCCATAACAATTTTGCTCCGATTTGAAACACCGGTACAATAGCACAGGACACTGGAGCATGCGCATCTCTATGTAACAGTCGGTGAAACTGAACCTACGTCGCTGAGTGTGCGAGTCAAATTCCGGGTCCCGGGAAATGACCAAAATTGTGCACGCGAATTAGCTTCCACAATAGGCGTTGTTGTGATTTGAGTAAATGAGTACCGAAGATGGCGTTCAAACGTACAGCAATTTTGGAGCACGTAAAGTTTGTTATTCTCAAGAGTAATATAACGGAACAAAATGTCCTGCTTCACTGAGCTAGACGCCGCCAGTTAAATTATGTTGCATGATAAATAATTAAACGCCGTTGTTACTTTCTTTTTGTTGTATTTTTTCATCGGTTTTAAAAAGTACTACCCACTTTTAGTATGTAGAGACGATATAATGAGACAGGAACCCGTTTGCTGTGGAAGAGAAACAACAATGACTTAATGCAAATAACCCCGGCTCAAAAAAGGCCCGAGATCGGGATTAACTAGGATGTTAAGAAGATTATGGCGCGTTTCTGTATTTTGTTTTCTTTTGAAATTTGCAATCGTTATATAGTAAATGCGTCGCTAGATTTTTAGATGAAGACCGAACGGGGATTTAATCAAATTTTGCAACAGAATCTTTGAATAAAAGAAAATTATATTTAATAAGTGGTGTAAATTTCTAACATTTCCTTGGTATAACACATTCTAAGGCCGGCGTAACAGAATCAAACTTATTAATTTTCCATAAACCAATGCATTTTTTTTAATTTCGTAAACAAAGAACTGTTAAACAAACATTTCAGTAACCTATTGCCTCGGGGAAACTTCCAACCATGCTCTCACCAACTGAAGAATAAAAATCGGGGGTCACTCGCAAATTTTGGTACTATTGACCACAATTACCTTATAAATTTGTCGATATTCGAAAATCAAGATGGCCGCCATCCCCTGTATTTACTCTGCGAAGATAAAGAAATAAAACCTTCGATTTTCACAAAAAGAAGGCGGTAAAAACTGTTTACTCCACGTGCCTCAAAATGAGCCCCCCACAGGTGGGTAGACCAATGAAAGATTTGTAACAGTTTGCGAGTTAGAATATCTGGCCCTGCAGCACATTCTACCTCCGAATCAATTTTCTCAAGGTTGTGAGTTTTATTCTCCTTTACTGCAATTGTACACATAAGTGGTTCCTTATAATGTTCACCGTGACAGTAAAACACGTCTTTAACATGCATTGCTATGCATCAGTCTCGAAAAAATGGCAATAAATATTCATGTAATATGTTAAAATAATTTAAAGCCTGCTGTGTCACGTGTCTTCGAACGGCAATCTGGCCATCACAACTTGAAGACACTGATATTTATCACAATTAAGAAGTAATTTCAGTAATAAAATACTAGAATGGTAGATACAACTGCTTTTGAAACAAAAACACAAAATTGTTAAAATGAACGCTACACCAACGACTTGCACAACTAGGTTTGTCAACTTCAGACAGATTAAAACCACAGCCAGGGATCATTTAATCATCCTAAGGCAACAAAACTATAGATCAGGTGAAGACAGAAAACTATGTCAGTATAGATTGTGCCTGTTTTACACTAAAGTTTTCCAGTCGTTTTAACACAATTTGAAAGCAAATCAAGTTAATGTAAAAGATGATATTTTACTTATTTGCTATGAAGAGCAACTTCATAGATTCTGGCTTGACGTTTGACAGGCCAGTAGCTCTAAACATTTTTGTTTTTAATGTCAACCACAATTTCTTGTTCAATTCTCCAAGGCAGGACTGGTTCAGAGACACAGTATTCAGCTAGTCAACTCAGCTGTGCCCTTGTAAACTCGCTGGTGATTTATCATAGTAAAAGTGAATCCTTGTCCCGGACTAGAATGATTCAAACGTAAATAACGACGACGCATTTTGCAGGTATAGACGCTGGGATGGAAATCCAAATGCGTGCCTTTCGAAGTATGAAAAATAACAGTGCTCCGGTTGACACTGGATATAAATAGTGCTAAACACCTAAGGATGAAGCTACTTGCCCTTTAGGATAGAATGAGCTTCGGGAACATATTCAGCCTCTTAAACTTTTACAATTCTTTACTGATATACAGCTTGTGGGGTTCATTTCAAAGCTCTTGGTGTAATAAAATTTTTTCCATCTTAGTTTTTCGAAATTCGAAAAATATACTTTTCTCCATAGAGTTAACACGGGGATGGCGGCAATTTTGAATTTCAAATACAGGTAAATCTGGATCATTGCAATCAGTTTCTGTAGCACAAAATTTGCATGGTGACCCCCCGAATTTTATTCTTGATTTTGAAAGAGAATGGTTGAAACATTCCTAGAGAAAAGTTTGGAAAAAAAGTCTTTGTCTTTCTCTTTCGAAGCACATACAACCTTAATTAAACATTGTCACGTGATGACTGTAAGTCTGACACTTTTTCTCCTTGTCTGTGTTACTGACAACTACCAAAAATTATGTTAATGACAGACACGTACACATGTTTCACATAGACATTAATTTATCAGAATTCAGAGTTGATATTAATAAATTCTTTCATATTTTTTGACGAAAAATTCCTTCCAAAATATCGACGTTCTTCTTTCACGTTACGGTATCCACTGAATTCATCGGTCGCATCTTCGCAGAGAACACGCCCCGCACTTCCCTGTCCGTCCACGCGTACGCAAAGGGGTTCAAGGCACCGTTGAGAAGGTAGACATACGCCGTTATGCGATGTAGGGATACGTGTTTGTACTCCGGATCTATGTTGAAGGCGGCGAAGCTCGGTAGATAGCAACAGACAAAACACGCTATCACGGCTAGTGATATCAGCGCCAGTCGGATTTCCTTCCTTGGTATGGCTGGACGCCTGCGCTCTTCGATTGAAGAAGTTGCAGCCCTGAACATCACTGCAGCGTTGTGCTCCCTGACGAACAAGAAAAGCCTGATGTAGCTCCAGATTATTATCACGGACGTCAAGGGCACAAAGGCCAGCATTAGCAGTGTTCCGTACAGCAGGGAGCTGGGGTCAGATCTATCCATGTTGCAGATGTCTATCGTGTCGTCGTATCCGCGCGTGCCAATGCCGCTGGCGACGAGGATGTTCGGCAGCGCTAAGCTAGCTAGCCACACCGTCGCCAGCTGATATCCAAACCGCCGGCCGCCGTACAGGGAACGGTACACATCAACCGACTTGGCGATGTGGATGTAGCGATTGAGGGCGATCAGGGCAAGTATGGCCGTGGACGATATGGCCAGGGTGTGCCCCAGGGAGCTCAGCACGTTACAGAGTTCATCCGAAAACTGCCACCCGTCCAGGGCAATCGAAACGACATCGAAAGGCAGGATTATGAAACAGGACACAAAGTTTATCAGAGCCAAGTTCACGATGAGAAATCTCACTTTTGTTCGCAGTGGTTTGCGGCACGCTACAGCGACGATCACCATGGCGTTGCCAAGGCTACCCCAGACGGCGGCGAACGCAAGAATCGACGCTTCTGCCACCCTCTCCTCGAAACTGACGGACTCACCAAGATTTGTCCCGTTGTTAAACTGTATCTGACCCAGTGACTTCCAATGTCCGGTTCCGTTGTTCCATCTCTGTGCCCGCATGGTCTTTGACTATAAAAAAACTAAAAACAAAACAATATTTGATTAAAAAATTATGCTTAACGCGATTTTAAGCGCCAAAGGGCATGAATGCTTACAAGTATTACCAAGGATTTCAAGGAAGTTGCGGTGCTTTAAATACTGAAGGCTTTTCAAAGCAAATTTCGTTGAAACACAAGAAAATGGAATTTCTTTAAAGGGAATGCAAGATCTTCGACTGCTGAAATTAATCGCCAGACAAGTATGCTTGGTTAAAATACAAAACGTTTTGGGAAAGTGTAAGCTTATAGATCAAAATGACACGCAAGTAGCATAAGTGTGTTTGAAAATTCGTTAGATGATGGACATTCTCCCGCTTGCTTTCATTCTGTTTGAACGGCGCAAGCTCAACATAAACTTGTAAATAAACACATAATTTTAGTTACAAAGATACTTTGCAAATGATCCGATGAGGAAAAAAAAGAAACTGCTCCA
The DNA here is from genome assembly GCF_041260155.1 of Ptychodera flava. Taxonomy (NCBI): domain Eukaryota; kingdom Metazoa; phylum Hemichordata; class Enteropneusta; family Ptychoderidae; genus Ptychodera; species Ptychodera flava. Next base: position 38,455,310 of record NC_091930.1, read on the forward strand.
TGATTGCGAAATTGTAGTCATCCGTTGTGTTGAAAGGTGAAAATTTAGGGGGAAAAGGCTAAGAAAATACACAAAAGACACCTAAACCCAAAGTACGTGAAACATGGCTTACCTCTTTCGACGATTCTGCACGCTAGTGATGTATATTTCTCTCTAGATTGTACACACGTCTTTTGTTTGGTTCTGGCCAGGGATTTGCGACAAATACCAATCCTCGATCTTGTGACTTTATCATTTGTCAAATGTCGGAACCGTGCGCCGTCAGTTCCGCTGGGCCAATTTTTTGTACTTTCGAACAATTATTTTACCTTCAGACTGCCAGCGTTTTTCTACTCAGAACCAGATGTAAGCCCCTGGTGAAATCAATCAAATTCACCCTGATACAGGATCCGATGACAATATCGGATATGAATCCGGCTCTTGGCCCACGCGACTGAAAGCGCCCCATCAGAGAACAGGTACAAAATGCCACGCTGTGCTCCCCCGGCTTTATACTCGGGCCTGAACTTTCTCCCCACCTGAAACTCTCCGCAGTATTTTTTTTTCCGGATAAAAACAGTAGAGCAACTCACTAATACATAGCAGATGTATAGAGAAACACTTTTCTGGATGCTTTCCGTCTATTCCGCTGTATAGCAAATACTAGCAGTCACTGTCGCTTAGACGCTTTCGTCTCACGCACGCGCAAAGCATTCGGGCATATCGATATTATTCGTTGTCATACGATGCGATCTGCAGTTAGTCCTTTTTGCAGTTGTCAAGATTAGCCGTAACAGTGACATTGAGGAGCCCCAACCATGGAAACCAGTTTGAAAATCGACAAAAAGCTCCCTCCCCGGCCCTGACCAAAATCACCGTTCATGGCCGAACGATAAGGCACTATCACTCCCCCGGCTATCCTACCCCCTCCAGGTCAATGACTGATGGCGGAGTAATGGTAAGGTCCTAAAACTTGAAGCAGTCGACTTTGATGATCTTTCAAAAGTTTGTCTTTACGCGTTCGAAATATTAAACTGGCCTGTTTTTCGTGAAGGTTAGGAAAATCGCCAGTTGACGTTATAGCGCACCAAATACCAGAAACCGATTGTTTGCAAGTGTTGGATGACATGACAATGGAAGGTGAAAGGGCAGGTGGCTGTAACTATTGATAATTGTTTCATCATTTTCACTTGAATGTCAACTACAAAAGCATGTTGAGATAAACAGCATTAAGCTTGTATAACTCTTGCCCTGTAATGTGTAGACTGTATATTTATTGTTGACATGCAAGTGAATTCTGGTCCGGACTAGAATTCAAATGTAAACAATGACGGCGTATTCGGTTGTTGTTTCACGTGCATTCAGTGCATAGTTGGTGTTTCACCATGCTTTTGGATCATGCAATTGATCGACAGAACAAAAATGGTGAAAAAATCAGAAAAAAGTTACATATACCGGCTCTGTAAGGGAACTTTCACCTAGAGATCATACATATCTTCACAAGCTGCGTGTAAATGACGACAAATTACTCTTGATAAATTGGAGATAGCCCTAAGGTCCTATATATTTCCACACAATTAGATATTTGGTGTATTTGGAAAATTTAAAATAGAACGAAACAGGGTATGTAAGTCGCCCTAACAGCCATTTCGAAACAGTAATTTCTATAAAATGTCGTGTTTCGTGACCAGCTAGCGAAAACGGAAAGACAGAGACCTGAAGTCACACACACGCGCTGCAAATGACACATTGCTTGTCGTCACCGCGGCATTGACAATTCTGTTTGCCGATGTTACGATTCTCCGAAGATGTTGCACTTTCGACGCTCCTGTAAAAGACACCGAATCTAATTTGTACAGTGACTCCTGTTAGCTACTGCTATTTCCACGGGGACGAAGTGCTTTTCGCTGAGACTACCACGAGGCCATGATCCTATAAAGTGGAAAGAAATGTCTCAGCTCGGACTGTAGTTCCCCCATGGTCATACTGCAATTTTAAATCCACTCTATTATATTCCACATGCCAACACGAATAGGTCTCGGAATCATGCGAGTTTATGGCCCAAAGTCGTCGCCTGCATGCGAAGCATGGAAACTTGCAATATAGCAGCATTACAAAAGAATGGAAAATGACAAAGCCAGTAAAATTTCAAAGGAACTAAATATTAAATGTTGAAACCACAAAATATAATCACTGATAATAAATAATTTACTGGTCCCGTGAAAGCATACAGATATCACAGGTCGTGCCGGTGGAAGATAAACTGGATGATAAAGCATATATTCAAACGTTTGAAATTCAAACGTAAAAAGAAAAGCAAAGAAAATATGTGAGATTAAAATAACCCTGAATAAAAACGGCTTGAAAATGAAAGAGTTTATTTCTTATCCTCGGGCACCTCTTTCTCTGGTAGACTGAACGCGAGTCTTTTGGGGGTTTAGTCCGGCAAAAATTGTCAGAAACTATAAGCAGCAAGCAGAGGGTATTTGGTGGCGAATATAAGACCATCCATTGGTAATTAGCATATTTGACAGGATCTGATAACCTCCCGAAGCAAGATAGCGTTATTTCAACTCCGAGTCTGCGCGACCCGAGGCTGAAGTGTTGCCACAACAGTCGCAGATCAAGAGAGAGAGAGAGAGAGAGAGAGAGAGAGAGAGAGAGAGAGAGAGAGAGAGAGAGAGATTGTGTATGTGTGTGTGTACTGGTACTTGACTGGTCTCGTGACAAAGTCGTCCCAACGCCAGAGCAATATTTTATGTTTCAATAGGGTGTGACGTCATATTTATCACAAGAATCCAGACAGTCACTTCAAGGCTGTGGTACGAGTATTAAAAGGTCATCTAGGTAATATGGTCGCCTTTTCGACAACCTTATCTGGCGTGTTTCTCGATGCTGACACAAACGAGTTCGAAAACACCATGCTCGTCAGCAATGCAGCGTCCTCGGCTGGGAGAGCTATATAACTCGTAAGCCAAGAAGCGATACGCGACCTGCTGAATGAGGGGTGCTTTTTTCCGGAAAAAATTACTCGAAGAGTTTTCCTGTTGGAGAGATACATGTAGTAATATATTGTCCATTGCACAGATGACATCAGATGGCGTTATTACATACAGGTGGAAATTCCGTGAAGATTGGACTCCTGAAGGTCGGCTGTAGTCGCTATTCACAACCTTGCTGTTGACGTAGCTCCTTCATTCAAGCAATAAACCGCCCTCAGCGACGGGTGCCACGAAACTTTGACAACGCCAGTTCACGACATATGCACTCGATATCGGTCTTGTATATATTAGTTAACTTGTCAAAGCCTGTGTGTGTGTGCAACTTACGGCAAAAAATCATATGAAAAAATTTAAGCCTATTTTCTTATTTTTAGTCAAAACATCAGTTTCCCGAAGACAATGGTCTAACATAGCGTTGAAATTTGATATGGTATGTATGTATAATATCATTTCAACAGTATTTTTTTAGTTGGTTTTCCGAAATGTAAAAGCCAACTGGACGAACCGATATGATCTCAATTTTGGTATGTTTCACAAAGGATGACCTTGTTCAGACCGGATGTATAAGAGATATTAATTTGCATATGTAAATTTTTGGGCATCTTTTTTCACGTTTTGATCAAAACATATAATTATCTCTGAAACCGAATGTCGGATATACGGGAGGATTGTTCGTTTCACATCTAGTAAATTGACGTCATCAAATCTGTTTCTCAGGCGTCGTCTCCGAAGGTCCGCCATTTTAAGTTATACCTGTGAATGCTCATGAAACCACCTCGACTGCTAAAGAAGAGAACGAAAAACAGTTCCCACTTTACGAAAAGTTGAGGTAAAATGAGTTTTTTTCTTAAAAATCATGGAATCAATTTTTTTCTAATCAAACTTTCAAATAAAAGTGCTTGAAATCCTATTAAAAATTAATGTGGTTTCATTTTTCTATTTTTCTATGAAAAAAGAGAGTCCATCTTGATACAAATATGGCCATGTAACATTTTCTGATGAAAAATGTGACCCGAGAAATTACTGCACATGAAATTCATTTTTTTCCCAGCAAAAGTCCACAAAACACATACGTGATTAGCAGTACTTGCCTTATATGATAAAAAATTTCAATTTCAGAGTTAAGGTGATTCAGTTTGTCAACCATTGTTGAAAAATTGCAACATTTATACTCTGTTCAAAATCTCAACTATAGTTGACAACACTTCAAAGTCAACTAATCGGATTAAACACTACTTATTATACTCAGTTCCAAATCTGAACAATTGTTGACGATACTTCACATGGTGAACTCGTCTGTTCTAATGCTATCGGCCATACTCAGTTATGACTGCTTAGACATTTCCTTAATTGAATCACCATCACTAGAGGACAATATGTGTAAATATAGAATGTGTGATAGTGAAAGTGATAGTGAAATTCTTTGTGGAAAAATGAAAGTGACAGGCATAAATTACATTCAATTACAATTCATAACCATTTATTGACATATAAGGAATTTAACATTTCAATGAGTACATGTAGTAGTAATATACATTACAAAAAATATTCACATATACATTTTACATTATGTTTAGAGAGAATCTGATTTGAAAGAAAAGTCAATGTTTGTGTTACATCAGGTACAAATATATTCAAACAAAATATATCTCAAAATTACAGTTATAATTTGCCATACTTAGATTGAATGCTTTTCTACACTGAGCCATTAGGCTGCATTGACAAACAGCTCTGGAGGGGGGGATTCCAAAATAAGTTCTCAGATTTTTTCAAATACCCCCTAACAAATTTTAAATAAAAATTACAATGTGTTCAAAGCCCCCTCCCCTCCCTTCTGACTTGCTATAATTCTTAGTCACTCCTAAAGGAAGGCAAAATGTGGCCAATATAATGCTTTGTCTGAAAATATCAAATCATAATGCATGCGAGGCTATTGGGCAAATTATTACAATTTGTTCCATAAAAACAAGCTATATCTTTACATTTATATGTGTGTGATAATTCATTTAAATGTACTTTGCTGAATTGGCAGGCAAAAAGTACATATGTGTACAAGAAATGTTGATCCTTTATACATTGGAGTCTATGACAAAACTGTGAATACTTTTTTCCTAATTTAAAACTGCAATATTGGTGCATTTATGGACCTGAATAATTGACATAATTATACTTGATTAGAAGATGGTAGTTACAATGTATATGTGCTTATGAGTACATGAAATTTCATGTACTCATAAGTGCATATAACTATGTCACGCCGCAAATGGAAATGGCTGGAAATGAAAGTGCCAGAAGGTATTTTGAAAGGAATTTGATATTCAATAAATTTTCAAGTCTCCCACCTTTGCAATGTCAATTTTTTATGATCCCCTGGCATGTTTAAATTTTTTTCAAGTCTCCCCTGAAATCTCCTGCCTGTCACCTCAAGAGGTGTTTGTGAGTGCAGCCTTAAGTTTAAATTTCAACCCTTCCACCTTACAATTAACAAATCATTATTTTTGCATGTTACAACAATTTAGCAATATCTAGTAGTAATGCTTTCAACAAATTCTCAACAGATAATACATTGTATATACATGCTACTGCAATGTAATTGACTGGTACAAAGCAGTTGATATACCATATACATACATTGTAGTTCTTAGCAAATTAATGCAAATTTTTAGTGTCTTTGAATTATCATTGTAAGTTGATGGTTCTGATACATGACGATGAACCATACACTGGGTGGCCACAAAGTTAAGTGTAGCACTGGACACCTACTATACTATTTTCAAATTGAAAGACAGAGTTTTACATCATACTACAAGTGACCTTGCAGCCAGCCTATATAGCCCTACACAGAAGTGTCGGAGAAAAATGAAAACCTAATCATGTAAGAACACATCTGATACAGAATAAAATGTAATCATGTTGATTGATACAAGAGGCTTAATCATTACACACAGATACATGTATATGTAGCATCACACTTAAATAAAAATACTATGGTAACTTATGAATGTGGATTGTAAAAAAATTATAATAATTTTGGAAGGAAATTTGATGAACAAGTCTTTGAATATATACACCCCTCTTGTTAAACTGATAAAAACTTCAAAGGGTTTTAAAAGATGAGGAAAATGTACAGTTGTGAATGAAAACAAAATGCACTGCAGAGTGCCCTGTGTGGAGTCTCCAGAAACAATTAAATTTTCAATTCTGTTTGTTAGTCCCTACATGTATGGAAATAAATGTGTGCTAAAAGATTTTCTGTGACTTAGTAGCTGCCACAGAAACCTATATAGTCACTGAGGTGAAAAGAATGTGATTGTTAGAGTTGCATTGTTGTCCAAATTGTTGCTTCAGTACTACTAATGTTGAATTCAGGTCAGCACAGAAAGATATTTTTTAACCATTCTGACCTGGTGGTGAAATATGGACTTGGCAGGATAAGGGTTAATGTAATATCAATTTTCAGAATTGAATAATTTCTGCATGTTTATCATGGCCCATTTGCAAAATGTTGAAGATTCAAAGCAATGGCCTTTTCTATTTAAATTTTATTTTTTTTTTATAAAAGTATATCAATGCTCTCTTTTGACAGTAAGCATACATGTATCAAAATAAACATGATTTCATCTTTTGTTTTGGTTTACAGAGTTGAAATAAAAAATAATTCAATCATATATGAGTGTACATATGAGTGTACATACATGTACATATACATGTATGGGTCCTATCTCAGCCACCAGCAATTAATCCGATTGTGAAAAAATATTGCACATTATATTGGCACAAGATCACTAATTCACTTCCGGGTTCGTTACCCACGAAGATAGTTCGGAAGAAAAATAGTGCAGACCTTGAAGTTTTGATATCTGCATGGATGCTTGTTTAGTTTTAACTTTAATGTCAAGAATTTTTGTAAAGATATTTTTCTGCCTGAATCAAAATGCAGACTGTTGTGAATAATGGCTGAAGCATTTGGTGGTAATATGAGGAGTTCTAGGGCTAATAGAAATCATAACAATAAGCCTGAAATTTGTCAAAAACACCACTGAGGGCGCTATTTTCATCGCTATCTCAAAATTTCCGTGGACTTGCCCACACGAAAAATTAATCAGTAGTCAAGCTGACATTGACCTAACACCTGTTAAGAGGATTCGTGCCGCTGAATGTTTTAAAATAGGAAAATCGAGCTCAACGCTACTGTGGTGGCCTATGGGAAATGAATTAGTGGTCTTGTGCCTAATTGACGGCCCATAGGAAGCCCTATAGGGGGACATATTTCAGTACGTATGATGTCCTATGCTGAAAAATAACAACCTTTTGCACTTTCTATTACTCCGAACAATACTTGGAAATATAAAGGTATGTGGAAACCAGCTCAGACACTAATTTTGATATACTTGGGGGGCCCAAATCCCTGCTGGCGACCATATTGGACCTAGTCAGGAATAGGGGTATGGCATAGCTTTTTGTCAATTTCTCCCCTAATTCAACTTAATTTGTCAAACCAGTACTTTTATTGTTTAGACATACAATTTCTTTCTTTTATATCAAAAATTCGTGCAAATCCATTCATAGCGGTTTCCTACAGAGAAATTTATTATTCAAAATTTCCGTAAAAAGTCGATGAAAATAGGCCTGGCCCCTGAAACTGGGGTTAATTTTGGGGAGAGATACTATTTGTGAAATCATTATCTTTTTTGGGAAGAACACAACTAAGCAATTGTAAAAGTATTCTGATATGAGTGTTTGGGACACAAAATTTGTTTGCCAGGAATGTGTTTTTATGTAATATGGTGTCATATGGCTTGGTACAGAGGTGACGCAAATTGCTGCCATAGGGCCGATGAATGTATGTCTTGAGGCAGGTGTAGCAATTGAAGTGTAAGGTTAAATTTTCTTTTATTTTAGTATTTGAGTCATATCCACCAGTACTCTGATTGGTGTTAAAATTGTGCACTTTTGTCAATTTAAGGTTCACTATATTGGCACAAGATCACTAATTCACTTCCGGGTTCGTTACCCACGAAGATAGTTCGGAAGAAAAATAGTGCAGACCTTGAAGTTTTGATATCTGCATGGATGCTTGTTTAGTTTGAACTTTAACGTCAAGAATTTTTGTAAAGATATTGTTCTGCCTGAATCAAAATGCAGACTGTTGTGAATAATGGCAGAAGCATTTGGTGGTAATATGAGGAGTTCTAGGGCTAATAGAAATCATAACAATAAGCCTGAAATTTGTCAAAAACACCACTGAGGGCGCTATTTTCATCGCTATCTCAAAATTTCCGTGGACTTGCCCACACGAAAAATTAATCAGTAGTCAAGCTGACATTGACCTAACACCTGTTAAGAGGATTCGTGCCGCTGAATATTTTAAAATAGGAAAATCGAGCTCAACGCTACTGTGGTGGCCTATGGGAAATGAATTAGTGGTCTTGTGCTATATATATATATATATATATATATATATATATATATATATATATATAATATATATATATATATATATATATATATATATATATATATATATATATATATATATATTAGTACTCTGCCATAGAACAGTGTATAGAATTGAATGCAATCAGTTTCTAAATGTGTAACAACAGATCTTGACAAGCTAAAAACCCACAAAAACTAGACTGAATTGAAAAGTCTGAAACTGTACGTAATTAGTATTGCCAAACAAATTCCTGTATAACTGCTACATTCTTTTATAATGATGCAAAATACACATCACATAAAAAAGCTACATGTATTTAACTACATGTATACAAGTATGAGCTAAAGACACCCCTTAGAGTCCTTGTTTCAATATTCAAAACAACTGAACCAGTATTTTGTCAGGGGAATTTCTCGAATCTTTGACCATGACTTCAATCTTACATGTATCAAAAGATGTCAATTTGAATTTTGTTCGCTACATGTATCCATTCTAAAACCAAATTGGAGGAAGGTAAAGGAAAACTCTGTTACAATGTTCTTAAATCAACGAAGTTGAAAGCTTCAAACATTTTGAGTATTTGTAGAATCTACCTATAGTCCCTTGATTTTCTTTGACATATGATGTAGCTTTTCCATCAAGGTTTGACTACTTACTCCTCAATATGGTCTTGAAGTCTTGGCAAGTATTCTGGGTCCCATCCGTTTTGTTTCCGTCATCAATCTCCTCTATCAACTCTACACACAATGAAGTACTGTTCATGTGCCCATGTAATTCTTCAGCCTCTATTGTGTTGTTGGTGTCCTTCTCATGGCAATGATCTACAATCAAAGATAATAAAACACACATATTAGTTGAGCCATACAAACCAAACAGCATACAAAATATGTATTGACATGTAATTGAAAGAAAAAACAAAAATATTTAAATTCACTATGTACCATGTGTATAATTACTCTCATTTTCAGTACTGTACACCAGAACATTGTCAGCTCAATTCTGGCTGTCTTCACATTCATGATCATTTCATAGATTTATATCATGACACCTATGTGACTATGCTTCTATTTTTTTGTTTTTGGTGAGGGGTCAAGGGAAAGTAGATCCAGCAGTTTAGTGAAGGTGTAATGAGTTGTTTGTCTCAAAGCAAGTGACACTGGCATTTCAGTACAGTATTATAGCTGGCTGTCACATGTACCTGTACAGTGTAGTTTTCACTTACTCTTTCATTTAAAACTCCAGAATTGCCTTTGCAATTAAAAAACCAGAGTATGAAAGACCTACTTATTGCAAGTGTTCAGCATCAAATGTATGTTTGACTGGTACACAACTGTACATGTACTATTTATGTCTCTTTATATTTGTCAGTTCACATTTAATTCATTTCTCTCTAATCATTTAAATATAATTAATGGAAAGCTCTATTGTTAGTGTTAAATGAATTTAGAAAAATATAAAATTTGTATATTGTGAAAGATAATGTGGTACTTTTGTTGAAAATACAGGCAATTATTCAGAATGCAATTAGTTTTACAAACTTGGTAGGGAACATGTAAGAGTAGTGTTAGTAATCAACTGCTTCATTGCACCATGATTGGATTTGTTTAAATGGCCAAGTTCTTGTCAGTTTTCTCAGGAAATTGCAAACTGTACACTACTTTTACATTGACAGTTTGCATCAACATGGCCTAATTAAATTTGAGGTTTAAAAGATACAAATTTTTGTGCATGTCTCTGAAAAACCACTGAACTTAGTAAACTTATATGTACTTATAGGTTTTCCTAACACAAGGCTAGACGACCTTCAATGCTGGCAAAATTCTGGTGCCACAATGAATGACTCTGACTCTGTGAGCTGGAAAATTTCAGTGAAATCCTAATATATTTTATATTTAAATACAAGATATTGGCAATGGGAGAAGTGGGCCTGAGGAACGCACATGCATGTACTGTAGAAGCAGAGGTGCAATGTTAAAAGAAAATGTACCTTGGTAATTTGGAATATTATACCATGTATGTCTGTATAATTACACCATGGAGTATAAAAAGACCTGGACGGCGATGCTGAATGTGATGGAAATAAAAATGTTTACAGTTGAATGTCTGATGATCAAATGGACATGCCTAAAATTTACAAAGTGTCCCTTGGCATAATACATATTTAATAGTAACAACCCCCCCCCCCCTCGCCCAAGGACTCCTCCCTTGCTATTTGAAGATTGAGCTTTACTGGTCAATGTTTGTTTGATTTGAACCACGGAACTATAAAAAGGGTGTTTGGATAGATTACAAACTTGACATACCTTTGTATAGGCATGGAAGGCACTACATTCCTGGCCGGCCGCAACAGTGAACCGAAGTGGTCAAATTCCTGAGATGAACAAGTATGTCGGTTATACATACACGCTGTTTAAAGTCACGATTCGACTGTGGTCAAAAATACATGTTGTGTAAGGTGCTTGAGTCTAAAGCCGGCTGTTTTTTCTGCAACTGCACGCCATTATCCATGACATGGATAAGCAGGTCTGAGCGACGATCCACTGCATTGTTACATCACGCACAGTTCACTGCATAAGCTGTCGCCTTGAAGACTGGTCGAATAAATGTTGAATTGTGCGAATCTTTGACGATGGTATGATACGCAGCATGGTCCCTCCACAAAATCGTGCACGCAGCCACTGTACATGACCACGGTCCCTCCACAAAAACCGTGACATGACTTACGCGTTCCGCCGGTTTCTGTGTGTGTGTCGAGATTCGGTTCATATTTACCTTTCACCTTAGTGAAGGTCAAGGGTCGGGTAGTCCATTGTAAAAAGGGAAGGGCAGTAGGGATCAGATCTTGTACTACCTGTTAAGCGTTAGGTGTGCTTTTCTCTCTTGAGTACAATTCTATTGTATATCACTTACAATCACTACTGTGTTTTCGTCCTGTGATATAGTTTCAGCTTTAAGATTGCAATATTTTTTCTGGCGGCATGGCACAAGGAACTGACCCCTGCCTATTTTAATAGTATATACAGTTACGTCACAACACACCGAGCTTACATATAGCAAAGCATGCACAGCTGCACTCAAGGACAAACAAGAAGCGGCTGCGAAGATTCTTTTGACTGTGAGAGTAGGAGCGAGATGTCTCAACCGTGCCGAAATGCGATGTTTGACTTAGTTTGCTATCTCCATCGTTTGACTCAGGTCACCGAACGTTACTGCACCGGCACACGGCAGGTACTTTTCAATGGAGGTAATCCCAGCGCGTTGGACGATCTGCCTCAAATCATATGAACGTTGTACTTATCGCGGCTAATAACAGCAGCAGCTTTATAAAGGAATGCAATGCAACAATCTGCAATTGAGACGAGGAGGAATACCCGTCAAGCTGTAAACAAAACGTCGGATGAAACAGTTGAAGGTATAGGCCTAGGTCATCTATTTTGAAATTTGAAGTTAACAATGGGTCAAACATTTAAACATGCACACCTATGGTGCAAGGAGAAACTCATCATTTACACGGGGGGGGGGGGAGGAGGTGCGGTTTGACTGAGGTGTACCCATCTAAGTTGAGCTTGAAGTTTCCAAAATGTTGAGTAAAAAGGGGGGTACCTTTAAGATACTTCACTAATAATATTATAAGCAACATATGCTCACTTTAGCAATTTTGCATTTTACTTTTATGAACCAAGTGTCAGTGACATCCAAAAACATTAAGCGACACTGTTGCATGAATATTCTAATACCATAAAATTATAGGTAAAATAATTTACTCCTTGTCAAGGCTTTGAACAAATTAAGATGAACACTTTGATAGTTTGTCAGGCCAATGTATGTTTATGTGCTGCATATAATTTATTCTATTTCAAACTAACAACAGCTTGGTAATTTTACTCCAGTGATATGAACAATGGTGGTTGTCATTACAATTGATATGTTACAATGCTTGTCATGAATTTAGTGGAAATTTTGACCCATTGTCATAGCAAGCATACTAAAATATTTGTAACTGCATTGGTGTTAATTGAAACACGAGGCTTCAAATGGAAAATAATATTATATTTTCCATTAACACACTGGAAAACGTTTTTACACGTGTACAGGGAAACAAGATGGGTTGAGATGGACGTGCATTATTTATGTCTTTACATTGCAACAGGCATGAATGTGCAAACATATGCACATCATAGTCCCTGTATGTACATATGTACATATATGTATATTCACACACGCAAATGTGTTAATAGACATGTAGTACAGACAGACAATGAGAAGACAATGATAGAGTGACTGTACAGGCATACAGTGTAGCTCTGAAAAATTGTGCAAGTTTTTCTGTGCAGCACACTTGCATACATGAATTCGGGGAATGTGGGTTGAAGTCCTACATGGGTAATTTTTTCAAGCCCCCCAAAAAATTTACAGTGTAGAGACACTCAGATGTAGTTGTGTGACTTTTCTCATTAATTTCTACATGAAATTTCCTCACTACACAACACCAGGGAAACTGCCATATTACAAAACACCTTCACTTACATGCAGTACAGAAAGACAAACTGATGACAATGATGGGAGGGAGTTTGTACAGGCATACATTTACAAGTAGCTCTAAGAAATCTTGCAGATTTTCTGTGTAATTAACAGAGGACACACAAGCTGATATACAAACACATGCATATATGTAGACTGTACATTACCAAAACTGGGGAAACTGTTTAACTTGAAAGAGATACAAGAACTTAATTTACAAAAAGGTTTTTGCTGGAGTAGTTGTAATGTACAGTCTATATATATATAAGTGTTTGCATGTTTGCATTTATAGATGCATCGGTATCTGTTGCACACTGTAATACACTACTTATACATGTATGTAAAATGCGATATATATGTGTGTGTATATATATATATATATATATATATATATATATATATATATATATATATATATATATATATATATATATATATATATATATATATATATATATATATATATACTCACACATACATACACCAGATGTATACAATGTACATGTATACAGACAATGTACACATGCATCAGTATCTGTTGCACATACACATGTACATAGACAAGAAGCACAGACAGACATGATGGAGGGACTGTGTACAGGCATACATGTAGCTCTAAAAAAACTTGCAGGTTTTCTGTGTAATCAACAGAGGACACACAAGGTAATATAAAAAACACATGCATATATATATATATATGTATTGCAACTGCATATTCTAACTCAAAAGAATGTTGAAACACCCACTATTTAGCTTGTCAACATAGCATCTTATTTGTAAAATGCAATGTTATTTATTACATTTGAATTCTAGTCCGGACCAGAATTCATTTGTCAACAATGGCAATGAGTTTACACATGTACAAGCTGAATTGACAGGCTTAAAACCCTGCCTGCAAACATACTTATGGGAGTAAGACAAGACAATCTGGCTGAAATTTGGTAAAAGTCATCAACATTTAGCATTTCTGGGCCTTTTGTACATTTGAATTCTAGTCTGCACCAGAATTCACTCTTCAATAATGCACTTTTTACTTGTACATTTTCAGTTAAACATGCGTGTTCAGGCTGAAATGACAAGCTGAATACTGTGTATCTTTAATACTTAGGAACAGAACATTGCAATAAAAAGAACAATAGTAAAAAACCATCACAATTTACAGTTTCTGTACTTTAAATTTATCTTCTGATTGAATATGAAAACACCTGGTGATCAAAAGATAGAAGTTTCAAATACTGATATATTATTGGATGGCACTGTATATATGTAGATTTATCCATGTTTGTAAAGAATTTAAGAGAATGTAATTACATATTTTGTAACATTCTTTGAAACCACGTTTGTGACAGTTTTTCAAAGTTTTTCCTTTATATTCTTTAATATCACTTTCATTTCAGGTGTGGACAAATATATAATTGTTCAAAGGTCAAATGAGAAAGTCTGTGTCAAATCAGACATTATTATTATTAGACTTTGAGACACAGAGGATAGATTACTGCTTTTGCACATGATAAGTGGTAGGGTGGAACTTTGTCATGCAAAAACACTTGAAGGGTCACGCTTTTTTGTAGCATCACTTTGAAAAGATTTACCATCCATAGTAATTTCAGTCCAGTCTTTACAAAGATACAAATGTATGTTGTTAATATTTTCTATAGTAGTATTTGCAATGATTTTCTAATAAATGTATGTAGCCCTGTTAATTTGCATAAATCTTAATAGTCCTATGTGTTTGTAGTTTGTATGATCTTATTTCTGTCAATTTAATTAAAAAATACGTTTATTTTAACTAGAAATGCATTATCTCTCCCATTATATGTATTCAATAGTGTAAGCACTATTTTTATTTTAAAGTTATTTATGCACTGCTACACATGGTAAAACCACAACACTCACCAGTAAATTTTTTGTCACTTGAAAGTGAACAGGTGACATGAGCTTAAGTTCAACTCCACGCTGCCCTGGAAGATATCCCATAATGCATTGCTGTAAGTCCAATGCTTTAACCGGAAATCAGCTCATTTGGCGTCAAGACACCAAGGCGAGCGGATCAGCTTCTCTCATCCAGTCTTGCTGTATGTGGCAAGCAATTGCGATAATCACGAATGCCTTATTCCCAAAATCAGTAAATGACATGCTATAATCCATCCCCACTTCAGTGACACACGTTCCCTAGTCAGTAAATGACAATGGGGCTGCTTGGGTACCCCAGGCCTCCCACAAGTATTACGCGGCGTGCACAAGTATCAGGTTGTTGTAGCGAATTCGAAGCAAGCAGCTTTTCTCACAGAAACAAGTTGCATAATGTACTCAGTAAAACGTTGTCAGGTACATGTAACATGAAAAGTGACTGAAGGTCAAAGTGACTAAGGCACCGGGATTGATCTGACCACAAACAACAACAAGAGGGTGTGAATACTTGAGTCGAAACGGACAGGGGTCGAGGTTACCTGGTGCCCCGGCCCCAAGCTGCAGGCCTGGCTATGTAAGGCGTCCACATTTTAGAAAATCACTAAAAGTAGGCAGAAATAAAGCCCAATTACGTCAAAATGATAGGGGTGATAGGGGTCGGCTGACAGTTTGACACATTTCGTACCATTAAGAGTCGAATGATACTACATCGATTGCGTTGACCATACGAATTTACCAAAAAACGTCCTAGGAAAAGTGAATGCATGGGATGTTTGACCAAACTTTACAAAGCATCAATTTTTCGATCAAAAAATTCATGCGTAGAACTAATGAAAATTCGTAACAAATACCACTGCCTTGTACATCAGGCAATAAAACATCGCTGGCGTGAAAATGAGTTTACTAGAAAATACATAGTGGCTCTTAAAATTAGTTTGAAAATTTAGCGTATTTACCGCTATATCGCTAGACGGCCATCATTTGTAAGGGGAAGATGAAGTGGTGAATTCTGGGATATCTTCCAGGGTGGTGTGGTTCAACTCGAGCTTCAAAATGTCAACTAAAGTTGAACTTGAACTTCAAAGTGAACAAAAGTTGAATTACCTGAGGCACAGTTGGATTCCAAATATCAACTAAAGTTGAACTTGAACTTCAAAGTGAACAAAAGTTGAATTACCTTGGGCACGGTTGGATTCCAAATGTCAACTAAAGTTGAACTTGAACTTCAAAGTGAACAAAAGTTGAATTACCTTAGGCAAAGTTGGATTCCAAATATCAACTAAAGTTGAACTTCAACTTCAAAGTGAACAAAAGTTGAGATGGCGAAGGCAATTGTACCATGGGCTTTCTAAATGTACATTTTTGTCAGCTGACAAGCTTATTGGACAGAAATTTTGTAAAAAATGCACAAAATAGAGGAGTTCCTTCATTTAACATCCAGTTTTAGCAAATTATAATGAAAAATGAGAGAAAATAATTGTAGTCAATTGAATAAGAGGATTTTTCCTTTAAAAATCTGCAAACTACCTTGAGCAATTTGATGCATGCAATTTTCTTTGCAAAAATGTAAGTACAGGTGCTTTTCATTATTTAAAAAAAATTATTTCAGAGAAAATTAATGTGGTGTGTTGGTATCTAAAATGTGCAAATTCATTGGTCAGTTTTTTCCTTCATTTTCATGCCATTCACAAGAGGTAAATTTATTTACATCACCAAAATTATTTTGTCTCTGTGAAAATGGAAATTGTATCTTTGTGTCAAAATAGGCAATCTTGTCAAATGCAAAGAAAAATTAAAGTTATTTAACACAAATTCAAGAATTCACAATTTTGGAGATAAATTATCCAAAACAAGCAATCAAATGCCGCTACTTTCCACTTTTCACATGAAAATTGAGAAAAACCTGACTTTTTCGTAAAGTGGGAACTCTTTTTCGTTCTGTTTAAAGAAGATAAATTGATGGAACGGAATTAGTTGGAAGATTAAATCAACAGTTTGGTGGATAAACGAGCAATCTTGGTTTATTTTAAGGAATATATCAAAAGGCCATTTTCTTGTTTTCTTACAAGTATTAGAATATTTCTGCCCATATAGCTCTTTTCAACAAAGACTTCCGTTAGCTTCGAGAATTCGGTTCAATCATAACAAGATGACCCTATGCCATGTTGGGAGTGTAATTTATCGTCCCCGGTATATTTACACCGCATTCACCCTTCCCGGCCAAAGTCCGGTCAAAGCGAGTCAGCCCACGTTATCAAGTCGAACAATATTGTTGCCTATAACTCGAAAGTAAATATGGTTCTTTTGAACAAACATTTGCACTCAGTTTTTAACAATTCAAAAATTTATTTATCTACCTGTTAGTCTCATATTTATTTATTAATGTATATCCTAATATGGGCTAATCAGTCAATTTCTGATCAACATTGCATGCCATGACATGCCAGTGTAGTGACCTTTCACAGCATATGGACAGACGTATTCGTGCGCCGGCTGGCTCATTGTGAAGAATGAATATCATGTAAGTTAGGGGGTTGATCAGGGATCGTGTATAATCAAAACATATACGGAAAACGACACCCTATACATTTGACCACAACTCCTAATTCCCCCAACCGCCGACGAAGGTTTCGAAAAGAGAAAATTCCACAACAAATTTATAACCTGATCTTCCCCTAAACACGATAAATAGATGGACTAGAGTGTAGGAACTTTAAGTTGCTGATCAGGCGAATTTTGAACAAGCGCTTCAAAACAAAATGTTAGCGGTGATGGAGCATCACTCATAAGCTTAGTATATGATCTCTGTTGCGTAGCCGTAGAACAAAATTTTAAGGATTTGCTGAATTTGTGCACGGTCATCAAAATTAGTAGAGTTTAACCTCGTGCTAGTCCGCTGAACTCAGCGTGTATTTGTTATGGACGGCCCCTCAAAGACCCATTAATTACGCGCGCATGAACGCTCTGCTGATCGGTCTTTCTTGAAGTCAATGGCGGACGCGAGTGTAAGCACAATGGCAGTGTTCGGAGTACCGTCTTTCTGTCTGATTACGGGGGCTAGTAAGGGTATAGGCCGTGGAATTGCTCTCCAGCTTGCAGAGAAGGTAGGAGACAATTCGCTCTTTGTGTTGACGGCCAGGTCTGAAGCAGGATTACAGGAGACGAGGGGTCTAGTCGCCGCTCGGCGTGGAAGTGGAATCGAGGTGCGTACTGTTACTGGCGATATGGGTAATATGGACGCCTTGTCGACTACCGTATCTGACCTATTTGACGGCGTCGATCCGACGAAATTCAAGCACGCGATCCTTGTTAACAATGCAGGGTCACTTGGCGACACCAGCCAAGCTGTGCGCGACCTGACCGACCCTTCCGTGCTTCAGGACTACTTCGGCCTCAATGTGACCTCCGCGATATGTTTGACCGCGCAATTCATTCAAAGGTTCCCCGAGGTAGCCGGCCGCAGACGTACCGTGGTCAACATCACGACGTTGTGTGGAATTCAGCCGTTCCCGTACAATTCAGTGTACTGCACGTCGAAGGCAGCAAGAAATATGCTGTTTCAAGTTATGGCCCTAGAAGAACCAGACGTACGGGTGTTGAATTACGCACCTGGCCCCATAGACACTGACATGCAGGCAGACTTGAGGGCGAACTTGGGTGACCCGGAAATGAGGAAAATGTACAACGACATGAAAGCACAGGGGAAACTTCTGTCTGTCGAGGCAACCTGTAAAGTACTGGTCAAGATACTCGAGGAAGACACCTACAAGAGCGGTAGTCATGTTGATTATTACGATGTCTGCAAGTAGAATCACGGTGGTGTTGAAATTATGTGAACGACTGCGGATATTACGTCATACGGACAATTCCTGTTTTCCTGTATTGTGAAGTGGCATGGCAGCGCCTTCATGTTATTTGAACGTGTCGTCAGTAGGCGTGTCACGTGACATACATGACTGAATGGCTTCACTCTGATCTGTGACAAGAGCACAAAGACAAGAATCAAAACAATAGATAGCAGGTCACGCGCAGGCCGCTCGGTACAAAGTTTGAGGTCGATGACTTCTTTCTTAGCGTGAGGGATTTTTTTGAGAAAGCCCGCCTCTCCAAAAGTGATAAATTTAGATCTAGGTACCGCGTCGAACATGAGGGGCTACAGCCACGCCTTGAGCGTAGGAGTTGGCCTGCTTATAACAGGCCAACTCCTAGCCGTTGCGCTGGCGGCATTTAACACGTTGCATCCTTTTTTAGGGTCTATGTTTGCATACAGCTCTCGTCAATAGCGTTGATCGCGATTTCAGGTTTGTTACTAAATATAGCTGCACGCTTGCGACTTTCGGACAAATATGCCTGAAATTCGGACAAATTTTGTCGTTGCATGCGCAGCTGTTGTTGCATCTTGTAGTCTGAGCCATCAATTCATACGAATAAGTGTAACTTTTAGTTGCCATTGTAACAACTAGCAGGTTTTATTGTCGTCGTTTATGCGGAAATGCGGACGGATATTTATTTATTTATGCATATCAATGAGAGCAAAATGTGACGTCATTTGCGATCTGTGGTATGTACGGTGATATGCACAGTCTACGGCCTGTCTATCCCAACCTGTCGTGGTATAGGACGCCGACCTGCCCCCTCCTTTTTCATGGCTCATCGGCGGTAATGGGTTGTAAGCGTACTTGACGAGAAAATGTTATAGACCCCCCAAAACGGGTCCGTTTTTAGGGTTTATGATTAAGAGGGCAATCGATTTTGGAATTTCACCCAAAAAGTGCCATTTCACAATACATGGTTGTCTATGGCGCAAACTATGAATTTTTTTTCGTGTACACAATTGGCAATATGTGTGCATTTATGTATCTTGGAAAACTAATATGAACGTTCAAGTTCTTCATTAGAATATTGTTATTAAAGAGGGCAATTGTGTACAAGACATTTCATTTCCCCCAAAATGTCATTTATATACATGGTTGTCTATGGTCCAAACCATAGACATGTTCTTCCTATACAAAACTGGTTATATCTGTGCATTTATGTGTCATTGAAAACTGATACGAATGTACTTCAAGCTTCACTAGGATAGGGTGATTAGAAGTGTGTAATATGAACAAGAAACTTGATTTCGTAATTTCATCCAAAAGTGTCATTTCAATATACATGGTTGTCTATGGTGCAAACTGTGAACATTTTTCCTGTAGAAAAACAAGCATAATCTGTGATGATATGTAACTTTGGAAACTGATATGAATGTACTGACAGTAAAACGCTTTGAATGAGCTGCATTGTGTCTTGAGTGTTTTCGGATTCTCATGGCAATCAGCAGGCTTTTAAGGTAGTATGCGCCTCGAAAGTGAAAGACTTAAACTGTCGCTCAAATTTAAACCCCACCGTTCTCTTTCAAATATATAATAAAAATCGGGTGTCACTGTGCATATCTTGGCACTAGAGAAACAAATTGCCCAAGATTTGCCGATATTGAAATTCAAAATGGCCACCGACCCCGTATTAACTCTATGGAGAAAATTTTTTTTGGATGTTCGAAAAATCAAGAAGGTGAAAGATTTTCTTACACGAAGAGCTTTATAATGAGCCCCCCCACAAGTGGCAGATCAGAAAAGGATTGTCAAAGTTTGAGAGTCCGAATATCCGCGCCAGAAGCGCATTCTACCTTAATTTATCTAAAACAACGTCCAAACCATGGTAAATTTGGGAAAAGTTTACATCAGCGGCACCTTAAATAAGTGAATTGACAGACTTAGTTAAATTCGCTAAAAAGGATGGTAGCTAAAAAGACCTGTTTTACAGAACTTCAATAAGATATAATGATTAGAAGGGCGTTTGCAATCAAGAAATTTGTTTCTGAATCTGGCCTGAAAGTGTCATTTCACTTTACACTGTATTCTACGGTACAAACTGTAGAAAATTTGTTTCCTGTAGTGCATTCACATGACAATTGACTTCAATTTAATCCTCTGGAATAAGGTGATAAGAAGTGTGCAACAAAGATGATATTGACCTTTACGCAGGATTTACGTCAAAAGTCAATGACCTCTGTAACAATTGAAACACAGCTTTTTCATTGGATAACCTCAGAAAACTGGATAATAAGGAAGTTTTCTGCCCTGTTCAGAGACGGTGATTTCTCGGTATGATTTGCATAGAGTGAAAAGTTGGAGGCCTGAGTCCCATATCGTACTTTGGAATTTTCATGGCCTTCTTGAACACCCAGGTTTTTTCGTTGCCCCCCCCCCCCCCTCCCGATTTTCTCCTCCGGCCCCTCTGCTCGTTCCTTAATTCAAACTATGACAAGGTTCACATTATTACCGACTGACTTCTCAACACAGTGGATGCTTGCCTACAAGCAAAAACAAACCGTACAGTTTGTACATAGACCAAGGAGTCTTCATCTTGAGTTGTAGGTATTTACCTACCTTGTAGGTATTTGCGTTTGTAAGTATCATGAAAATAGAAACATTTAATTCGAATCTATTTTAGAGCCAGTTCATCTATTTTGGGCTGGTGTTGTTCATTTTTTTAGTTGCTGAGTCACCATAGTCGATATTTAACGGAGAGAGCAAACTAAATGTATGACCTTGGCCCACACACCTAGATTCTGCCTTTATAAAGTATTGTATACATTAACGTTTAGATTACTTTTTCAAGCTGTTCAGGAATACAGTGCACCTTTGAAGAGTACTGTGTGCCAGGTAATACGCGTCGGTCATGACGTCAGCGTGTATAGGCCACCTGGTGACCACGCGCAGTGAAGTGCAGTAGAGTGTAGGGTGATCTTGGGGTTGTTTTCATAAACTGACTGCCTGAAAAAAACTGTAACCCTCTTCTGACTGCTTGCACATATATTGCTGAACTTCCTGTAACCTTGGTAATGACAATGAAGCAGTATTCTTTCCATGTTCCCTAGTGAAATTCCTTTTTTTGTCATATTGTCAGGACAGCCTGTACGGTATATTCAATGGGCAGTGTCGCTGTCGATACCTCAGTTTACGTTTTCATCGACTGAAAGCCCCCGCCGGTTCTAGACGGGCAACCAACTTGGTGGGTTGGCCGTTGAGGGCGCGTCACCGTATAGGGTATAGAACTGATAAACTACTATCGTGGAGCCACGAAGGGCTCTGAGAAGACCTGGTGTCAATCATAATTTTGCTGGCTTTAACATTCAGGATGCGTTGACAAATTGGTTCATTGCATTTCAAGGCCTCTGGCCCATATGCAAAAAAGGTACAGGTAAGAAAATTAACATAATAATTGTAAGAGAGAAAAAGTACAGGAATGGTGACATTTTGATGTAAATGATTCATTTCGAATCTGACAAGCCTTAAAAAGAAATGTGCACAATTTACGTATAGTACACTCATCAGGAGAACGTAATAGATGCAGAAATTTACATAGATTTAGATGAAAAGTAGATATCTTTAGATATGTATATTGATCTCAGCTCATGGTTCGCAGGGCATTCCCAGAGGAAATGAAATAAATCTTCAACTTTGTGAGACTTACACAGTTGGCAAAATTTTTCATTTAACACAATCCCATCATGCCTGTCCTTTTCTATATTCAATAAAAGGCTTGAACAGCTAAAACAAGCAACCGCTGGAAAACATTTAAACTTTGCAATTAAAATTCAAATTATTTTCTGGTTAAAACGACTTTTAAAGCCAATGCACTTTCGCATTTTCGGTCTTTTAGAGAGTTCCCCCGCCATTGTTGTTCGCTAACATTGCTTACTCTGAGCTCACGTTCAATTAGAAATCTTTCCTTATTTCCAACTTCCTGCGCCAGCCAACACAAAACCAAAACCATAACGAGTACAAGATATGCACTTAACCGATATATCACAATTGTTTACTGATAAATCAAGCTGAAAATGTAGGGTAACGCTTGACGCGGTAGTGTAGTATGATGTCTACCCGCACTATTTCAAAGAAAATACAAATATTGACAGTCTGCCACATGCTCTTATTATTGTTTCGTTTGTTGTACTTGATGGTAAACCTAAAAAAACCTGCACCATTTTCTTTCCAATTATTTCAGTTTTTCAAATTCGGCTGGGAGCCCCAAATTACAAAAGCGTAAAACATTATTGGCAAGCTTGTTGTATTAAAAATGCAAAACCCCAAACCGTTTTACTGGCAGCGGATAAAACCGCTTAAGCTTTATTAGTTTGCTCTGCAAATGTGGATACCGCTCTACCCAACCTTTTTCCTGATGACAACACAAGGCCCTGATATTTACAATAAACATCAACGTCTATATTTCCACCATTTACAACCTTTTTTACCGACCATACTCCATGACCTCCGTTCCGGAATACCATTGCTTTTGTCTTATCAACATTTACACTCATTTCCTATGGTTTTTTTTACAGAATTCCACTAAAACGTTGATCAAAACTGAGTCAGCAAAAACTTTGACACCATAAACATACAACAATGCAAATACATTATAAATATCCTGAGTAAACTGAATTCTATTATTTTCAGAATTAATTAACATGTCATTAAACTCTTTAATGGAGAAAGTAATAAATTGTACAGGACTTTATAGCTTGCAACCTAGTCTTAGGCCAACCGGAAAGACAAAACGAAATAGTTCAAAAGTTTTGACACGGATTTTACACATTTTACTTGAAACACCAAGGACGGGAAGTTTGTTATAAAGTAGTAAAGAATGATTTTTACTTTGTTAAATGCTTTTGAAAAATGCACACAAAGGCAATAAAAATACCTTCCTCACGCTCAAACATTTTTGTATATAAGCAATGTTAATACCGTACCTTATTTTTTCGGAACCCTGCTCGACAATTCTATCTGAGCCCTTTTATATTCAAACCATGCAGTCAAACGCCTATCCAGAATTAAAGTTAAAATCTTACCAAAAATGTTTAAAAGAGGAATTTCCATATAGTTACTGACATCATTCGCGTTACCTTTTTAGATAAAGGGACAATAACGCCAATTGCCCATTCCGGAAAATAACAGGATTCAAAAATAGAATGTAGAAAGGGGATGATAACATCTCGCAAAATTAAAAAAACTCACCAGGTATACCATCGACACCTGGTGATTTACATGATTTTAATCTTTTCAGACTCAAAGAGATTTCCTGGCATTCATAAAACTCTTCTTCAAATCATCATTGTCTTGCATACTGACGAGTGACGCAGTTTAAAACTCTTTTGACGGTATACGTACGATTATTTTCACTAGTCTCGTTATCACCACAATGCTCTAAACATTCTTACCATTCATTAAACTAAAACTATTTGCATTATACCGTCTGTGGTTCACGCAGGAGGAGTTTAGAGTTGAGCAAAAATCTGAAGACCCAGCTTTCAATACTCTGGAAAGTTTTTGCCGTGATAGCATTTCTATATTATCCAAAAAGATAATATAAAAAGTGCGTCAGTCAGGATATCTGTCCTCTGGCGCTTTCTGCCTTAAAATGACAGGAACAAGTAGATTTGTATACTATTAAGAATTCAAGAAACAAATAGTCCTCATTTAATATTCTATTATTAGTTTCCTAGGAAACTAGCAATCATGTTCAAGGGTGGCAGAAAAGTTTGTCATCATGAAGTGAGTCAACATAGCAAATAAAAATATGGATGATCAAAAAGCACCTACATGCTATCCAGCTATCTCAACTTCAGTGAACAAGGCTGGAGAAGAACCATAATTAAAAAGATAATTAATTAAATAATTTGAGAGTAGTTTGCAGCAACATAATGCTTCGTATAAACGTTAAATTGGCACACCCGTGTACATGTACTGTAACGAAGGTGTGTGTTCCCCTGTGATACATGTATGACGGCGGAGAAGTGCGCTGGCTGAGTGACTCTCTAGGCTATTGGTAAAAAGCACGTATTTAGCTCACGTGCTCACACACAATGTCGCTGCGATATCTGTCTGTGTCTGTGTGTCTGTGTGTCTGTGTGTCTGTTGGACTGTATCTCAAAAATGGCATATCAGATCAGAATCAAATCTGCTACATCGATTCAGTTTACAAATGGCAAGAACTGATTAGTTTTTCGTGGGTGTCGCGTGCATATTTTCGCCCATTTGCATAGTTAATGATTTTAGAAAAAAACGGGTATACATTGAGAACGACTGCACACAATTTGATTTAATATGCTACAAATGCTGATCACACCAAGATATATCAGCTGTGAAAGGTATTAAGGGATGACATGAAAGATAACTGCTTATTTGTATATTTAATGAACTTCCTAATTAGGGTATATATATCTGATTTGACTGAATCAAAGTTGACGAAACTTGGTATGTATATTGAAGATCTGACATTGTTGAAAGTCATTAAACATTTTTACTTCAGCCAATGCCTAATTTTCATTTTTAATGAGCTTTCCTAATTTGGGATATGTCTGAATTGACTCAACCAAAATTGACGAAACTTACTATGTGTGTGTACATTGGAGAATAATTTAACGTTATGAAAGTTATAAGGCATCTTTACTTCAGCCAATTCTCAGTTTGCATATTTAATGAACTTTCCAAATGAGGGATATATATCTGAACTGACTCGACCAAAGTTGACGAAACATGCTATGTACATTGGAGAGACTATGATTTAACATTGTTGAAAGTCAATAAGCATCAATACTTTAGCCAATTCCTAATTTGCATATTTAATGAACTTTCCAAATTAGGGATATAATCTTATTTCACTGAACCAAAGTTGACGAAACTTGTATATTGAAGATACTATGATTTAACATTATTGAAAGTCATTGGGCAGTTTTGCTTCAGCAAGTATATTTGCAATAAAGCACTGGTAACCGCTGTCCTTGTCTGGCATTGTGTATTTCGTTTTACATTATTTAGATCTATATTGCCTTCGAAGATAGTTGAATGCAAAATGTCAACAAGTCTTTGATGTCAATTGGTCATTACTATAATGTTCTTGCTTGTTTACTTCATTTTGTATTTTTATGAAGTCATAAGTATTTTTACTTCAGCCAATTCTAAATTTGCATATTTAATGAACTTTCCTAATTAGGGGTATGTATTTGAATTGACTTGACCAAAGTTGACGAAACTTGCTATGTACATTGAAGATACTATTATACAGCATCATGGAAAGGTTTTAAGCATTATTACTTCAGTCAATTCTTAATTTGCATATTTGAACTTTCCTAATCAGGGATATATACCAGGATTCTCTTGATCAATGCTGGTGAAACATGCCATATACATTGATGATACGAGTTTCAAACGATATTGAACGTCATTTCGCATTTTCATTTTAGCTAATCTATAATTTGCACATTTGATGCGCTTTCATAGTTTGGCATACATAGCTTGAAGGACTTGACAAAGGGCAATACACTTGCTATACGAAGAGGGGATACAATGACAGCAGTCAAATAAATTCTAGTACTTTTATTTCAGCTAATTGCATATTTGTATACTTAATGATCTTTAGGATTAATCAGTGGTGAATGAAATTGCAAACACGTGGCAAAAGTTGAAACTTTACACATAATTGCAATATATATAATGAAACACGTGAGCATTTTCAGTTAAATTTGGTGTGAGATAGTCGCCGCACATACGTGTGAATTTGCGATTATTTATCGGGAGGGCGCGCACTCATTTAATGACGTAAACATGAGACAATTACCTCCTTGACCATCATCGAATGAGGTTTCGCAGTCAACGCTGTGAGTGAGTCCGGGGGGGGGGGTAACTCCATGGCTAATAGTACGGGGGTGGGGCTCCTCACGAACATGGAAACCCAAACTGTTGTGATACCAGTTTTGAGCAAAAAAACCTACCCTTTCTGATACCATACAATATAATAATCTAATCAGTCTGAGAACAGTCGGACTGTTCTTATTCTGTGTGATCGTCTCAGTCCACTTCCACTACTGTCATTGTGTTGTTGAGAGGCACTGTCAACCGGATGATACCATCATCACCCCAGGCACCATCAGCAATATGATCAATATTATTAGTGACTGTCTCTTGTCCAACTTGACGTTTTGGACGTTTTCCCTGCACCAAGTCATCCAAAATGGTCTGTTCTGCCAGAGGCATTCTGAAGACATTATGCTCCTGAAAATACTCCAGATTTACTTGGCAGAGAAGTGTACTCAGCTTTCTGGTAACAATGTTTCCACCTGCTGTATACTCTCTCTCAACACTAGTAGTTTGGTATAACTGAAGAACTCCATCAACTTCATTAACCAATTCACTGTCAAACTTGATAGCATCCCGGTACTCAATAAAACCCCGTCTACCTTTCTTGATCATACGCTGAAGTTTACCAACTGTAAAACAATCCTCATCAGATGTGTTTCCTTTCTGATAAATGGCATAGTCCTCAAATAGGGAAATACAGGCTGTCTCTTGACATGAAATGTTCGGACAATCAAGGGATTTTTGTACCTGTCTGACCCTAATTAGCCTATCACTTGATAACTTTGGATTTTTATTTAGCAGGGAGACGAGGGTGTTTTTGTATTGTTGCCCATGGTTGGGTACATCTAGAGTTGGACAAACTTTTTGAACTGCAGGGCTGAAATAAGAAAGACAAAAAGAGACAGACTGTTTAGTGTGGAAAGTCCCTCAAAGTTCAAAGACTGGAAAAGTGATGGTACTCAGAACAAAGAATTTCAGTGTCATTGTAACAAAAACACAGCTTTGCACACATTTTTTTCCAAAAATGGAACAGAAAAATAGTATACTTCCACAACTACAGAAACGTGTAAGTATTTCGGAAATACTGTTCATTAATTGACAGTGCCAATAGTAAAGACCAGTGGCAAGAGTACTGACATGAGGCGTCATCGAAAAATGACCTGATAAAACATGGAAAAGAAGGTGGCTTTTTTATGGCAGTCTGCATCTTTTATCAATGTAGGTACCATAAACATATTGATGTTAACATGGATCTTATTAATGTTTGTATAGTTATATTAACACGGAGCGAATCAAACAGCCACATAATGAATCTGGGAATCCAATTTCTCTCAGTTGCTTTAAGGAGACTGAACCTTCTCGTGTGTATCACTTTAACAGAAAGGTCATTTGGAAAATTTGCCTTAATAAAAGTTACCTGATTAAAATTTAATAGAGGAGGGCCCAGTCTGCTAAAAATATCTGAACTGAGAATCATCAGATTTAAACAATCATGTGGTTTGATAGAAATTTGTTGGACTGTTGTACAGTTTAAAACGTGTATTGTATTCACATTTCTACAGGTACATCATCTGGATCTTCAATGCTTGCTAAGTCCGTCAAACATTTCGATGTATCATTTAAAATCTGTGACTCATCATTACTGCAATTGGTCAAATCTTACATGTAAAATCTCACAGAATACCGCGAGACTACTTGAGGGCGTTTTCCTCTGCTTACAAATGGAACGTTTATCTTACGTACACAGATACGACTCACTCGCCTTGCGTACCAGGGGTACCAACAGTCAACCGACAGATCGGAAATTTTGATGGTAGATCTGGGATGTAGATACATGGGTTTCCAGTGTTGACAGCATGATTTTTTAACAAATGTCAGTTTGTGTTTAAAACCGGACCCTTTCTGATACCAACACCTCGTGAAAAGTATACCCTTTCTGATACCAAACAGAGCAAAAAACGACCCCTTTCGCGCGGACCAATCCCCGTATAGCCATCTATGGGAGTTACCCCCCGGGGAGGTGAGTTCAATCACATTGTAATGGTGCTGATCGACGCCATTTTTGAAGAACACAAACTGTCCCACACTTTTTTGGGCTATTCTATTCTTAAACTGAACCATCGTTGACATCCACAACTCGAATGCAATGACAGTGTTCGGAGTACCGTCTTTCTGTCTGATTACCGGGGCCAGTCGGGGTATAGGCCGTGGAATTGCTATCCAGCTCGCAGAGAAGGTGGGAGACAATTCACGCTTTGTATTGACGGCCCGGTCTGAAGCAGGACTACAGGAGACGAAAAGGCTGGTCGCGGCTCGGCGTGGAAGTGGAATCGATGTGCGTGCTGTTACAGGCGATATGGGTAACATTGCCGCGCTGTCGACAGCCCTCACCAGTTTGTTCTCTAACATTCCACCGTCTGGAACGTTCTCACATGCCATGCTGTTTCACAATGCAGGGTCACTTGGTGACATCACGAAAAAAGTTCGCGACTTCGATGATCCTAATGAGCTGCAGGAGTATTTCGGTTTCAACATCACCTCGGTGATCACATTAACGTCGAAGTTCATGCAAATGTTCCCGAAGAAGTCAGGCCTCAGACGCACGGTCGTCAACATATCATCGAAGTACGCATGTCAGCCGTTGCCTATGTGTCGGCATTTGCCATGGCGAAAGCCGCTAGAGATATGCTGTTCGGAGTCGTGGCCTCGAAGAACCAGATGTTCGCGTGTTGAACTACGCACCCGGCTCAGTAGACACCGAAATGTCTTCGCAGTGGATGGAAAATATTGGTGACCCACTAACGAGGAAAAGGCTCACTGTAATGAGAGAAAAAAGGATATTTTTAACGGTGGAATCCACATGCATAGTACTGACAAAATTACTGGAAGAAGATAACTACAAAAGTGGTAGCCATATTAATTATTACGATATTTGCAAGTGAGATACCAAAGCCAAAGGAGGAGATAGTGAACACGTGACTGTTCCATAAGTCCCTGAATCTCGACCTGACATTGCGACTGTCAACAGCTTTATCAGCGTTATATATATATATATATATATATATATATATATATATATATATATATATATATATATATAAACACTATTGTTAATATGTAATTGTATATATATATATATATATATATATATATATATATATATATATATATATATATATATTATATATATATATATAAAACTATTGTTGATGTGTAATTGTCTTTGTTTTGGATTTATTTAGTTAAGGTAATATGCACCTCGAAAGTGAAAGACTTAAACTTTTGCTCTAACTTTCCTCAAGGAATCTTTCAATCATTCTCTTTCAAAATCAAGAATAAAAATAGGGGGTCACCGTGCAAATTTTGGTACTAGAGAAACAAATTACCCAAGATTATCCGATATATCCCTTTGTTAACTCTATGGAGAAAAATACAAATTTTCGAATTTCGAAAAACTAAGCCGGTGAAAAGTTTTCTTTCACCAAGAGCTTTAAAATGAATCCCTACATGTGGTATATCAGAAGAGAATTGTAAAAGTTTGAGAGTCCGAATGTCTGTCCCCGAGGTGCGTTCTACCTTAAGTGAATGTTAATTGTTTTATTGTAGTGCCTTTGAACACCTGTGCCTTGACAAATGCCTTTACCATTCCATGTAGGTGGCCTCACTGAATGCCAGCTCGTCTCTTTGTGTTACTTCTTAACTCATCAATCCGTTGACACTTGTTTGCACTAACGTGGAAGGATTACTTTTGAAATAATACTGGTATACAGCGATTAGGTTTACATAATGAGTGAAAATTGTCAGTTATTCAGTTATTGTAAGTTAAATTGTAAGTTGCATCTACAAATATTATATAAAAAGTCAACTTTAATCAAAAACCAAATGGAAGTATAAAAACTGGAATTTTTCAAGTACTGAAAACCACTAAAATCTATGTAGAAAACACAAAATAATGGTCAACTATATTTTAGGTGCACACTCTGAATGACGTAAGAGAAGTGAAGTCAAACCACCGACGTTTCAGTTTGTACGATACTTCACTTTTCTAAGCTAAAATTAGAGTTGCACTAAAACACTGTTGACAAAAAAAATCACCGACGATCAGATCTACTTGTTCTGTATGGAAAGTTGCAGATTATCATATAATTTTGAAGCAGTACATGTGCGTATGTGCGTATTCAATTGTCTGGATGTAAAAAAAGGGAAATCAACTCAACACATCGTTCATATGTGAGTTGTTTGCGTTCTGTGTATGCTATTGTGTAGATTATAAGCGTATATTATGTTAGGGTGTTTTATGTAAAAGTTGATTAGCCATGGTGAGATGTACCCGTAATCTACGTGTCTTGATGTTGACCTGCACTGGAGCGGAGAGACTAATGTGACACTGCGATCTTTCGAAAACAGACTTTTCTTATCAGTCGCTTCTAAAAATTAATTTTGATTGGTGAAATGTGTTGAATGATTGATTGATTGATTGCTTGTGTTAACATGTTGTTCCACTGAAGTTTGTTGTTCAAATAGGGAAGCTAGAATGTCTTCGGTTCGGTTTATGGATTGTACGGATTGTATTTTGTTATAAAGACTAAAGTATTGACGGCGATGTTATTTTTTGTTTTAAGCTCTCATTTGGTAAATCAAAGGAGAGCTTATCTTGAGCATCTAATTTATATGTATGTGTGTAGGTAGGTGTCTAGGTGTGTAGGTAGGTAGGTTGTAGGTAGATAGGTAACAATGAGAAATATATGATTTTTGATAATCTGCAATTGATATCTTGTCAAGAGAGTCGTTATTACTTTATTATATTAGGGGGACAATGTATGCGACATTTAGGTAAAAAGAAAAAAAATGGTATGTATGTATTTTTGATTTTTTTCTCCCGATTGTTGGTCAAATGTCTTGTTTCAGGAATCACATGTCAGATACCAGGCATCAAATTTGAATTTAAGTTCCTAAGATATTACCATATGTCGAAATATTGATGAAATTTGGATAAATATGAGCGAATTGCAAGACATAAGTATTTTATTGTTAATATTAACCAGTGCAGTTGACATACTGTTTTACAAAAAAATTATCTATATGTTGTGTTTAAAACAAGTTTTAGGGTTTAGATCTAGAAACTGTGACCACGTTTTGCTTGTCTTTTTTAAATGCCAATCCCTGGTCCAATCGGAAAAAAAATGAAAATTGCTGAACATTTCCTGTATATTTCTGGAAGATACATGTCACCTGTAAATTAGTATTAATTCAAATGAAGTCAACGTTACTAAAAATGCCTAGTGAGCAATAACGGTGAAAACTTCGTGAAAATTTCAATAAATATCGGTCAGACTGCCTTGGCAAGGCAGCTAACATACAATATTGTACAGAAGTCGCCATGACAACTAGCAAATAAACCAATAAATCAATAAAAAATAGATATCATTGTACAAAAATATACACTAATGAATAATAAATTATCTATAAACAAATCAAACTATAAAACAAATAAACTAACGGGGCAATCTCGCCTTCGAAAATCAGGAAGAGCAGAGACATTTCTATCGTCAACAGAGACTGTTTCACCTTCGGAAAGTCCATTTCACTGGACTCCTAGCCGATATTGTTGTGTATCTTTCCTTAGTGTAATAATATAAATTTGAAGCGAGTCTATTTTTAGCACTAGTGATAAAGTAATTATTTCCCGACTGCTGCTTTGTCAGACCTGTACATACATCCCCATAATTCCTATTCCCTTTCCAGTCTCATGTTGTTAATAAACAACGGATTACATTTAAATGAGGAATATTTGTGACATACACGTCAAAAAGCGTGCCACTCTATACGTTCTGCAGTAAATTATAATCTCAAACACTCCTATGGTATACCTTCTATGAAATCATTTTCAATGCAATATTTTTAAATTTATTATATAGTTTTCATCAACTCTGGAGAGGCTCTCCATGGTGAATTCCTCCAACGAAATAGACCTCCTCCAGACGGGTGCACTGAAATAGTGGAACTCCGTATATTGCGCTCCCACACTCTGAGGGACGCCTACCATGGGTACTGTAGGAACAGAAGGGTAATCGAAACTACTTTTTAATTTGGCCACCTAGAAATGGAAGGTACTTATAACCTGGCATGATAGCGTCATGCGTCAGTGCGTTCACGGGTCTCAGTCGAGCTATCACTTGACGAGTGTGACGGCGGTCACGTCAGGGCAGTTCATAATCAGGTCAGGGACCATAGGGCCATAAGGCATTAGCAGTCATAGCAAGAGCGCAGAAAGTGAATCAATTTATGATAATGAATACTTTTGATAAAAATTAAATATTTCTGTCATTGTTGTACACGGACAAAAGTACCCTACTGCACTCGAACCTTGAATGATGATCATATGCCATGACATTTTCACGCAGATGTAGTACAGACGCCGTTATTAAAGAGGCACTCCCACTCGGTAACTTTTTAAAGCACATTTTTTTAATGCCAACGGTCGATATTTGACGTGGCGACTGCGCGCGGATCGCAAGATATCGATAAAAACATGTCCTCAAAAAAGTAAAGTTTGAATTCCGGTGGCCCACCTAAATTCAGCGTCGGTGATCGGTAATGCCCCTGGGGAAAGTCGAGTCTTACTGACTCTTAGAAAAAACGGAAAACAAAGTTTGATTCCACCAGAATTCTTATAGGTGACTAGCACAGTTACGTGCGGTTGATACATAGCGGCCGCCAAGTGGTATGCATAGACGAGTGGTATGCATAGACGCATACCTCGCGCGCGGCGTACTGTTTGGCAGATAACAAATGTAGTCATCAGAGGCGGCTAATATTTGACACGTAAAAACTGATGTTTATGTGGTATTGGTTAAAAATACAGTACAACTGATTTAGAATAATGAAAACGACAAAAACTAAGGAGAAGTTTTACAAAACTTACCTGAGGTAATGGCATAATGCTGTATATAAAGTCTTTGCAGTGGGAAATAAATTAATTGCGACGTTCGAACTTATTGTAGACTCCAGCACGACAACAAACCTTCGGGGGATTTCGGGTCAAAATCAGAAACGATCGTAAAACTTCGGGATGTGAAAAATACGCTCGGGAAATGACATGTTTTTATCGATATCTCGCGATCCGCGCGCAGTCGCCACGTCAAATATCGACCGTTGGCATTAAAAAAATGTGTTTTAAAAATGTTACCAAGTGGGAGTGCCTCTTTAATAGTCGCGCCAGCGGCTTACTGACTACGCATGCGCAGATTCATAATATACTATGCAAGTAACCGGAAGTGTACCCTACTTTTCATGGGCGCCGCCATGTTTTTTTGAGTGCTCGTAAATAAACAAATGCGAAACGTGCAAATTATTATTATCATAACATGCCATTTATAAAATATATCTCTTTTATTGGCTAGTAAGTGTTATTATCCACCTTGTCGATGATACAAAATATCGTTAATATCACGCATAAAAAATAGAAAAAAGGGAGAAAAACGTCGTGCATATGAACGGAGGCATGCGCAAAAGAATGCTGGGATGGAATTTTAGAAAAGCGTCCCCTGTGTCAATAATTAGATACACAAATAGCCCGTTTTTAGACGGAACGCGTTTCAGCTTGCAAGTGGAAGGTGGGCAGTGCGGTTTTTTGCAATGATAATGGTGGCATAATTCGTCCCTTGTTTGACACAATAGGCTGTTATCATGGTAAAAATTGCCCATTTTTGTCCAACACTTTTACACATTACAGAAAATCTATACCTGCACTGCTACAGGGTTTGACGTCGTCACCTACGTACGTGAACTGCTTTCATCAGAGGGAAACTGGGCATAGTGGTCATACAAATGTATAAGAAGTAACAATTAATTCTATTTTATCATGAATCAATACAAATAACATTGCCAATCTTAACCCCTGGCGCGACACCAAGGGCTGAGCCCTGTATAATATTAATTTTTGACTATAAATATCCTTGATAAAATTAATATTTCTGTCATTATTGTACAGAATACAAAAGTTGGCCAAACGATTCAGCGGCAGTTATTGGCCGTTCTATCAATGATGTCGGCATACCTAACAAATGCTAATGATCAATCCACCCCTCACCGACGTCATGCAAGTGTGATGCGCCAGTTTTGAATCTATGCAAATCAGATACGTTGCCTGTTGAGTGGTATTGCAGTGCAAATGGCCTGAATCCTCAATGACGCATCATTTCTCGATGACCAAGGCTTTACATGTCGCACGGCCGAGGGTCTAAATCCAGACCAGTTCGAAGTCTGGCCGATGGACTTGCCCCTGTGCGTAGAAATTTCGGAAGGCAACAAGTAGCAGTGAAGAAAACATGAGTTATTTGAAGGCCTGTGCACTGCTTTGGATGGTCATAGTCGGCTCCATTCCTATTATTTACTGTTACGAGTGTCTGCCATGGCAGTACCGTGACTGCGCATCAAGTTTATACTGCGCAATGCTGCTGCAATGTAACTATATTGACCATATTTCTGAGGGTGTGCGCTACAACTGCGTGAATTTGGCATAAATACTGATCATCATTTAGGATTCGATGTGCTGTAGGGTACTCTTATGAGTCCACAACGATGACAGAAATATCGATTTTTACCAAGAATACTCGTAATAATAAATTCATTAACAACAGGTCTGTACTACAACTGCGCGATTTTTTTGATGAAAACTGGTCATCATTCAATATTCGAGTGTAGTAGGGTACTAAATTTGTAAGTTTATCAATAATGACAGAAATATTCAATTTTTATCGACTGTATTCATAATCATAAATGTACTAGTTTTTTACTATCTTGCTATGACTCATAGTGCCGTAGGGCCCTTTGCATTGATCATCTCTACGGTTATGAGTACGGAATTGCATTATGGTACATTAAACTTTTTTTTGTCTATTAAAAATGTTCACAACCCCATTCAGCACAACGACGCTAAAGGGTGAAGAGAACGACTCACACTATAGCGCTGATAATCGACACCATTTTCGAAGAACGCAAACTTTCCCACATTTTTGCTCTATTCTATCCTTAAACTGAGCCATGGTTGATACCCACAACTCGTACGCAGTGCCAGTGTTTGGGTTACCGTGTTTCTGTCTGATTACCGGGGCCAGTCGGGGTATAGGCCGTGGTATTGCTCTACAGCTCGCAGAGAAGGTGGGAGACAATTCACTCTTGTATTGACAGCCCGGTCTGAAGCAGGACTACGGGGGACTAAGAGTCTAGTCGCTGCTCGGCGTGGAGTGGAATCGAGGTGCGTCCTGTTACAGGCGATATGGGTAATATGGACGCCTTGTCGACTACCGTCTCCGACTTCTTCTCTGACATTCCACCGGCTGGAACGTTGTTTCACAACGCTGGCTCACTTGGTGACATCACGAAAAAAGTTCGCAACTTCAATGATCCTAATGAGCTGCAGGAGTATTTTGGTTTCAACATCACCTCAGTGATCACCTTGACCTCAAAGTTCATGCAAATGTTCTCGAAGAAGTCAGGCCTCAGACGTACGGTCGTCAACGTATCCTCGACGTACGCATGTAAGCCGCAGCCCTATTTGTCTGCATATGCCACGGCGAGAGCCGCTAGAGATATGCTGTTCGGAGTCGTGGCCCTTGAAGAGCCAGATGTTCGCGTGTTGAATTACGCACCCGGCGCCGTAGACACGGACATTTACTCGGAGTGGACGGAAAATATTGTTGACCCACTAACCAGGAAAAAGCACACTGACATGAGAGAAACCGGGAGTATTTAACAGTGGAATCAACGTGCAAAGAACTGGCAATGTTACTCGAAGAAGACAACTACACAAGTGGTAGCCATGTTGAGTATAGCGATAGTGACAAGTGATCACCAAAGGAGGAAAGAGTGAACACGTGACTTTTCCATAAAGTTTCAGATCTTCGACCTGACATTATCACTGTATGTCATTTTGTCATGAGCTTCATTACTGAACTTTTCGTTTTAAAGTAATAATATATATGATATAATATAATATAATATAATGTAATGTTATGCAATGTAATATAATATAATATAATATATATATAATAATAATATATATATAATATTATATAATATATATTTATATATAATCCAATGGTATTTTTTTCTGTTTGACATCACCGTATACGACTGTTTTTCGCGGAGCCATACAGCTTCAAGCCCAAGGCGAGAAGTTGTGCGGCTCCGCGAAAAACACGACTATACGATGACGTCAAACAGAGAAAAATGGGATTATTTATCACATGAACAGGCTTCTTATTTTTCTTTTGACGTAGATGGATCAAAATTATTGTAACAAATTGCATGAATTTCGTCGCGATTTGTGTTTTACTTACGCGGATTACTTTCATTTAAAGAGTAAAGCGGCCCGTCACCCAAGAGATACTTTCATTCATAAATCCCATCAAGCTGAAATTTGCTACATCAAATAGTATCCTTACCAACCAGACATACGGATTCTGTCACGTGAATCTGTCAATCATTGTCTCGCGCTGTACCAATGCCAAGCAAGGCAAGTCGGCCATCGGTACATTGGACATAATTTTCATCGTGCTAGCGACGGATAGCCATAGTATTCAGAGTTATTCAGAATATTTACAAATAGATTTATGAAGTAAATGCAACGACACGATCGAAACAGTAATTCTCATTCTCAGAGATTCCGTGGCTTTTCAAAATATCACACAAGTTTACGACCGTGGCGAGCGCGAAAGATTCCGTTCAATGACACACAGAGTGTACCTCATTGCATGTTTACGCCCACAACGCTGCCGTCACCGGTCTCTGCCATGCCGGTGTCAACTCGTTAATCCCGATCTCGGTCGTCAATGTTTTCGTCTTAAGGACTTTGATGTTTGCAGTGACATATATCTCACCCGTAGATACATCCTAATTTTACTTGACGGAAACTCTGTTTTGAGTGTT
The DNA here is from genome assembly GCF_041260155.1 of Ptychodera flava. Classification (NCBI taxonomy): domain Eukaryota; kingdom Metazoa; phylum Hemichordata; class Enteropneusta; family Ptychoderidae; genus Ptychodera; species Ptychodera flava. Next base: position 38,492,776 of record NC_091930.1, read on the forward strand.
GTCTGAGTCAACTTTCGAAGTACATCGGATTCCACAGCGCTGCAATGCATATAGCCTACAGCTCAACAGTTGATGTCTTCGCTAGCGCTACAACCTTACGCCGCTACAGGTTTGATTCCGAGCAAGAATTTACGGAATTTTTTGTATGATGAAGGAAAATTATCGTTGTTAGTCGAATGACTTTATGCTTGTGCCTGTATGTCGCTTTCCCGAAGATTATACTGTACTCATTTATTCAGTTGAACTTCCGTTGAGGTGAAGATTTTAGGTTTATCGCCAACCGGGATCGCCAGGTACGACCCCGGGGGGGGGGGTAACTCCATGGCTAATAGTACGGGGGGGGCTCCGCACGAACATGGAAACCCAAACTGTTGTGATACCAGTTTTGAGCAAAAAAAACCTACCCTTTCTGATACCTAGTTGTGGAAACGCAGCTATCTCTTGGCGGGGTAGCGTGAGTTGCTATGTGAGTGGCGGGGTTGACCTTTGACCCGCATAGCAACTCACGCTACCCCGCCAACAGATAGCTGCGTTTCCACAGCTAGGCCGTGTAAATAAAATTCTTTGTTTGCCGTCCTTGGATTTTTGAAAAACCTACCAGCCAGCCAGCAAAAAAAAACAAACACAGAAAAAAAACACAACACAGATCAATCGCATAAACTCTAACTTTCCCATCGGTTTATGGGTCACAAGTATGAAAAAATCATCTGTTACATTTACAATGCAGTGTTTCTTATGCTCTTCATTAGCACGCTGAAAACAATGCGTGGAAACAAAGGTTATACTTGTGTAAATACAACAAGCATACTTAGAGTTAGGTGACTCTGAGTCTGAACAAAAATTCCATAATAAACAATGGCAATAAACACTATACCAGTACATAATGTACAACATGTACAGTGTGATAGTAATCAACTGGTTGTGTTACGAAGATCTACAGATTGTCTCTGACGGACATTTATGCACAGGATGGTCATAGGTGCCAGTAAAACTATTAATTAAAATAACAAGATCTCAAATATGAATAAAAAGCATATTTGCGACAAATGCAACTTACGTATACGAGGATGTTTACAAAGTTTTGAAGAAAACAAAATATATTTGAATTAACACCTAATGAAGGAACCTAAGAATTTCACGTAATGGGTTCAATTTTGCAACGTGTCTAAGTGACATTTGTATATTAGTTATAACACGTAAATTTAAGATCGAGACCTGTATTGATGTTTACGATTGGCCGTATATTTTTATCTCTATCATGATCAAAACCAAGCTTTAAACTTAGTTTAAAATCCCATTCTAAAATAATACGGGAAAGGACAAGAGAGAAAAATACAACAGACAGGGCAGGAGGACACAACGACCAAAGAGTAGTCCAGGGCATTTAGACAATTGGAGAAGCGTAGCTTGGACGGCACCTGTCAAGCTGTCTACCGAGAAGTAAAGTCTATTAGTACCAACGAAACACTATTTCGAAATGTTGGGGTAAGCTTACAACAAAAAGGTGTTCTTGCAAAACCTGAACATTCCACATATTAAACTGCAAAAGTTACTGAGTATAACAAAGTATAGATGTCACTCAGAAAACAAATGCTAAACATCTTGGTAAAAGGTGAAACTACTGTCTCTTCCATACAACACAGTCACTCTATCCATAGTGGATAGAGGGACTGTGCATACAATTAGAATTTTTGCAGTAAGAAGAGTGGGTAGCTGAGCAAATCATAACAGACTCGAGTACAAATCCTCCTTTTTAAGTGTCAAATAAATACAAGCCCTGAGCACTGTTTCTGTTGAGTTAAATGCTCCATTAGCTGTAACTTTAAAGGCTATTTATTCTGAATTTTGTGTATCAACTAGTCTTTTTCCCGAATTCTAATAGCGCTGATCTCGGTGTCAGGTTTGTTACTATATATAGCTGCGCGCGCGACTTCGAACACCGCTGCCTGAAAATCGGACAAATTGTGTTACTGCATGCGCGGTCGTTGTTGCAACTTGTAGTCTGAGCCATAAATTCATATGAATTAGTGTGATTTTCTGTATGCATTATGACGCTAGCAGGTTTTGATTTCATCGTTCTTGCCGAAAATGCGGACAAATTTTTGCACATTAATGAAAGAAAAATGACGTTAAGTGATCAGCGCTATATAGAATATTCTGTTTGTCAAGACAGCAATGCCGAATGGCCATTGCTATTTTTGAAAACTGAATTCTAATCCGGACTTATAAAATGACCACATCGTTTTTAGCACAAAAACAATGTTCAAAGTAAGAGCAACTTATACTGCGTACGAACTATTTGGAGCATTCAACAACGAACATTTCACCGGCGGTAACTGCTTGCCCCATCACCGGGCTGCTTGCCCCCTCGTGATCAATCGCGGATCGCGCAGAAGCTGATGGAAATTCAGTTCCATTCCTTATTCGAAGCTAAACCAGTCGACTTGTTTTCGATCCGTTTGTATGGAGACCAAGCCAATACAGCGCACTTCCGCCGATTTGGAAACTTTCAGGGAGAAATAAACTTGAGAAACGGTCGATCGATCTTCACTTACGGTATACTGCAGTCCACTACAACAGTAGGTGCACATGTACACTTTACGTACAGCGGTTGATGTACCCCTTTACGATAGGTAATCTGATTTGTATCGAAACGATCGTACGACATTTGCGTTTTTGAGACATTTGAGTAAGTTGCTGCGTCATTGCCAACAAAGGAAGGACACAACGCGTCGTATTTTCGAGCATACGATCTGTGTTTGTTTTTCATATTTCGTCCAAAACCTACCCGCACGCGGACGGCAAACAAAGAATTTATTTTACGGCGCCCTATCTGATACCATACAATACCATACGTATACAGATACGACTCACTCGCCTTGCGTACCAGGGTACCAACAGTCAAACCGTCAGATCGGAAATATTGATGGTAGATCTGGGATGTAGATACATGGGTTTCCAGTGTTGACAGCATGATTTTTTAACAAATGTCAGTTTGTGTTTAAAACCGGACCCTTTCTCATACCAACACCTCGTGAAAAGTATACCCTTTCTGATACCAAACAGCGCAAAAAAACGACCCCTTTCGCGCGGACCCTCCCCGTATAGCCATCTATGGGAGTTACCCCCCCGGGGGTACGACGTCCACATTGAGCCTTACGAGGCGACTCGACTGGATCGGCGGTATCCCCATTCGATTCCCGGGAACAGCTATAGTTTTAGCGACTCGAAATTTCGCTGGACATGCCTTCTATGTTTCCATGTGTGGATTTATCGGGTCACCTTTTTTGAAAAAGTGTCATTAGAGCATGGCACATGGCATCGATCACGACAAATAGGTCTATTTTCACGTCGCGACCCGCATGAAGGGTACCATGCAAGAAAAAAGTTCCGGTTGATGACGTACAACAGGGGTAATTCGGATTTCTTATCCGTCCTGTTTACGTCACACAGGTGGGAATTCGGGCCAGTTCATGTGATGAAATATAATATAATATAATATAATATAATATAATATAATATAATATAATATAATATAATATAATATAATATAATATAATATAATATAATATAATATAATATAATATAATATGATATGATATGATATGATATGATATGATATGATATGATATGATATGATATGATATGATATAATATATTATAATAACATAATATAATATAATATCATAAGAGTATATTGAAATTCTGGCGTTGTACATCAAAAAACTGATTTTTGCTCAAAAAATAGAGCTCGCGCGTATGCCAGCTGTGGTATATCGCCAATATACGACAGTTCTTTTCGCGTCTCGACCAATCAGTTCGCTGTCATTGCACCAGCAATATACAGGCATGATATAATATATTGTAATATGATATCGATTTATATATATATATATATATATATATATATATATATATATATATATATATATATATATATATATATATATATATATATATATCATACATTTACACACACATATATACTTGAGTATGTTGTCAGAAGAGAAGGGTCTTCCTTATTTCATAACGAAGTTAAACTTTGTTCATATATATATACAATATATATATATATATATATATATATATATATATATATATATATATATATATATTTATATATGCATATATACACATATATATATTAGAGAGGGATACATCATAGATAGATAGATAGATAGATAGATAGATAGATAGATAGATAGATAGATAGATAGATAAAGATTGTCTATGTGTAATCGTCATTTTGCTTTGGTTTTCATGTAGTTAAGTGTATGTTAATTGTATTATTGTACTGTCCTTGTCCACCTTTGCCTTGACAGTGGACATATGTAGAGACATTCCATGCGGGTGGCCTCTTTGTGCGAGCAACTTATCACTCTTTTGACAATGGTTTGCGCTAGCATTGAAGGATTACTATTGAAATTATATAGGTTAAGGGATATAGATATACCGATTAGGTTTCCATTATGAGAGAAATTGTAGGTAATTCAGGTATTGTAAGTTATTAAATTGTAAGTTAGCTTTGCAAATGTTATAGAAAAATTCAAGTTATCAGAGGCCAAACTGGACCTTTAATAAGAGGATCCTCGCTTTTCATAATTGAAAGAAAACCCCGCATCGGGTTGTATTTCACTTTGCTGTTTTAGTCGGCTGAAATAAATTCAGAGCTATATGTTTGTTTTTAAACATTTTCTTTATGACTAGTACTGCCAGTACAGTAGTGTCATCACGGACTAAAATAAACAGTCGCACACGTATTTGGGTTTCGGATATTTTAGAGGACAAACAATGATTTAGATAAAAATACCTTCTACTTTCGAAAATTAGTCATTGTAGAATTCATCATAATAGCCAGAGGTAATTCTTACTGTCCAGGTAATGAGAAATAAAATTGCATGCTGTCACTTGTATATACATCCATTTTCCAGATAATTTGCACAATAATTTACAGTACTGAAATGGAGTTCATTGAAACCATGACATGTGTGTATTTGCTTATCTCAATTCTTTTAAATTACTTATACACAAACACCGTTTGTGTCGAACCAACCAGGTTAATAACGTTGTTTAAACCAGACTCTACACACTTCATGTCATTTCCCCTGCTAATTAGAAAGCTTTTATCAAACCAGTAACATATGTATCAATATCTGGTAAGCAATCTGAAGAATCTCCAAGGAGATTCATTGCTTGATTGAGCAGAGGTATACACCTCTGTAATTTTCATTCGATTTAGATCGTACAAAAGAAATTCCTCTGTATTATCAAAATTGTTTGATAAAAATCATCGAAAGGGTGGATGCAGGAAATTGCTCTTTCGACTGAGGCAGATGAGTACAATTGCACTCAGCAGTGTACACAAACAATACTGTTTACAGTGTACCCCGCAAATTGATACTGGATGTTTTACCTTAAAGGCCCATGAGCGGTAACTCTGCCAAATTTGTCCAACCTCAAGTTACCTCGAACTTCCTCAGATATTCATTGCAATCTATAAATTGAACGACATAGTCATTAACTATGCCTGAACTTAATTTCCTTATGGCAGAATAGGCAAAAAATTTAACAGTATTATTGATTTTCAATTTCCCGCCATTTTCAAAATTTTGCAGAAAAACGGAGAATTTTCGGTGGAGTGAATCCCTTTCCCGTCCTTTCAATGGGTCGCACCATGTTGTATTTGTAAAGATTTAAATGTGAATGTACATGCACCATTTACGTTGTTTATCATGTAGTTGTATGGAGAGGGTGCGGCACCCGTTTATCATTTTTCTTACTGAAACCTCCCATAATGCATGCATCCCACTCAGTGGATAATTATACTTGAGTAAACGTCTCTGAGTAAGAACACGTCTATGAACTAACTTTAATCTAAATATAAAATCATGAAAACAATGTCAAAAGTTGCAGAGGGTGGAGGTCGTCGCCTCTGCGCCGGTGCAACTTTTTTATTTACAACCAATAGATTTCATGCACGATGTCTACATGCATTACGTAAACATGACTGCAACATCAAATCGCTAACGTACACTGGACGTACACTGGACATTTTCGACGACCCCTCCCTTAATTGACGTACCAGATAATCAAATAATCTATAAACGAATGAAATTATAAGCAAAAAACTACAGAAAAAACTATAAGTAACCAAATAAATAAATCAATAAAATCAAATATAATCAATAGGTAAATAAATAGTTAGATATATAAATAAAATATATATAGATAGAGAGATAGATTGATAGATAAATAGATAAAACTGGACAAAATGCTTGATATGCGCTTAGCATATTTACGTATATTGACGTATATGGAACACAATATTAATTGCATACGCAACGTATATCTTTGTATATGGAACATTCCAATACGTTGATATGCGTAGCGTATTTCTATGCAGATCATGAGTATACGTAATGCAGATCTTTGCACACTAAGTGTACACTGTAGTTTTGCATTTTATTAGTATACGTACGTGTATACTTAACGTATTTGACACATGTACAGAATCAGTATATGTGTATGTATATCAAGCATTTTGCCAAATGTATAAATACACGAATGAATAAATTATCTATGAACCAATCAAATTATAACAATTTGATAAAAGGGTTATAACAATGCTGTAAACAAATTAACTATGACAAATAAAACTATTAAAAAATTAATAAATAAAGAAGCCATAAACAAAGTCGAGTGACAGGAACTCGAAAATACCATGATTTTGCTACTCACAAGATGAAAGACAAAAGCAACAAATAAAAAACAAAACAAGAGACTTGCTAAATTACCGGGGAAAGGGGCATATTGGTTTAATGGAGAAAATATTACAATCATAACAGCGTTATTTGATCAAGATATTTACTCGAATGGCGTCAGCAAATTAAACGATATAGATGTAAAACGGGTGTTATTCTTAGAAAAAGGAGGGAAAACCACAATTTGGGTTAGCGAGCAGTAAAACGGTATGGCATTTTACTCATCATATGATAAGCAGTGCATGAATATTGATAGCAATGAGCAATGATAGTGGCGATAGTGATGATGATGATGATGATGATGATGATGATGATGATGATGATTAGGATGATGACGACTATTATGACAATGGTGAATGCATGGTGTAACAGTGAAATAGACGAATGATGCATAATTTTAAGCATATTTTGTTTTTTGTTCAGTTATCGTGTCAGGAGATATATTCTTGTATAACACATCACCACAATTAGCATTATATATATATATATATATATATATATATATATATATATATATATATATATATATATATCTATATATATATATAATATATGTATATAATATATATATATATATATATATATATATATGTATGTATATATATATATATATATATATATGTATGTATATATATATATTTTTTCTTACAAGATACTTTGACAACACTGAGTCTTAGATTTCAGCTCTGGGACAACCAGATATTCTATATCAGCTGAGACAATATTTTAAAGCCTCAATAACTGCGAATGCGTAATAAACCGATCTCAAAATATCCTAAGTTTTCCAAGAGTCTTCTCTGAATAAGACACATGAATGACTGAAAAAGTATATACCACTGTCGAACGTGGAATGCAAATTCAAAAATTTAACACCGTTTTAGATTTCCCGCCCTCTTCCAAAACTAATCATGTGAGGAGAGAAATAAAGATTACAACAACAAAATGACATAGACTTTTTCCGGCCAAAACTGATGAACTTAGGTGGGAACCTCATCTAAATTTCCAAATAAAGAAAGAGCAGAGACATTTCTATCTTCAACATAGACTGTTCCACACTTCGGACACTTTATTTCACTGATCGAACTTTGCGCCGATTTCGTAGTGTATATCTACAGCGCTTTAAGGTAAAATGCGCCTCGAAAATGAAAGAAACTTTGGCTCAAACTTTTCTCAGTGTCACTTTCAACTTTTCTCTCACAGAATCTAGAGCAGTGGCCGACGTGCAAATGTTTGTACAAGAGAAACAAATATAAGCTAAAATTTAATAATATTTGGAAATCAAAATGGCCGCCATCTCTGTGTTAACTCTATTTAGAAAAAGAAAATTTTCGATTTCCGAAAAACAAAGACGGCAAAACGTTTTCTTTCTCCGACAGCTTTAACTCCCACAAGTGCTAGATCAAAAGACAGTTGTGAGAGTTGGAGCGTCTGAATATCTGTCCTAGACAGATACTTTAACCAAACATTTGATTTGGTGATATGTACGTAACGGTACGACGGATTGTGATAAATTTCACAGTTATCTTTATTAAGTTGTGTGTTAATGAACGACGATTTAACGGGGCGCTAGCGCTGTACCCAACACAAAATCACCTTCTTGCAAATATTCATTGAATTTTAATTAATTGATATCCTAAGATTAAAATATTTTGTTCGGTTCACCTTTTAGCATGTCAAGCAGTCCTACGTTGGGTTATAACGAAGTGTTAATCAATGCAAATGAATGCAAACCACCCGACTTCCTGGCTTCTCTTTTCTCCAAATTAGAAGATTAAAAAAAAAGTGAACTCAGTACAGGCCCGGACACATTTTTGAAATTTCATATAATGTTCTGTAAATGCTATATAAGAAAATGACTATTTTGTTTGGCAATAAAGTTCTTACATTTTGAATAAGAGGAATTTTAATTTTGCTAAGTGTCGGTCTTTCAACCCGTGCCACATTAGAATGAGTATAGATAATGCAAAATAAAATAGTCGTTTTTTCTTCTACATATACCCTTTTTTCAAGTGAAATATTACATTTCATAAATAGTATCAAGTTTTTGACTTGAATAAATTATATCATTAATACTAAAATTGAGGTGTTTACCCCAAATATACATGCCTTCATCCTTCGAGGAAACTATTGCTACAATACCAAACTTTAGATTCTCTACGGTTTTACAAAACTATATAGTATGAGGGGGTTACTCTATGGCATCAATTCTATATGAATTCAATTTTCAATGCAGTATTTTCAAATCTTTATCGATTTCATCCTCTCTCCTTGATATGCTTCAAACAGCCCCCTCCACGCCTTTGCCCCGATGGTGGACACATACCCGTATATTATGTTGACACTCTAGAGGGCGCCCACTATGGGTGCTGTTGAGAAAAAAAACGAAAAAAACGAAGGTAATCAGTATGTCATTTATAATTTGATGAACTAAGCTGAGGATTTTATCACAGTTTTCAAGCCTTGTAAGACTTGAAGGAGAAGAATGCATCCTGAATGCATTTATATGATGATCTTTTAGTTAAATGACTGATTTTTGGGGTATTTTTCCAGAAAAATTTCATCGTAATTTTGCCACATTCACAGTTATGTAGATTTGTTTTATTTTCGACTTTGTTGAAATAAATTTATCTTTTTTTAAAAAAAAAAAGGGCAATCGAAGAGCTGTGTGACAGGGGAGAGAGGCATGGCATGTCGCGCTGACGAGCCCTGTCTCCACAAAGGGAAAGAAAATTGCCCCTTAGGCGAGAAAAAAAAATATCTGTTCAACGGGCCCGACCGACCCATATTTGGACCACTCCACATTTTTCTTTTTTTTTCCCGAAATCTTTACGAATCTGAAGAAACGCGGAGATTTTATTCAGTGAACATCCGCCTGTAAGATGAATTACCTTCTCATTTTCGATGACATTGACTTGAGTGAGATTGATACAGGCAATGATTTGAAGAGTAAAGGTGGAAGCGCATCACAAACATTTGGTCAAGGTGAAGGGCAGGGTTAATACGCCATGGAAAATAAACTATTACGCCACGTGTTCCGTATAGCTTAGACACTCTGTACTGTATTGTTTCACCGGCGTTTATTTCACGTCCGAGTTGTTGTACAGTCTATATTTTCTAGTGTTCCTATTTTCAGTGTTCCTTGAAAATTCTTTATTGTTCTTTGAGTCATCACTTGTTCCGATTTTCGTCATGGCTTTCTCCTATCGAACGTGTGATTGTAAGCAGCAGTTCTCACTGCAGGACGGACATGATTTGTGTTTCTGTTGTCGAGAATGCACAAGGAGTCAACCTTGTGACATTTGTTTGACTTGGACACAGGACGAATGGTCTAATTTTGCTCCCTCGCTCGACGACGTCACCCCGGACATCCCCAGGGCTGACCCGTCAGTTTCTGAGTCGCGAGTTTGGTTGGAATGCACCGTGCTCATATGGCTGGTGGCACCAACACAGAAATTAGCTCCGTTAGATTCAGGTGCCACCAACGAAGCTGTTCGTGCAAAAAGGTGTTTGTGCGAAGTTTTCAGCGGGCGGGCAGATTTCAAAACTAATCAGCGGGCGGGGAGAAAATATTGATATTTACTGTGGGCGGGGAAGAAAGAAATTTCATTACTTTCAGCGGGCGGGGAGAACATTTTGACAGTGGGCACCGGAAAATACGTAAAGGGAGGGGAAAGCGGCGTGCTTAATAGAACCTAACTTAGAGGGGAGCAATGTTCCAAGGTATACTGCTAACTGCTTGCATGGTTTGTGTTGATCTGGGTTGCCTAGTGGGCATCTAGTTAGCAATGGGGAATTCAGTAGTGGGGAGAGGGCAGCGGGGAGCTTGAATTGTTGTGGGGAGTGGGGAGCGGGCAGACTGTAGATACCGGAGGGCAGTGGGCATCAAAATTCAGTGGGAGGGCACATTTTCAATGTATACCAATGGGAGGGCAGTTACGAACAGTTTTCACTTTCCCCTCCAAATTTTAGGTCAGGGTCAAAAATAACAAAAATCGGTATATCAGCTTTCAAAACAGGTTTTGTGATGATTTTGAGAAAATCATGAAATTACCAGTTGGCGGAACCTGTAGATTGAACTGCAGAAGTGAAGGCAAAGAAGCTGTTGTGAGACAACCAACCATGTCAACAAAAAATTGAAAAAATCATGAACGTACTAAACAACATATCCAGCATATGTTATGTGACTAAGAAAAAGCATGAAACACACAAAAGTGTTTATATTATATGTTCTGTTTAAGAAACCCCCTAAAAAAATCAAAAAAAAAATCCGACCAACCTACCAACTTTCAAGTCATCCCGCCCGTTGAACAGCTTTTTTGGGGGCCTTAACAGTATGTCGACGAATGTGTTGGAAACTGTGATGGAAACTGACCAATCGACCACCAAACCGGAGAACAGCAGAAGTGAAAAAACAGCAGACTGGGCTGACTTGGATGAAGTTGTGGCTAAAATACAAAATCTGGCGATACTCAAGTTTCGCCCAAGAAGAACTGTTAAGTTCAAGTTCAAAACTCTATGTGGGTGACAAGAGATCAAGTATTGGAAATGGTAAGCAAGGAAATAAGGAGACGGAAAAATAGCCGGCCTCTGTCAAGGGGTAATTGGTGGGGAACCCAGAATATGGTTCGTTACTTTGAAAAGTCTTGAAGAAAAGGTGTGGGAAGTGATGAAGCAGGTTCTTTGATGGCAGTCACGAGTCTCGGACACCTGCAGTTAGAAGTAAAGCATAGAAAACCACTTAGGTTTTATTGCATAGAAAAACGACAGACAACACTGGAACTCTGAACTCCCCAAAGTCAAACTCGAATCTCTAAAACTACAGTGCCCCTCAGGCGGGAAAAATTGTAGCCAAAACAACATCAGAAAATTGCTACAAAGATTACAGCTTCACTCTGATTGGTCCTAAACTGACTAACGTAATGTAACCTGATTGGTCCATTTAACTCAACGGTGATTGGTCCGCTCTAGAATCCGCGTTTTGCATCAAGCTCGACATGTATTGTCAATGCACATGTTACATAGCAAATATAAAGAGTCACTCAGTCACGATAAAAGGAGGCGTTGTTGGAGAACGGAATAACAGTTGATAACGGAGATAAGCTATATCCTGACGATCTGGGTTCTGATACCAAGAAAGTAGTCTCAGGTAACTAGAATACAGAAATGGAAGTTCAACCCATCATTGAATTTCTCACCATCTTCGGAGAAGTGGACGGAGATGCAACCAAGCAATATGAAATAGACGAAAGTGGTAAATTGGTAGTAAGGATGCAGATAAGGAGAGATATTCCGAAGCAAGTTAGATTCGATCAGCTTGAAGGTTCAGTCGTAAGCGTCAGTCAGGATCAACCGGCAACGGTAAATACGCCAATCATCTATTATATCTGTCATATTCCAGGCCATAGTGGACAAAACAGTACACAGGCAAAAACATGACAACGTGCGGTAAAAAGGGACATCTACGAAAAGACTACCGACAAAGAAACCATGGTGACACACCCACAACGAGCAAGAACCACGAATGATGCAGACAAACTGACAAAACCACGCAATGATCACAATGGAAGCAACGGTCTCAGCAAGTGACAGGAAACTGTAGTTACCAAAGCAAACTTCGGTGGAAAGGTTAGAAGCTATAAAAGGAAACGACAAGAAAGATGCCGCGAAAAGGCGGGAAAAGTGGAAAAGAGGAAAAAAGCGACATATCAGCAAATTCAACAAATCATTTGAAGAACTCGGAGGAGTCAACAAAGAACACAGATTATCTTGACCCAATCGAAGGTCCTAGTATAATGTTAGATAATTTCGACCCTGATAAAATGTTGGCCGAGACAACAGTTGTATCTCCGATTAAAAGACGATATGAACAGACAGAACTGACGCCACTTAAAGGGACATTAGCTGTAACTTTTGACAAATTTTTCACTACTCTGTTTCAATGTATCAACTACAGAATTTTACTATAATCCGATCATCATGACCAATGCCCGGTATCCTGCTTGCCAACACGGCCTGTATATGTGAAACGACCATTGTTATTGTTGATAAATGTATTCTAGTCCGGACCTGAATACAAAATTTAAACAATAACAATGCAGATTATACTCACATAGGGTATATTTATGAGCTAAATATTAGGAATTTCTCCATGGTTCAGGGATTCAAACCAGAAACTGCAGATGATACACAGAACAAACAAAATAAAAAATGACCAAAGTTACAGCTAATGGATCTTTAAACTACCGCATCAAGAAGATTTGTCAAAGACACGATGAGAAAGGGAAACTTCGGAGAGATACGACATTCAACTCATATCAAGTATTTTGAGAAGATGAAGTTGATATTTTTTCGACAGAGTCGGATGATACAGTGAACGAATAAATTGCAACAGATAATTCAAGTTCAAAAACTAACACACCTACGTAACAGATAAGACACCCTTTGCAATGTTGTGTAATATTGAGTAAAGAAGATCATCATGATGCAGCTAAATTTACAGTATATCTTCGGGTCGGTGAGACTTTAGCGTGCGTGGTAAGGGGTCGTGGATAATTAAAACATGCGCACGGTAAACGAAACTAACTGTGTTTGTCCTCAACCCCCCTCCCCGGTTAAACTGCACTATGAACTTTGTTATAATTCAATCCTTTGTACATTTTTCGTTTGCTTTATTTATTGACAGTTATGTACACTTGACGCTTTGTGTTGATGGTAAACATATCTACCATCAAAGTCACTCTTTGTGAATAAATTTTACTTTGCTTCAAAAAAAAGAAGGGCGATCGAAACTACTTAATTCGGGCAACATAGAAATGGAAGGTAACGAGATATGAACTGAAAATGCTCACGTGTTTCATTATATATTGAAGTTATGTGTAAATTTGAAGCTTTGCCACATGTTTGCAACTTCATTGAAATTATTATGATCAACATAATGAACAATAATCACCGCCGATTAATTCTAAAAGGTCATGAAGTATACAAATATGTAATTAGCTGAAATAAAAATATTAAAGTTATTTGACTGCTCTTATTGTATCACCACTTTATATAGCAAGTGTAATTACCGTTGGCCAAGTCCTTCAAGCCATATATGCCGAGCTGTGAAAGCTCATTAGATATGCAAATTATAAATTAGCTGACATAAAAATGTGAAATGACTTTCGATATTGTTTTGACCTAGTACCTGGTATAATCATCAATGTACATAGCATGTTTTGCCAACTTTGATCAAGTAAATCCCAGTATATATCCCTAATAAGCAAAGTTCATTAAATATGTAAATTAGGAATTGGCTTAAGTAAAAATGCTTAATGATTGTCAATAATATTGTATCATGGTATCTGCAATATGTGTAGCAAATTTTGTCAACTTTGGTCAAGTCAATTCAGACATATATCTCTAATTAGGAAAGATCATTAAATATGCAAATTAGGAATTGGCTGAAGAGAAAATGCTTAATGACTTTCAATAATATTGTATTATAGTGTCTTTAATGTACATAGTAATCAATTTTGATCAAGTCAATTCAGATAAATATCCCTAATTATTAAAATTCATTTAATATTAAAATTAGGTTTTGGCTGAAGTAAAAATGTCTTTTGACTTTCAATAATGTTATATCACAGTATCTTTGATGTATATAGCAAGTTTCAACAACTACAATCAAGTTAATTCAGATATATATCCCTAATTGGGAAAGTTCATTAAATATGCAAAATCGGAATTGGCTGAAGTAAAAATGTTTAATGACTTTCAAAAATGTTTCAATACATGTAGCAAGTTTCATCAACTTTGGTCCAGTCATTTAAAATATATATTCCTAATTAACAAAGTTCATGAAATATGCAAATTGGAATTGGCTGAAATTAAAAGGCTTAATGACTTTCAATAATGTTAAATCATAGTATCTTTAATATACATACCAAGTTTGGTTAATTTTGATCAAGTCAAATCAGACATATATCTCTAGCTAGGAAAGTTCATTAAATATGCAAATTATCATTTATCTTTCATGTCACCCCTTAATGGTTCCCACTGCTGATATATCTTGGTGTGATCAACATTTGTAGCAAATCTCATCAAATTGTGTGTAGTCGTTTTAATATATATCCGTTTTTTCTAAAATCATTAATTATGCAAATGAGCAAAAAGTATGCAAGCTACACCCACCAAAAAACTAATCAGTTCTTGCCATTTGCTAACTGAATATATGTACCAGATTTGATTCTGATCTGATAAGCCGTTTTTGAGATATCGGACCAACAGACAGACAGACAGACAGACAGACAGACAGACGGACAGGCAGACAGACAGACAGACAGACAGACATCGCTGCGACATATGCTCACGTGTGTAAACACGTGAGCAAAAAAGCTGACAAGCCAGTGACGTGCCATGCATTTGTGCCGCGTTGACGGGCCTTTTGTCGAGCTATCGCATGACGTCTGATAGCGGTCACGTGGATGCAATTACGTCATCAGGTCATGGACTTGACTCCTCGTTTCGCATTGCAGCCCTACCCACAGGGGGCTGTCTACATGTCCGTTCGTTATATCGCTAGTAAAGATATATTCTACCAACCTTTGGTGTTTCGGTCTTAACTTAGCACTGCCCTTGACAATCTTGCGTATACGTTTTATCAACATGCTGCGTCTATTATCTGATGAGTTTGAGTGCCTAATTAGCCAAAGTAATCAAGGGTAAATTACTAATCTGTGGACGCTCTCACCAGATTATCACCGGATTAAATTTGACAAAGTCAATAACGAACGCACCAGCAAGGTATAACTGAAGATTATACCTTGCTGGTGCGTTCGTTAATGACTGTGTCAAATTTAATCCGGTGATAATCTGGTGAGAGCGTCTACAGATTAGTAAGTTACCCTTGATTACTTGACTAATGAGGCACTCAAACTCATCAGATAATAGACGCAGCATGTGATAAAACGTATACGCAAGATTGTCAAGGGCAGCGCTAAGTTAAGACCGAAACACCAAAGGTTGTAGAATATATCTTATTAGCGATATAACGAAACACCTACCACCCCTGGGGACGGACATGTAGACAGCCCCTGTGCCCTACCCTCAACAACACGAATACCATGCAGTGTTCGGACGTACCGTGTTTCTGTCTGATTACCGGGGCCAGTCGGGGTATCGGCCGTGGAATTGCTCTCCAGCTCGCAGACAAGGTGGGCGACAATTCACTCCTTGTATTGACGGCCCGGTCTGAAGCTGGACTACAGGAGACGAAAAGGCTGGTCGCCGCTCGGCGTGGAAGTGGAATCGAGGTGCGAACTGTTACAGGCGATCTGGGTAATATGGAGACCCTGTCGACAACTCTCTCCGGCTTCTTCACTGATATTCCACCGTCTGGTACGTTCTCACATGCCATGCTGTTTCACAATGCAGGGTCACTTGGTGACATCACGAAAAAGGCTCGCTACTTTGACGACCCCGACGAGCTGCAGGAGTATTTCGGTTTCAACCTCACCTCAGTGATCACCTTGACCTCGAAATTCATGGAAATGTTCCCGAAGAATTCAGTCCCCAGACGCACGGTCGTCAACATATCATCGGCGTACGCGTGTAAGCCGGTGCCCTATTTGTCAGCGTTTGCCTCGGCGAAAGCCGCCAGAGATATGCTGTTCGGAGTCGTAGCCCTCGAAGAGCCAGATGTTCGCGTGTTGAACTACGGCCCTGGCCCTGTAGACACGGACATGTATTCGGAGTGGACGGAAAACATCGGTGACCCGGATACCAGGAAAGAGTATGCTGACATGAAAGAAAAGAGGAGTTTTCTAACGGTGGAATCAACGTGCAAAGTACTGGCAAAGTTACTGGAAGAAGACAACTACAAAAGTGGTAGCCATGTTGAGTATTACGATATATGCAAGTGACATACCAAAGGAGGATATAATGAACACGTGACTTTTCCAGAATCAATTCTTTTTGATTTGTACTATGTACAATAGACCCTCGAGAAAACCAACGACGTTGGTTTTCATATCACTCTTTTCAGTTCTGCATGAGAGCGATAATGGCAGATAATTGATTAATTATATCTATTAAAGCACGTTTAGATATTTCTCTATAAATTTCAAAGAAACTTAGCCGCAAAAGTCGCATTCTGCAGGTACTACAAATGCCATGCTTTCAGAAGCAACTTATAACATTCTGAAAAGGTTTTTCTCTGAGAAAAGTCAGCATGTAATTTTTCTTCTCCTTTGTACTTGGAAAAAAATCAATATCCTGTTGTTTCATGAAACAGGTGCACTGGTCTCCCGACTTTCCTTATTTGCTTGGCTTGATCAAACCGTTATAATTAAATAATACGAATAGACTCCCTAAGGGAGCGTTCAGTTATTATGGCCGGGTGTGGGCCTGCAAAATCCAGGGGGGGGGGGTGTCACCTCAAATTTGAAAACTGCAAAGGGGGGGGGGGTCATGTATTTTTCAAACAGCTCATGGGGGGGGGGGTTACTCAATTTTCATAAGTATCCGTCCCGTCAAAAAGCAGTATCACTGCCAGCGTTCAGAAATATTCTGGGAGATAAAAATGATGCGTTGCATGATTTCATTCTCTGAAGTTATTCAACTGTAAATCTGAACAAAAGTATAATTATCTGTCACGTGAACATCTTGACTTGGCAACTCTGAGGCTTGTCTTATTGTAAATCGAGCTCACTGAGGGCAATGAACAATTCCTATTTCTTACATATTAGAGATATAGCAAGTTTTGTCAGGGAAATTATTTAACAGTTACCTGTAGACTACTAGTACCATGAAAAGTGAAATGATACTTTTAGGTGAAATTCCAATATCATAATCATCTGAACTTTCAAATACCCTATTTGAATCAAGTACTTTTGTATCAATTATCAAAACACCTATAAAAGCACAAATTAATTTAGTCTAGCATTGTAAAACAATTATTCATAGTTTTCTCATAGACTCCAATATATTGTTAATCAACATTTCAGTGAAATTCCAAAACATACATTTTGGTAAAATTCCAAAATCCAATTTCTGGCGAACACATCAATTTCTTACCACCCTAGTCTAATCAAGACATTAATATTAATAACAGAGAGTATATAAATACACAGGTTTACCTATTTTTGTATTGGAAAAAAATTATTCATACTTTCCTCATAGACTCCCATGTATAGTGGATGAACATTTTCAGTGAAATTCCATAATCAGATTTCTTTTACACATAATATGCACCTTTAACCATCATATTCTGATCAAGTACAATAATGTTAATTATTGAACGTCTGTATATGCACAAGTATAGCAAGTTTTTCATTGGAAAAAAAATATTCACAATTTTATCATTGCCTCCCATGTATAGTGGAGGAACATTTTTGGTGAAATTCTAAGGTCAAACTTTTTGTCCACGTGCCAGTTGTAACAACCCTATTTCATTTAAGTACATTTATGTAAATTATCAAATATCTACAAATGCATAGATATAGTTTTGCATTTAAAAAGTATTTCATAATTTCCTCATACATTACCATATGATGTATAAGGTAATTTCAAAATTATAGCAAGCATTAACACCTTGTGAGTTTGTAATAGACATCAAATCAGGCCCAATAATCATTATCATTCAAGGCAACTATGAAATTTACCAGGTCCAAGGAATATATCGAAAATGACAAAGGCTATGAGGTCATCTTGAACAACGAAATAGTGGTGGTACCAGGTGTCCGGAATGGGTAAGCATACCCTGCCAGCTAGCCGCACCCGTCAAGATTGACCCAAAGTGACAAATCCATTGTTATTTGGTGAATTCACCAAATTACTTTTGTGAGTCAATATTTGGTATGCTGTCACTCATCATTTGAGAAACAGACAGGTTATAATTGGATACAACGTTTCCGTATCTACCATGGAACTTCTTAAATGATTTCACTAATCTACTTTCTGAGAATCCTAAGGAAGGTCATTTGAAAAAGTCTAAGATCTTTTTTTTGGATTCTATCTCTCCATACCCCCCCGAGGTGTTTGTGTGTGAAGCTTTACTCAAGCAATGGGGGGGGGGGGTTATGAAATTTTTGTCATCTTAAAAGGGGGGGTCATCAATTTTGACTGATGCGTAGGAAGAATTTGCCGGCCCACCCAGCTAGGCCATAATAACTGAACGCTCCCTTCAACGGAAAATTTTACGAAAGTGTTATCTCCTCTCTCAATCAAGCGTAGTTTCTAACTCATTTAAAATGGGAATTGAGAAGAATGGTGTGTACGTTTTCAGAATTTCCAAAACTATTCTAGGAATTTTTGTACACATAGGAGACATGGTAGACTTCATCGAGGAATCTCTGATGATACAAATCACGATATTTTATTGGAATTCTCGAATACTGTGTGATCTTCGACCTGACTTTAGTTACTGTGTGTCATGTGTCATCAGTAAACACTTCGCTCTGAGGTCGAATTTCTACTTGTTATCATGTTATCAATTTTTGCCATTTATATATATATATATATATATATATATATATATATATATATATATATATATATATATATATATATATATATATATATATATATGTATATATATATATATATATATATATATATATATATATATATATATATATACATAAATTTAAATATACAAATTAATAAATAATATAGGGTTATTCACAAAATACGGCCCTGTATGGACGAGGGCTCAGTGAGTGACCTATTGGACGAGCCGAAGGCGAGTCCAATACGTCACTCACTGAGCCCGAGTCCATACAGGGCCGTATTTTGTGTATAACCCTACTATTATACACCTCCCTCCATTAATCGTCCGTATAAACTAATTCTATGGTAAATTTTGAGGGATGCGGCACTCGCGATATGAGTGGAACGCGCGCGATTGTTGCATTGGCTCGAAGCCAATTAATTTCCAGAGCAGTGGCCTACAAGCGAACGTCGCTGAATGTTTTCAATTTAATTAGTTTTTTAAAATAAAAATCAACTGCATTTAGACTCAGTTTTGTGTTTAGCGTGTTTTAAACCTTATACTACGAATACATTTTGGTGGAAGTTGTTATTATGTCTATAACTCACCGTAATATAGTTTGTTTACATCCGATAATCGCTAGGTCAAAGGTCAAACAAGCGCGTCGCGCGTCTCCCGTATTCGGGACTCCGCGTACTATACAAAATACGGAAAGTTATTGGACGGTCAAACTCCCATAGGTTACGGCAGTAGGTGTATAATAAATAAATTTATTTATTTATTTATAACGCTCTGCTTTAGCATCGAGCACTGTAATTTCCCACGAGGACATCTGTATACTTCGAGATATATATATATATATATATATATATATATATATATATATATATATATATATATATATATATATATATATATATATATATATATATATATATAACCCGGATAATTCGACTGTCATTTAACTTAGCCAGCCGACTAAATACGGACCATAGTACATATTATCCAAACAACAAAGGAAATTTGCGTTGCAGTTTATAATCAGGTTTATTTCACTACAACTGATAATTCTACTACTTAATAAATAATAAAGAAACTAAAAAATAATACACTGGATTACATTGATTAGACTGATAGTCTTGTTACTGGAAACGGATTTCCAGGCAAACAATTAAAGTTCATCCACTATATTAAGTTGAAGGTGATTATGCAATGGCTTTTTTCGTAGGATCCATTCACTTAGCTCACAGGGGGCTGTCTACATGTCCGTTCGTTATATCGCTAGTAAAGATATATTCTACCAACCTTTGGTGTTCGGTCTTAACTTAGCACTGCCCTTGACAATCTTGCGTATACGTTTTATCAACATGCTGCGTCTATTATCTGATGAGTTTGAGTGCCTAATTAGCCAAAGTAATCAAGGGTAAATTACTAATCTGTAGACGCTCTCACCAGATTATCACCGGATTAAATATGACAAAGTCAATAACGAACGCACCAGCAAGGTATAACTGAAGACTTGCTGGTGCGTTCGTTATTGACTGTGTCAAATTTAATCCGGTGATAATCTGGTGAGAGCGTCCACAGATTAGTAATTTACCCTTGATTACTTTGACTAATGAGGCACTCAAACTCATCAGATAATAGACGCAGCATGTTGATAAAACGTATACGCAAGATTGTCAAGGGCAGTGCTAAGTTAAGACCGAAACACCAAAGGTTGGTAGAATATATCTTTATTAGCGATATAACGAAACACCTACCCACCCCTGGGGACGGACATGTAGACAGCCCCCTGTGCTTAGCTGAGGTTCATATAGTCGTACAATGGCCAATGCCTTGGGTGGCAGTCTAGAGTCCGTCCTGTTGCTATGACGATGACAGTCTATCCAGTAGGAAAGCTACTTTACACACAGAGCTCTTCCAGACAATCCTCCCTGGGGATTTTGTATTCCAACCACTGGTGGCGGTAATCCAGTCGATGATAATCTGGTATTGACACGAACACCTTGGGCTCTCCTTGGCTCTCCGTACACACTCAGGCCCCACAATAGGATTCAGTCTATCCGTTATTCATTAACTGGATCTCCTCTCTGTAAGCACAGTCATGTAAAAAGACCAATGGAAATTATGTAAGCGTTTCCTCCTGTTTGAACAATCTCATTCAGGATGAGACTAATAGCTCTGGTCAGTGACGTGACAAATGTGTTCAAAAAACACAATTGTATCACTTTTATTTGTCCGTATTTTGAGTATGATCAAATAAAATAACAAAGAAATAAATAGCTCATGACTTTCTATAGTAAATATACTATAACCTGTCAAAAGTTTAATCCAAAACATTTTAGCCAAGATTGAGTAATGACTTCACAAAGTTTGAAAACTGGCCTCGAATCCACACACTGCCCCACTGATAAGCATGGCCGCCATTTTGCTAATGAGCCGGGCCAAACACAAAAGTGCCAACTTGTCTCCCAAGGCTGATGTGGAATGTTCCATTATAAGAAGTCACACAGTTTGAGGGGACAGCATGTAAGCTTAAGCTTTAAAATGAGGGGTCACAATCGACACTCGGCTGAAAAATGTGGAAATGGCATCAAAAATAAGACACCTGACACGAAATGTTACCAAAATTAACCTTTTGATCCAGTATTGTGGCCTCTAAATTTAATGACCAAGTACCATTTGTTCATTTAAAACTAATTTTTCGATGTTTGGAGCGAACGCAAAAGTTTAAACTGCCTTTTTTTGAAATAATTTTAATAAAATATCATGGTTCCATGACAATCGCATATGCAAAAGTATACATAACTTCGTACAATTGGTGCAGGCACCAGCTCTTGCTAACCAGTGCAGTTACTCTTACAAAATATTTAGGGAAAAATCGACAGGCCTGTAGATAATTAAAACATTGGACATCGCAACGCGAAAATTGTGATTTTCGACCAGAACCCCCACTACTGAACAAAACGTTTGGAAGCCTAGTAAAAAATACGATTGCAAAGTTGTGATTTGAACATCTCCCCCCGAACATGTTTAATTGCTTTTAATTACAACACTGTTTGATGTTTGAACAGTTGACTTCATTTTGAACAACAAGCTGTTCACAACACGATTGGGTATCACTCACGCGCATTGCATCCCCGGCTTGACATGCCAAATAACATGCGTGACAATCCAAACAAGCAACCCTAAACCAGAAGTGCTCCCGTGTTTCAGTAGATGCATATATTTTGTAGTTGTCTCCAAATCGATACTTTTCTCCGACATTCCTGCCATGAATTCGCTACTTCATTAAAATTGTTAAAATTGTTAAAATCGACATGTTTGAGCAGACTTTGGTCAGGTTATTGAATTTTTATATGCCAAAGTATGAAAGCTCATCAAATATGCAAATTCTCTTCTTTGGCCAAGTCCTTCCAGTCATAATTCACTAATTGGTAAAGGTCTTTAAACATGCAAATTAGAAATAGCCGACGTGCAAATGTTTATTATCTGCCACTACTCTGATATCATCAACATATCGCATTTCATCAGCTTTGGTCTTCAATTAAGTTGACCGTGCGTCCAGTTTCCTGTCCCTCATTAGGAAAGTTCTTTGAGTATGCAAATTAGTTATTGGGTGATCTAAAATGCTAATCGACTTTCACTAATCTTAACTTATAGTATCTGCAATATACATACCAAATTACATCGACTTTGGTCGAGAAAATCAAGATGTAGCCCTAATAAGGAAAGTACATGAAATAAAAAAAAATGTTTATGAGCAGTGCTATCGTCACTGAACTTCTACATGATCTTGAAATCTATAAATGGTTTCTTGATTAAAGTCAGTAAGAAGATTCAGGAAATCAAATGATACTGCCATACAGAGGAAATCTGATTTCTCAGTGAACAAATAATTATGCTAATTAGTATGTATTATGCAAGTCTCACCCCCCAAAACTAATCAGCTCTTGCAATACCAAAACCGAATCTTCGTACCAGAATCCAATTCGACAATTCGTTCTTTAGATCTATCGCCAACAGACTGACAGACAGGCATACCTGACACTGAGAGCGGTGACGGTAAGACAATAGCCAGGGCCTTCACACTAAATGATCGAATGATTGCCAGGTCAAGCCGGTCAAATTTCTGAAGAGGTAATGAAAGTTTACAGTCTTCTGAATCACTACAATTTGTACACCGCTCTTATGATGTTTGTAAGCATTAGTTTAAAGTGTCACTTGCAAATTAAAGACGACACTGCCAGCACAGACGGACTTTAGTAAGTAGGGTGGTGAGTGCCTGAAAATGAACGATTTAAACCTATATGCTCAAAACCCTCCTCAGCTAAACTCCAAACCACGCTCTTTCGTATTAAAAATGAAAATCGAGAGTCAACTTTCAAACCTGTGAATGAGCAATACAAAATTTCATCTCAGCGACAGATGTTTATAGGCTTAAATTTTCTGAAGACTCTGGTCTGCTGTTTCTTTTAGCCTCTCTTTAAAATTAGAATATTAAACAAAAGTTCCACCGTTTTTTTGTGAAAGCAGAGAACTAACACAGGTTTTAGCGGCCATTATTTAATGCAGTTATTGGTTATTTTAAATACCATACAAATTTTGGAGTCTAAACATTTGTTCTCAATGCACATTGTCGTGCACGCTAGACATAGAAATTGTATGCATTAGAGAACACTTAATAAGTGGCTTTAAAGCCCCCATAGCTGCGAAAGTGCAATAAACGGATCTCAAAATATCCTGTTTTCTAATAGTTTTCTTTGAATAAGATCCATTAAAGACTGAAAAAGTGTATAACACTATCATAAGTGTTGAAAGTGGCATGTAAATGCAAACGTTTTAACAATTATATAATTTTTTTTTTAATAAGATCGGCTTTATTTCTTCAGACATTAAACATACAACTGATCGTTAGTGATTTACAGGTGATTTATAAACTCTGAAATAATTCTGTTTCTCTTGGCATAATTCATGTAATATAATTCCTCAATCAATAAACTTGTCACGTTGTTTTGTTTTAAAATTCTTGCCTTGTATACTGAAAAAGTGCCAACCATAATTATCATATTCAAGGCTTCAAACTTAGGCATACCTAGAAAATAACCATATATAACATGTTTCCATCGCATGTTCAACTGGATATCATATGTTTTGTTAAGGGCCCGAAAAACAGACGCCCAAAAATGCTTTACTCGTGGACATTCAAAAAGAAAATGTTCACAGTCTTCAAGAGAAATACATTGCTCACACATTGGAGAAGGTTCCTTCTTCCATCTAAATAAATTTGATCTGTGAGGTAGTTTGTCATACAGCAAAAACAAATTAAACTGAGCGATTTTCTTGATTGTCATGTTTTTCACCTTGCTTGACCATATCAGCTGCCAACTGGCACACTGACCAATTCTGTTTTCCCACACTGTTTTTGCATACGATGTCCTTTAACAATTATATAATTTTAGATTTCCCGCTTTTTCCAAAAAATAATCACATGACAGAAAAAATAAAGATTACAACAACAAAATGATGGTCATCGTGTGTTGTGCATTCAAGTAAATGGCATCATGCTTGTTTCTTTCATAATTTCGATGTGTATGTGCAGGAAGTGCTGCATTTTTTGTACTTTCCCGTGGGGGCGACATTTTATGAGTGCGGCACCCGTTTATTGTTTGACCTGTTAATACGCGTATAGGCATGGTCCAAATCAGTGAGCAGTGATACTTCGATACATGTCCTTCAGTTAGCGCAGTTACACGAACCAACTTTGGTTTGAAAATAAAAACCATGAAAATAAAGCATAAGTTCGCAGCTATTGGGGATCTAAAGCTTGCTGCATTTCTAAAGGGCTGTCACAGTTAGTTGTGACTAAGTATACGTTATTGAGATCTAAAAAACTCAGGATAATCACCACCAAAATATAATGCTAAATACTGGTAAACTAAACTTTGATCTTAACTCGCATTTACTATTTTATTAAAACATATTTTCCAAGCTATTCATCATCGATTACGTCATCGGGGATATTTAAATCATCATTTTCACTGTTCAGTGTATGTAGATGATTGAGTTAGAGGTTTGGTGAGTGAGTGACGTGAGTCAATCTTCCTTTCTTAACTTCTAATAATTACTGTTGAAAATAAGTAAAAGAATACATCATCAATCGTATGAGGGCGCCCTTCTGTTCCCCGAAAATAGAGGCAAAGACCCATTCAGCCCTTGCGATTCGCGTGACACACCTGGTGCACAATTGCTCAATCCTGTACGTGCGCTCATGATCTTAAGAGGGTATTGTTCAAATTACTGTTGCTTTTAAATTCTCGTGGTAATATATTGCAAAATTCAATTCAATGCAGCATTCTGCATATAGACGGAGGACTTGAAAT
The DNA here is from genome assembly GCF_041260155.1 of Ptychodera flava. Classification (NCBI taxonomy): domain Eukaryota; kingdom Metazoa; phylum Hemichordata; class Enteropneusta; family Ptychoderidae; genus Ptychodera; species Ptychodera flava. Next base: position 38,518,392 of record NC_091930.1, read on the forward strand.
TTTTTGAGAGTATTGAGGTGGATCTGAAAAAAGGAAGATTTCAATGACAATTTCTCCAGACCATCCCCACCATTTTTGTGAGCGCACTCTTACGTTGAATGTTCGTTAAACCCCGGCTCGAACAGGCCAGGGATCTAGATTAACTAAAGTATCGAGGAGATTATGAGGCGCTACTGTTCTTTGTTTTCCTCTCAAATTGCAGTCGTTGTATAAACATGTTGCGAGGTTATTGGATTAATCCGACAAGACTCTTCATTCTTATACCTCAAATTTATGTACCATTATGGTTGCATGATGGAAAGAGCCCCCTTCGATTGGGAGTCTGTTTGGGTAGCACTGTGAGAAGCACATGCATGTCCATCACACTAAGTTGCCAAGTCAGGGTTCTCCCTGAAGCAATGGCCACTACTCTTAAATCATGAACATAATAATTAATCCCATTAACTACATATTATGAAAATTAGCCACTTTGCTATCAGAAATTCCCGGGGAGAACACTTTTCACACCAAGCCATAAACTTTGCACAATTCTAAAAATTTGGGTTTCCTTTGATGTGATCATCATGAAAAAGTCAATTTGATTCTTTAGCTCTGGTGGTTTCACGCAATTCCCTTTTGCCAATTCCAATGCAGTATTGTTGTATAGCAAATCGTAACATCTTTGTCAGCATTGTTAAGGAGCTGAAAATGAAGAACTAGAGATAAAAATATCACGCAATTTTCAAAGATAATTTGTGCAAACACGAATTAAATAAGGCTGTAATTCAGTAACACAGCTGAGTGACTCTATCGACGGGATTTACTCCTGAACTGATGTCGGATGAAGAAGAGAGAGGGTAGATGTGTCATCTTGAGGTCGCCTGCTTGAAGAGCAAACCCGTTGAATGAACTTTTATGTACATAAGATGGCTGTCTAAAAGAAAAAGTGTATTCCAAAAAAAGCGTGTTAAGAGGACGATAGTGTTGTGAACTTTGGTATACAGGAAATCTTCTCTCAAACCATTTGTTAATTTGCTTTGCAATTTAGTAGGTAGGTTCCTAAAGCCGAAACAAGCATGTATAATTTGCTAGTCCCACTGTCAGCGACGCTGAGCTTATCAAGCTGATTTTCATCATAGTCTGTCCGTCGTCCGTCAACCATTGCCTTCTCCTCTGAAACTGCATATCTGATTGCTCAGAAATTTGATATGCAGTTCACTTGGGATGACCTCAAATTTGTTCATATTGTGGCGAAAATTGTATCATTTGTATTTTTGCTGTTTTTGGTCAAAACGTCTGCTCAGAGACCGCTTGTCCGATTGCTTTGACATTTGATATGTAGACAACTTTGGGTGACCTCAGTTACGTTTGTTCAAATTGTGTTGAAATTTGCATATTTTTTTTTTGGGGGCATTTTTGCTGTTGTCAGTCAAAAAATCTTTTAAAAAATCTTCAAAAAAACCGCCTGGATATTGGGGAAATAGGTCCCTGAGGTTGACCTATTTCAGATTTGTTCAAATTGTACAGGACTTTGCAAATTTGTATATTTAAGGCAACTTTTGAAATATTTGGTCGATTTTTAGTCCCCACGGACACCGTCCGGGGGGCTTATAGATTTGGTCATGTCCGTGCGTGTGCGTGCGTGCGTGCGTGCGTTGCGTGCGTGCGTGCGTTCGTTCACGCAGATATCTAGAGATGCAGGAACCGATTTCATTCAAACTTGGTACAAGGATTACTTCATATGTCATACAGATGCACGTCGATTGTTTTGAGATAGATCCAATATGGCCGCCAGGCGGCCATTTTATTACGATTTTTTCATGTACAGAGCCATAACTCAGACATGTTTCAACCGATTTTATTCAAAGTTGGTACAAGGACATTGACCAATGTCATAGATATGCACGTCAATTTGTTTTGTGATACGATCCAATATGGCCGCCAGGCGGCCTTTTATTACGATTTTTTTCATGTACAGAGCCATAACTCAGACATGTTTCAACCGATTTTATTCAAATTTGGTACAAGGACATTGACCAATGTCATAGATATGCACGTCAATTTGTTTTGTGATACGATCCAATATGGCCGCCAGGCGGCCATTTTATTTCGATTTTTTCATATACAGAGCAGCCATGACTCAGACATGTTTCAACCGATTTTATTCAAAGTTGTTACAAGGACATTGACCAATGTCATAGGTATGCACGTCAATTTGTTATGTCGTACGATCCAATATGGCTGCTGTGTGGCCATTTTATTACGATTTTTTCATATACAGAGGCATAACTCAGGCATATCTCAACCAATTTTATTCAAAGTTGTTACAAGGACATTGACCTATGTCATACATATGTACGTCAATTTGTTATGTGATACGATCCAATATGGCCGCTAGGCAGCCATTTTATTACGATGTTTTCATGTATAGAGCCATAACTCAGACATGTTTCAACCGATTTTATTCAAGTTGGTACAAGGAGATTGACTATGTCATAGATATGCATGTCAGTTTGTTATATGATATGATCCAATATGGCTGCCTTGTTGCCATTTTTTTCTATGTCAGGAACCATAACTCAGACATGTATCAAGCAAATTTATTCAAAGTTGGTACAAGGACATTGACCTATTTCATACATATGCTCGTCAATTTGTTTCACGTCATGTAGCAGTAACATGTCAATTATTGAAGATTCGTAAGTAGGCTGATATGTCAAGAAATACGGACTGCATCAAATTCATGAAACTTTATACAGATGTTAACTGATGTTAAGCTCACATTGCTTTAACATTGAAAAAGACATTTATCAGTGTCATTTTTATTAATTTGTAATTGCATAAGTAATGAACTTTCCTAATTAGGGTGATATAGCCACAAATTAATACAACATCAAATGTGATGAAACTTGATACAGATGTTGATCTCATAGTGTTGTAAATACTGCATCAAACTTTATGAAATATGGTACCAGTGATAATCTGTTAAGTGTTAGAATTGTATGCAAAAAGTTTTGCAACATCCTGTTGATTAATTCCTAGTTGACTCATTTTATGAACTTTAGGATGGTGGCCTACATTGGTTTTATGTTTTCATCACCATGGAACTCATTCTTGGCCATTGAGCGCCATCTGTATCAAAGTATTTTTATCACAGACCTAATTAATGAAGAGGACTCTATCCTCTCTGAGGACATGTAATCAAAGTACCCATTAACAAGTGGGGACTGTGTCATCAACGATGACTTTTTTTCAAAACAGCTTGTCTGGTAGATTGAAATTATGGTGAAATGTATAATTTTGTATTTTGGGGGCAATTTTTGGCACTTTTGGTCCAAAGTTTGTTATAAGCTACTTGTCTGGTAGCTTTTGAATTTGATATACAGGTTCTACATGTTCTAAATGTACAAATTTGTATTTTGGGGCAAGTTTTTGCACTTTTGGTCCAACGTTTGTCAAAAACTACTTGTCTGATAGCTTTGGAATTTGATACACAGGTTCTATAGATTAACTTAATATTGACAAATTAACTAATATTTGGGTTCATAGGGATTATCTCAACGTGATATATATTTAAATTATGATGAAATCTGCAATTTTTTTCTTTTTAGGGCATGTTTTGACATTTTTGGTCAAAAAATTTGTTTCTTAAAAATGCTTGTCTGATAGCTTTGATATTAGATACACATGTTTTTACGGAGTATCTTAATGTGACATATTCAAACTAAGATGAAATCTTCAATTTTGTGTTTTTGCAGGTATTTTTGCCATTTATGGTCAGGCAATCCTGAAATGAGCGATCAAAAATTTTCACCATCAACATTTTTGTAACTAATAGTCATTCTCTACATAACACAGCGGGGCTTGATCAGCCGTTACATCGTTTGTTCAAATTATGGTGGTGAAGTTTGCATGTAATTGTATTTTAGGCAATTTTTGCCCTTTTTATAATGAAAAAAAATATCTTCTAAGAAACCACTCGTCTGATTGCTTTGAAATTTGGTACGCAGGTTCCCACGGGTGATCTGACTAACATTTATCCACATTGTGATGAAATTTGTACATTCTGATATCCCCGCATATGCGTTTTATTGTAAGCCAATATAACACTGGAGCTCTGTCAGTTGCAACATTGCTTGTTTACATTCCAAACAAAAGAATATATGCATCAGTAGATAAGAAATAAATTCCAAAAGGTCTGTGCAGTGTTTCCAAAACCTGTGCAATATACAACTGTTTTTGAAATATTGCTTACAGTTCCAGTGACTGTTTTTACTCTATTGTGTGTTTATTTTTTAAGACCCGGATTGAAATCTAGTTTTAAAATATTTTTTTTAGATTTTTCCTTGCATATATTTGCTTTGTAAATTGTTTGTTGAATGTTTGTGATATGAGTGTCGCTGCCTTTGGCTATATATAGTGTCATTAGAAGAGAAAATATCATGTGATTATGTTGGTAAAAGGTCTATTGAAATATAGACAACTTTTAACCCAGATGATTTCTTGTCCTCACATGATTTAATATGAAATCATCATGGTGATCCTCTAGTCTAAAATCGGGTGCAATGTTTTTTATTTGAAGCAGTAACTAAATTACTGTCATAAGCTGGTGAAATGAAATAATGTTTCTTGTAGACGCCTCCCGATGGGCTTTCATTGATTCAAAGGCTAAAAGCATTCCATGAAAATCCGGTTTTGTTCACTGCCAGCAATCTAAGGTTTGAGAAGCTCAAACCCAACATTATATGGTAATGTTGGATAACCTGAATTTAGGTAAATCCTGGAAAATACACAGAAAGCTAGCGCTGCCAGCACGTTGGCTGGAAACACCCGTAAATACAGGAAATATAGGCAAGTACAGTGGATGTATTTCCCATATATCAATAGTGCATATACAGGTAAATGCTGGCTGTATTTCCCTGTATTAACCACGAAAATACATGGCTGTACTTACCTGAGGATTTCGAAAAGTTTTCTTTCTCCGGCGAGAGAATTACCATGAGCTCCCACAAGTGGTATCAAAAGACAATTGTGAAAGTTTGAAAGCCTGAATGGCTATCCTTGAGGACAGACACCCCAACCAAACATTTGATTTAGAGATACGTAACAGTACGACGCACTTTGTGATAAATTTCATATTTGTCTTTACATGGCTTGTGTGTCTTACAATATAATAGCCCTCCTTCAAGCCGTTGCTCTGAAATAGTGAACACTCGTTTATTATGTCGACACTCTGGAGGGCGCCCACCATACTGTCGGGAAGAGAAGGGCAACTCTGAAAATGGAATTTACAAAGATGGCACAATAGTGTCATGCATCTATGCGTTGACGGGCCCTTTGTCGAGCTATCATGTGACGTTCTGATTCAGGTCACGTCGGGACAGTAAGTCGTCAGGTCCTAGTTGACACCAGCAACACCAATGCAATGGCAGTGTTCGGAGTACCGTCTTTCTGTCTGATTACCGGGGCCAGTCGGGGTATAGGCCGTGGAATTGCTCTCAAGCTCGCAGAGAAGGTGGGTGACAATTCACTGTTTGTATTGACGGCCCGGTCTGAAGCAGGACTACAAGAGACCAAGAGCCTGGTCGCCGCTCGGCGTGGAAGTGGAATCGAGGTGCGCACTGTTACAGGCGATCTGGGTAACATGGGCACCCTGTCGACAACTCTCTCCGGCTTCTTCACTGACATTCCACCGTCTGGAACGTTCTCACATGCCATGCTGTTTCACAATGCAGGGTCACTTGGTGACATCACGAAAAAGGTTCGCGACTTCGACGACCCCGATGAGCTGCAGGAGTATTTCGGTTTCAACATCACCTCAGTGATAACCTTGACCTCGAAATTCATGAAGATATTCCCTAAGACGTCAGGCCTCAGACGCACGGTCGTCAACATATCAGGGGTTACTGCGTGTAAGCCGGTGCCCTATGCATCAGCATGTGCCACGGCGAAAGCCGCTAGAGATATGCTGTTCGGAGTTGTGGCCCTCGAAGAGCCAGATGTTCGGGCCTTAAACTACGGCCCTGGCCCTGTAGACACGGACATGTATTCGGAGTGGACGGAAAACATCGGTGACCCACATACCAGGAAAGTGTATGCTGACCTGAGAGATAAGGGGACTTTCTTAACGGTTGAGGCAACGTGTAATGTACTGGCAAATGTACTTGAAGAAGATAACTACGAAAGTGGTAGCCATGTTGACTATTACGATATCTTCAAGTGACAGTTGAATGTGCCAACGTGTAAGATTAAGAGTGAAATTATATTAGGAGCGGATATTAATATGCCGATCTACGTCAACCTAATCTCAAGACAATCAGCGCTGAAAACCAAATCATCCTCCACTCATCGACGCGTATGAAACATGTGATGCCAAAACCACCCATTATTGCGTATCGTAAGCCAGCCACTATTGGCAGCATTCTACACTAGAACAAACTTAAACACGCAAAGTCAGAGCACTGAGGTCATTTGGGGATGCACACCTTGCTACACCGCAAGGCGTGCTTGCTGCGCTCTGAAACAAAATACGAAATTTGTTCATTCCACAGTAACAAAGAAATATTTTCGCATTAAAGATGATGCAAATTGTAAATCTACTGACGTAATATACGCCCTAACATGCCGTACCTTTAATATTCAATATATTGGCTAGACCACACAACCTTTTCATAAGAGAATGTACGGACATCGTTCCAATATCAAAACGAACAGAAAAGATAGATCCCCATATATTGAACCTCATTTAACGGCAACGATCATCTGTCGTTTACCTAATCCCAACACGGAAACAATGAAACAATTAGAAAGCTTGTGGGTACAGAAAATGGGAACGACAAGGACTAAAATTCCATACCATGTTCATTTCCCGCTCGTTTTGTCATGTGATTATCCTCTTTCGTTTATCTCGGAGATGCGTACGATAGTAAGTTTTGTTTCTGTTTATTGCGTAAACTGCTAAGCCTGAAGAATGTGTGCTAGCCACATCGAAACGTTGCTTTAAACAAGTTCTCTTTGGGATTGGAAGTAAGGAAGACTTTAGAACAGTACGACCTTAAGGTTCTACTTGTCAACATATTTTGTTATATATATATATATATATATATATATATATATATATATATATATATATATATATACAAAACTGAGTTTGGGCTGCAGCCGAAACGTTTCAGTCGATCACAGCCACCCGATGAGTGTAGGCGGCTCTGCAGCTTATACGAAACAAATTTGTAGTGGAAATGTAATTTTTTAGATTATCCTGATCAACTCAGTTGTGTATTTAGCTCTACTCTAGTATTGAGCACTCTACTCCAGCTGATCTTGAACTAAACAAGTATATAAGACTAACAAGAAAAAGGGAAAGAAAATAGTCTTACCGGTGACTCACAGCGGCGCGGTTAATTATTGTTTTACATATTTCTCTATTTATTTGTTGCAGATATACATGTAAACTTTAGATATAGCAATATTTTTGAGAACGATTAAATTTATTTTATGGAAATATTTTATGACGACCCGTGCATCCAGTGAAAAAGATATTCAAAGCCAACATAAACCTGATTTTTATAGATCATGGTATTTGTATATTCGCCTTTTTTCGGTCAATCTTATTTAAAAATTTGTTGTGCAGGATATAAGTCGTGGAATAAATTAAACGAGGAATTTCTGTCTCCCTATTGGCTAAGAGAGACGTCTGCCATATCGCACCATGATGAATGATAGATTCGTCAAGTGGGCTGTCAATGTTTTCCTTCAATATTTGGGGCAAAGTACGGAGGCTTGTGTTGTTGTGCAATCGTCCATACCACCAGTCTGCCTTCAAGATATTGTCGCACTCTGTCCAGAACAAAATGGGATACCTTGAAATCGCAGTGTCGCTTGCGTTGATTAGCCACGTCGCCTCTGGCGACCCGCTCGTAGAAATAAAGACAGGGAAGGTAGTAGGAACGGCCGTCGAATTCTCACACGCGGACGTCGATATCGATCGCACCGTGAACGTCTTCCGAGGGATACCGTACGCGGAGCCACCTGTCGGTAACCTGCGATTTCGACCGCCTCAAAGTAAGACTGCCTGGCACGGAGTTCACGACGCCAGGGACTTCGGGCCAATCTGTATACAACCGTACAACCCCAACCTGCCGCTCGACGAGACGGAGAATGAGGACTGTCTGTTTTTGAATGTGTACGCACCGACAACACAGGTAAGTGATATGGGCATTCTACGGGGCACGGCTGACACAATTTTGTTGTGAAATCACTTTAGATGTCAACTCACTAAAATAACAGCAGGGTTTCGTTCTTTAAAGACATATTGCACCGTGATACTGATTGTAGGATAATTAAAACAAAGTAACATGCAATTCCGCTTCTGTCCCGGCAAATCAAGTGTCATGCGAACAGACAAACAAACAAACTTGCTCACATAATACACACATGCGTAATTATATGTTTTACCTCCTTACCTACGTACCTATATACACAATTCCAAATTTATTATTTATTAATGGAACTATCTATTGAGTTACGCATTAATTGATTGTTTATGATTATTGGATTTATAGTTATTGAAAGATATGTTTGTTTGTTTCTCTGTCATTTGAGGGCGAATATTTACCTGTGATGGTGTGGATTCATGGTGGCGCCTTCTTTACGGGATCAGGGTCTGCCAAATACTACAATGGCTTGGCCCTGGCAGCAATCGGCAACGTCGTTGTGGTCACCATCAACTACCGTCTGGGGGCGCTAGGCTTCTTCCTGACCGGTAAGTCGACACACGAAAGAAGGGATGATACGATTTAGCTCGGAAGACACTGGCATGGAGCAAGACAGCAGTTGTGTAGACTTCGGTCCTCCGCCTCCCGCCTTCGGGGTTTCTCCAGAAGTACAGGATAGCAAACATACCACATGAAAGTTGACGCAAAGACGTTAACTTGGGGAAATTTACATGTGGGCGTACAAAAACACACGACAATCTCTCCGTCACTGATATGTGTCTCACTGTCCCTGCCTCTCTGTGTTTGTTTGTTTGTTTGTTTATTTGTTTGTTTGTTTGTTTGTTGGTTTGTATGAATGTCTGCCTCTCATCTTGATGTTTTTCTAATTATTTTAAAATAATTTCTAGGTGATAACGAAGTCAGCGGTAACTACGGATTACTTGATCAGATGACAGCTTTGCAGTGGGTGCAAGACAACATTGCTGGTATGTAGAAACTAAATAAGATTCATGCTAGAATTTCACATCTTTCATTCTATCACCATCATGACGGGGATGCCATCTGAAATAGCATGGTGCTGTGTTTGATGTTACATTTAAATAACGGCAAATATTCTTCCCTTCAACAAAGGGTCATCATATCATGGAAGTATGTGCTATTTCTAGCAATGGGCTGGTATCACAGTACAATAAATTACCCACAATTCTCTTTGATTTGTATCCTTGAAGGTTACTTTTCTAATAACTTTTTCAGTTCTGTATGCAAACAATAATGTGCAGCATCATAATAATTGATAAATAATATCAAGTAAAAGTACGTTTAGAAATTTCAGCTAAAGTTTCTAAATAACCATTAAATAACCATAGAAGTCACGTTCTGTAGGTACTACAAATGCCATACATTTTAGGCAGCAAGTTATGACAAACTGAAGGGGTCATTCTCTGAGAAAACTTAGAATGCAAATTTCTTTTGTCATTTCCATTGGAAAAAATCAATGTCCTTTTGTTTCAAAAAATCAGGTGCAACTAGTCTCCCTTCTTTCCATCACATTATTCTGTATTGCTGAAGACACAATCAGTGGAAAATTTTACAAAAATGCTATCTCCTCTCTCAATCTTGCATAATTTTCTAAATAATTTAAAATGAGAATTGAGAAGAATGGTGTCCTTAAAAGTACGTTTTCAGAATTTTTAAAACTAGTCTATGAATTTGTCTACACATGGGAGACACATGGTAGACTTCTCTGGGGAATCTCCGAGGATACAAATAATAATGAATTATGAGGAATCTACAGTACTGTGTGGTACATCTAGCTTACTTTCTGCTCCGATTACATCACAGAGTTCTCGGGAGATGTAAACAAGGTCACGATATTTGGCGAGAGTGCAGGGGCAATCAGCGTCGATTTTTTGCTGCTGTCGCCTCTTACTGATGGGCTCTTCCACAGGGCTATCTTGCAGGTAATTGTTACAGCTATCGAATTCACACATTTCGACTGAAACCCTCTCTGACAACAAAGCCCTAAATACAGTATCCCGCTATTCCGATAGATTCTGTGAGCTTTAGTAATAGCGTTTGTTAAAATCACCGCGGCACCAAAGGCCGCCATTTTGTTTCACAATATTGTATAGAACTTTTTGCCAAACTGAGTCGATTGTAAAGCGTACAGAAGTTTTAATCCGCCTTCCGCGTTATGTTGAAAATTTTGCTAAATTCCCTTGCTGCCGTACTCTCACAGATACACACACGCACTCTCTCTCTCTCTCTCTCTCTCTCTCTCTCTCTCTCTCTCTCTCTCCTCTCTCTCTCTCTCTCTCTCTCTCACTCTCTCACACACACACTCATATATATATATATATATATATATATATATATATATATATATATATATATATATATATATATCTCGAAAACTAGATTATTTATTGTTCCCTCAACTAATTTCGTTCTCTCTTACTATCTGTCTGTATGCCCGTTGTATGCCCGTCTGTTTGTCTGTTAAAAATTTTTCTAAATTACCGTACTGCACAGGAAGCTAGTTTATGTTTAGACTCCTCAACTAATTTCGTTTTCTCTCTTACTGCTTGTCTGTCACTTTGTCCCTATCTCTTTCTGCCTATCTGTCTGTCTGTCTTATGTATAACATGAGTACATGAGTATATGAGAGTATGTGCACTGATATAAATCTTAATCAAGCATCCGCCGTACATTTACAGAGTGGAACGGCAACCATAGAGAGTTACCCCGAAACAGATGCTGCGTTGCAGAACAAGATAGCTCACGGCCTCGGTAAAGTTCTCGGGTGCGAGAGAGACACTTCCGAGGAATTAGTTCAGTGTCTCCGTGGTGTACAAGCCGATGCTTTCAGAGATCCAAGCGATCCGGCTACGGTTAGTGAACAATCTTCCTTGAATAATTTAGTCACTCTTCAGAAACAATAGTCAAAACTGTGTGTTTCCAGCAACATAGCTCCGAAAATTAGGATAGGTATGTCCGACCGAAGGAAAATTTCATCATTTTTTCTTTTTGTTTGCTGAGATCCATAAAATAAGGTAAATAAGGAGAATTTGTATATTGTTTTGGAAAATGAGAAAAAAATGTCCGTGGTTGGCGAATACATTTCTAGGGTACTAGGTCGGATTCCCTGAAACACAGGTATCTTTATATTTGGCCGTAGCAGGCTTTGCAGTAGACTGAAAGGTCTGTCGCTCGAGGGCGCACTCTACCCTCCTCCGTCTCACTTACAGTCAATCAAGTCAAAGGAGGGGAGCGTAGAAAGCGTCCTCAAGCGACGGATCTTTCAATCTAGCGATGCAGTGCAGTGTGTAAATAACTATAGTGAAATTATTATCTTTGTTAAGTGTGAGTTTTTATGACAAAGGAAATGTGTCACATTACAGGGACTTATTGCCGGAGAAATCGGAGAAGCGATAGACGGAACGCCATTCTCACCATTCCTCGACGGCCACTTCATCACGGCGAAAGCCGTCGACATCTTCCGTGACAACGCCTTCACCAGGACGGAAGTCGACATTATGATCGGCAACAACGCTGACGAGGGGACGTTCGCATTGGCAACGTCTTTCCCTCACTTGGCGAACGAAACGGAGATTAGGCTGAACAGATCGCAGTACGAAGAACTCTTCAGTGCTTTTCTCTCCGGTCCCGCCAAGACCAGCACAGTCGCTCGGGGCGCCGTCAAACTCATGTACCTAGACTGGGAAACTGTCGACTCGGCCGATGCCGACTACGTGGAGGCGCTCTCGCAAATGGTCGGCGACCAGATGTTTGTCGCTCCGTCGGACGTATCAGCGCGTGGCTACTCGGAGAGCGAAACCCGAGTGTATCGTTATTTCATGACACACGTTCCGTCGAAGTCTCTATGGCGAATCCCATGGATGAAAGCGGCCCATGGAGAAGAGATACCATTCGTATTTGGCTATCACTTTTTGAGCGACCTTAACTGGGCTCTGCCCCGGGAAGAAGTAAATATGACTCTCAAAATGATAAAATATTGGACCGACTTTGCGAGATTTGGGTACGTGGAAAAGAAAATGTGATAGTTTTCATTATTGTGTGACTTCGTCATGGTATTATTGATAAGAACAAGCAATAGGTTAATTTATTTATAATATCGGAAACCTGTTATAGTATGAACTGAAAAAAAACCCGATGTAATTTGTACAATTCTGGACATTTTGTCTTCTTAGGAAATTGAGTTTGTTGCATTCACCAAACTCGATGATATATCAGTCATGTGACAGGGATGCCTGCTTCCCACATGATCATCACGTGGCTCATCAGAGCTGAATGTTAAAATTCAAAACCTTATTGAGTTTTGACGAGATGTTTCTCAGTAAAAACTCTATATAAGGTTTTATGACGTGCAGTTTTTTAACCCTTTGAGCGCCAGTCTATTTTTATCACCTTTAAAAAAAAATATAGCACAGTCAATTTTTTCTGATTTTTGCCAAAATTTTAATAAAAAACTATAGCCGATGAAATGTGATATCCATTTGGTCCAAAATTATGAAAAAAACCTTACACAAAAGTTCAGAAAAATTGATAAAATATTGCATTAATATTTTGGTGGGAAAAATTATAGCGGTCAAAGGGTTAAAGGCCTGGGCAACTTGAATAGGACATACCCTAGCCTTAGCCATTGCTGTACAATTAAACTTAAATTTGCATATAAGCCCATGTGGATAAGATCAATGTTATTTTCCAGAACTCCATCTCCCCTCGATGGCCATGAGGAGGGTGGCGAATGGCCGGCTTTCAAAATACCGGGATTGGCGTACAAGGAATTATCGTTGGACATGGAAAGTAAGCAGGCACTCAAAGCCACTGAATGTGCATTCTGGAACGATTACATTCCGAAGCTTGTTCAACTGACAGGTGTGTGTGTGTGTTTGTGGGAATAAAAGTATCAACCCTACAGTGATACGATACTTCCGTGATTGCACTCTGTGTTAAGTTCTTTTTATGCGGTCGTTTCCAAAATTAGATTGCTTGATGGCTGCTGCTGATATTGTTTTCATTGTTGTTGTTGTTGTTGTTGTTGTTTGTGGTGGTGGTGGAGATGATAATAGTGTCGACAATAATGTTGATGGAACTGATTCTAACAGTCACGACGGTTGTTACGACGTTGTCTGGCATTGTTTTGGCTAATAACATCAGTACATACGTCAAAAACGTGGAAAAATATGGAAAATGAAATCATGATTTGAGTATGATATGGCATATTTCTTGCCATTTGTATGCTCTGAACCGTACATAAACTTACAACATGTTTTTCCATCTATTGCCCAGTATGCGTCTATTGCCGTTAATACTACACGATACATTTCACCTATATCTCTTTCAGAGAGCTGCGATACTTGCACCAGCGGCAGCCAAGACACGACTACATCGAAGCTGGTCATCGCGTTAACAGTGTCTGTACTATCGGTTATCTGTAGAGCCTGACATAAACCATGATATGAACATAACTTGTAGTAATTTTGACCATCATTATCGACAATAAAAACTCACTTTACTGCCCTTCTAAAGTGATTGGGTCTTTGATGACTCCCTGTCTATTTTCAGAACTTCATAGCTTGGTTGTACTAGGTTTGCTAGTGTTCACCAAAGTTTTCCAGCAACAATCACTAGCAGCGTCAGGGAGAACAACCTTTTCCTCCTAGAAATTGTGTATTTACTTCTCAGTATTTAGGTACAAAATATAGCTCCGACCACGTCGCCCAAATACCTGCCTTTTCCTTTGTACGCCAACATGACTTAAGGCTATTCTGGATATACCTGATTTAATTGCTGTTAAAATATTATTAGGCCCCTTAATTCCGTGATTCGTATATGATACATTCATGCCTATATGTATGTATGTATGTATGTATGTATGTATGTATGTATGTATGTATGTATGTATGTATGTATGTATGTATGTATGTGTATGAGTATGAGTCTGTGTGTCTTTGTGTGTTTACATCCTCAATGCATTGACTCAGTATTGCAGCACACTTCCGACCTTGTTAGCAGCCATATTGCCTATAACTTTTTAAGAGAATGAGCTATTCTGGTAAAATTAAATTATAGGGAAATAATAGCGAGTGCAGCGAGAGCTGTCGAAGACCACTTGCGAAGCGAGCACTTTAGATAATGTGTGTAAAATATATTTTGTAATTGAATGATATCGCTATACCTACAAGTTTGAAAGGAGCACACTTAAAGTTTGAATACACGGAGTTGGTCATCAGGCTATTTTGTCAGGGATAGCTTCAAATAAAAGATGTCATCTACCAAACATTGTACTCGGCAATGGGGTTTTCTGACAAGGGAAGCTGTCAGCTCCAAAAGCAGTGGGAAATTTAATTCAAAATGGTTTTAGAAGCCGGGTTCCGTTATCGCTGTGCGCCGCCATAAATTTCGAATTAAGCCAACTCCAGCGAGAATTACATAAGTCCATGCAATATGAACCGCAAACTCAGAAGGGAATCAAAATCGGGCGCCACCAACGACTGTAACAATGATTTTTTTTTACCTTAGGCGTCATCTGTTCCCGGGGCTAACTCAAAGCTGATCTGACTAATTGCCTGTTTTAACTGATTTTAGATGGTCAACTTTATTGCTTGGCATTTTAAAGTTAAATTGCCGAAACATATGGTTATTTTTGAAAATGATTGACAGCTCTTCAACCTCTAAAATATGCAGCAAACATAGCGATTGACATATAAACGATTAATTGTGGTAATACTTATGGTTAAAATAGTGAAAATATCAATGTGAAAAACTTACGCCATGCTGTACTCGCTCTCAGGTAAAACCTGTTACATATTAGAAAAATAACAAAGATGCCAATAGTATCTTACGGACAATTATGATGGAAACACATCCACCTTTCACCACATAATCATCCATAGAGCAGCAATGTATTGTGACTTGAGACCACCATATTTAAACATGGCCGAGGTTCAAACTGTGAGAGTTTACTCTGATTTATATTACAATAATCACTACTTTGGCATTTCATGCTTTTTTTGACACAAAATGCACAATTGTAGTGGACATTTTTGTTATGTGCTGCACGACTGACATGCAAGAATCACGGTGACGCCATTTACATAGAAAAGTTTCGCAGTGTTTTTCGCAGTGTTATCTAGTAAGGTTTTCTAATGTTGCGTCATGTTTGTTAATGAAAAGTAGAGGTTCTAAAGCGCTTGACGGCTTTATCTGTATCTCCCAGTATTAGCACTATAAAGACTAAAAGGCCTATACAATATATTGTGCCGTTCAAATAACATGCTTTTCAAAATTAGGGTAGGTCGGTAGGGATTTTTCAAAATAGTTTTAGTTTTAAATACGCATTTTTCAGATTCATTTTTCATTTTTCATTTCAGATTCATTTTTCAGATTTTCAGGGATTCAAACCCTGTAGCTGTTACAAGTTCCATAATCAGATTGTCAATTATCTGCTCATTTGCATATTTTATAAACATTTGTAATTAGTGACAAAACTCTGAAATTTCTGCACCATTGTTCTGATTGTTCTGTGCAGCGTCTAAACTATTATGAACCTGTTGTAAAACACGTGAGCACATTCAGTTCACATCTGGTTGACCTATCGCACATAATTTTGAAGAATTTCCATTAATGAAGTCATTCCAGCAAATAAGTTGCTCATTTGTGACACGCAAGACAACCTGTTGTCCCCTTACTCAATGCAGGTCAGAATTTAATTATCTGGCACCTATTTGTCAACACACAAGCGATGCCCTGAGGCTTCTGTGAGGAATCATACGTGCTCAACCTCTTAAACCACGGATAACATCAAACGATACAGAAAACCCTAATGTAAACCACACTCAGTCTGGTTTTTAAACTTATATTATATCAAAGTTTTGAGAGAGATTGTGCATGGCGCTCATGGTGGAGCATCTGTAGAAAAAAAGAAGTGATATGTGACCTTCTGAAATCCAGTGCGTGATATTTCTCTTTAAGATGTGTCAGGCGGCAAATCTAATTCGTCATGTCGGTGATAATTGTACACCTGCTACATCAAAACGGCATACTGAATGACACTTAGGTATTCTTTAAGTTGCACCTTTGCGACGAACAATTTTACGGTGTGCGCACTTCATGGCCGAGTTGTTTTGATATCACGAGTACTGTGTACAGCATTGGATGGACTCAAAACCACATAGAAATCACACAAGCTGCCCGTTAGACTGCCCGTTAGACTGCCTCAACTCCTCTCGTGGCGACGTTTTTGCCACGAAATATCTCAAGACACCAAAACACAATCTGTCTGTACCGTTAAAGGGAATATTTACAATAAATATTATCTTTCTTACATGACCTGTGTTTTTGGACATATTTAAAAATAAGATTATGAAAAAGAAACAAAGCGCTGCTTTTAATTAACATATATTTGACAGAGGTTTAATGGTGAAGAAATATTGAAGAAATATTGAAATAATGAAGAAATATGGTTGAGATGCATGTGGTGACCTTAAATATTGTGTGTCTGTGGAAAGCAACAGACAAGTCGAAAAATGAAAACTAAGGCTTGAAGGCGCAGATGATCACATTCATTTGACTTTAATTTCTGCCTTATCAATAACTTAAGTATTAGGGGCGCTGTGCAACCGCTGCTGACCAGACAAGGGAGAAGGAGAAGCAAAGTTAGCGGCAAGACGCGGCTGGAATATGATACCAAATTACATGTAACCGATTGTATAAACAATTTGAGGCGTATTTCTTTTGTTAATTATGGCTAAGTTACAACCCATGAACACCCGATATTTGGGATTTTTTTCAAGCGTGTGAACATGCATAAAGTAATGCAAGTTGTAAAGTCGTGTCGGTCGGGCAAACAAATTGAGACAATTCCCTTCGTCAAATAAGGCCACGCGACAGACTAAGCTAGCTCTAGTTGTTGGACGATTTAATTCCGTGACTAACGTTTTTTACATTGTGTAATAGTAAACCCATGAAAGCCGGGTCCCGTAAGGGACATTTGATAATGTAATAATAAATAATGTCATGAACACGAGACAGTTTGTCGTGAGCAAAAGAAACTGCCTCGTGCGCAGGAGAAACTATTTTGTACAGCAAATATAATTTCATCTTTTATTGTTTTTGGACTAGGTGGCAAAATTCCACTTTCAGCAAACCCAAACACCTAATTGTTCTACATTCCGTAATTTATCTATTGCGTGCTCTCGCGAGCATATGTCAAGATATTTTCTCGTGTCCAAGAGAAAGGTTCTTGTGCACACGGGAAAGTTTCTCGTGCTCCCATGCGCACCGATGTCTGTTTGTCTGTGTGCCGGTCTGTCCGTCCGTCTGCCTGTTGGTTCGATGTCTCCAGAACGGCTGATAGGAATAAAATCTGATACATATATTTTGTTTGAAAATGGTCGGAACAAGTGAGATTTTGGTGGTTGTTCCTTGTATAATTATCCTTATTTGCAAAATTAATGATTTAGAAAAACGAAAACACATTGATAACGGCCAAACTAGACTTGATGAGATTTGTTACAAACCTTCTAGATAGCAAAATATACTATAGACTAATAAAAGTTGATGAATTTTTTTAGTGCATTGAATGTTGATTACCATTTAGAGATCAGCTAATTAATCTTTTGCATATTTAACGAACTTCTCAAATTAGGGAAATATGTCTTAACATACTCCCTTAAAGGTCACTAAAATTTCTATGCACATTGGCGATACTGAGATATAAAATTAATACCAGTCATTTTTAGCTCACGTGTTCACACGTGGGCTTATGTCTCAGCGATGTCTGTCTGTCTGTTCGTGTGTGTGTGGTGAGTTTGTGTGTGTGTCTGTCAACCTGTTTACACGATACCTCCAAAACGCCTGAACAGACTCGAGTCAGAGTGGGTACACAGGTACCATATGCTACTTGCAAGAACTGATTAGATTTTGGTTAGTTTGGTTTGCATATTAATGAAGTTATGCAATATCATTTTTTTTCCGTACAATGGTTTCCCTAAGGAGGCAGTAATGACAGTGTAGACATATATCAAGAAATACTGCGCAACATTTCATGAAACTTTTCACAGATGACAATCTCAGAACACTCTGATGATACTGTGAGTGTCATGTCAATTATCTGCTCATTTGCATATTTAATAAACTTTTGTTATTAGTGACATAACTCTGAATTTCCTACACCAAACTTGATGATACGTGCAACAAATATTGATCTGATATATATCTAATTATACTTAGAAGCATTGGGCAGTGTCAAGTTAATAAATAGCTCATTTGCATATTTTATGAAGTTTTATAATTAGTCATATAATTCAGATATAACTGCACCAAATTTGATGAATTCTGCTGCAGATACTGATATTACTGATATCTAACAATGTTGTAAAGCACCTAGTAGTGTCTAGTTAATTATCTGCTCATTTGCATATTTAATGAACTTTGTAATTAGGTATATAACTCTGAAATTACGGCACCAAAGTCAGTGAAATCTGGTACAGATATTGATCTGATAAATATCTAATTGTACTGACAAGCATTTGGCAGTTAACAAATAGCTCATTTGCATATTTTATGAAGTTTTTTAATTAGTCATATAACTCCGAAATAACTGCACCAAATGTGATGAAATCTGCTGCAGATACTGATCCGACAGATATCTAATTTTGGTGTAAAGCATTTAGTTGTGAGGAGTTAATTAAGGGTTCATTTGCATATTTAATGAACTTTGTAATTAGTGATATTGCTCCATAATTACAGCATTACATTTGATGAAACTTGCTACAGATATTTATCTGATAATTTTTAAATGTTATGAGAAGCATTGGGCGTGTCAAGTTAATAATTAGCTCATTTACATATTAAATAAAGTTTTGTAATTAATGATTTAACTCTGAGAGTACTGTGCGAAAGTTGATGAAACCTGCTACATATAATGATATAACATATATCTGATTGTTCTTGTTACACGCCTCACACGGGTGTCGATTATATTGGTATGAATTTGGTTTATTGACAGGAATATTGAAAAAACATAACACAATAAATCCTCGTCAGAGATAGTTACTCTGGCAGTAGACCGTATACACGTCTAGTCTTATCAGTAGTCTGTCTGCCACTCTGCGTCGTGTGCTCAATTGAACTGCTGTCAGAATATACAATGTCTGTCTTTGTTCTTGTGTTTTGGTTAGTGATTATCCTGAGGTCTGCAAATGTTGTGTAACATCTCCTTGCTCGTTGTTTTGTCACTTTAAAATGAGACAGGTCAAAGGTACAATTGTTTTACACAACTTCATAACAGTCAAAAAGTATGCAGTAATTCATGTCATACTGTATTATTTCATGCGTCCAGTAGTGTCTGATAAATGTCAATACATGTCGAGTCATCAGCAGTCAATTTCAATGCTTGATAACTAAGTTTGTAATTTTGTCAAACTCAAAATCTGTATAAGTCATTTGCATATAACACGTCATTCCTTCCATTCGGGGGTCACATTAGCAGGTCAAGTTGTTCTGTTGAGTAAATGCTAAAATTTTCTAGTCTGTTTACCGGATATCCAACATTCTGTGAAGCGTACTACTATAAATGAACCTGTTGTAAAACACGTTTGCACATTCAGTTCATATCTGGTAGTATTTGAGATAAACGAACAACTAATTGGCATATTTAATGAACTTTGGAAAGCAGAAATATATATCCGAATACACATGATCACAGTTGATACAACTTGCTCTGTTCTTTACATATACCATGATGAAACGTTAATGAAGGTAGATTAGCATTTTTACATCAGCTAAGTCATTAATCTTCAGATTTAGCAAACTTTACATATTAGGGACATAAGACGGGAATGAATACTGAATTAAAGCACAAGTATAATATACATATAGAAACGTTCTTACAATACTCCTAAAGACAAACAAGAAGGAATGTTTTACAGTTTTAATGCTCAATGCCAAAGGAAACAAAAAACCTCAGAAAGTGATAAGAGAAAGCAGCCTTGGCGGGGCCCAAGTAGTTGCCATGGTTGAAAGTACTTGCACTGATGATACTATGAGCAAAATATGAGCTTAAATGGTTGTCAGGTTCTTGTAAAGAAGAATTTTGATTGTCATCTGTTGGTTATTGTAGGTTTTTGTGAAACCAATATGGCTGCCATAGCACGTGACAAATCAATATGACGATCGCATTTTAGTTCAAACGGTATGTTGGTTCTGAAGAAGATTTTTGATATTATTCAGGTGGTATCGCAGTTTTTTTGCAGAAACAATATGGCTGCCAGACCAAGACCGATGGAAACGCATGTCGCAAACTTGATAGTACTCACATTTAAGATGATACAAGTGAAATTTCTAATAAAATGATGTGTTGGTTCTTGAGGAGATTTTTAAGTTCAAATTTGATTGTCGCAAATTCCAATATGGCAGCCAAAACACATGACCGATCCAAATGCCTCGGAATTTCTCACTCTATAGATGATACGTGTAAAATTTCAGTTCAATCGGTGTATTGGTTCTGGGGAAGAAGATTTTTAAAGATTTAAATAGTGTTTTTTTTGAAAATACAAGGTCACCTGACCGCACGCGATTTTATTTGCAAAATGTAAAGACCTTAGGCCATGCTTGCTATACAAACAATTCCAAATCAACTTGACCTCCATTTCATCTGGAGAAGCCATTTTTAGGTTTTTGAAAATGCAATATGACCGCCAGTGGCCGCCAGGTCATGCTGCCAATCGACATGTCTGGGTAACTTGCACGAGTTCTCGTATGTACCCATCAGTCTTGCATGTTTTAGAAGTATACATCAATCAGTTTTGAATTGTAGGTGAGCAAAAAAGTTACGAAAGAAGAAGGAGAAGGGAGAGGTACAGTGTACAATATTGAAATTCAAGCGTCGTAAACAACTAAATAATGATAATTTACACAACTTTATCACATTCAGACCTAAAGCAGACATCATGGGTCAGTGGCTATAGCAGTAGAAGCAAGATCTCAGGATGGTGAGTTCGAACCCCGACATGGCTAATGGTGTTTTGTCCTTGAGCAAGACACTCTATTCCTCGTTGCTTTTCCCCCGACCAATAGTGATGGGTAACTGGACAGTGGTTAATAATGTGTGCGTTTAACCTCTGCTGCACTGATTAACTGCACATGTGAGCTGTTATTTGCTCCCAAGGGAGTTGAGTAGTATCAAATTCGGTGACCAGGGGGAATAAAAAATAGTGGATATATGTGCGCTTTATATGAACCCATATTATTTATTAAAAGTGCTTTGGCGCAAATTTATCGCACATCTTGCGCTATTTCGAATGTGTTCGCAATGTGGCAGTGATTTGTGTAACCGTTGCACTAAAACGCGCTTTACGGAACCGCAAAATCTAACTTTGTGCGATGTAGATACATTTTCCGAGTCCTTCTTTGACTACCATAGGATTTGTCAGTCGGCAAATCGAACGTGATTTGTTGGCGATATTTTCACACCGTCTTCACCATAAGTACATATTGAAGGACATTTCGTCGCTCTCCGCCTTCCTTATTCTGCATCTCGTCAATTTTAAAGCAGGCGAAATTCACGGTCCATACTTTTTGAACATCGCAAGTAGTTGACAACAGCATCGGACGATTTCAACATCACAAAAAAATCAGACAGAATTTTTGAAATATCGCGAAATGTGTAAACCTATCTCTCGGCAAGGTTTGTCAACAGGAAAAATCTCAACACATCAAAAAACACATCTTTTTAGCACTGTTAAAATCAATTGATTACAATAAATCATTTTTGCATGGTAATTATACGTATGATTTAATATGATTTGTTAAAAAGATGCATTTTTTACATTCCATGGACATATATTGAAAAATGCTTAAATGTTGAATTGACGAAGAGCAATGAATTTGAACAATTAGCAATTCGATCGGAAGTAAATGTGATTCCTGCATGCATTTGACAAGTAATTTCATCGAAAGAATTGTTTGAAGAAAATTGAGTAAAAACACGAGATATTAAAAGCTGCAAGCGGCTTCAAGTGGACCCAAATAATTGCAAACACTGGCAAAAGGTACCAGAATGATAATCAATAATATTTGTAAAATCGAGGTCAAAGATCGTTTGGGTCTCTTGAGGATGTTGGCAAGAAAATTAGTTCCCAAATTTATCCATGTATACCAAAAATCAGACCTTTAGTTCTTTGGTTAGCCCAGATTTAGCTATGTGAATATTTAAGTAGGTTTTTGATGTGATGCCTATATGTAGTTCATCTCATCAAATATAAAGGCATTAGCATATGTGGTAACTGATTCATTAATTTATTGTAAAACCGAGGTCAATGTTGATTAGGGTCACATGATATTTTGGCAAAAAACTACATTCCCGTATTAATCCCTCTGTACCAAAATCAAACCTCAAATGCTATTGGCTGGCCAAGAATTAGATATGCACATAGTTAATGAGGTACAGGATGTGGCGCCATAAGGTCCCCCAACATACCGAATTTGTAGGGTATAGAACTTGTGGTTACTGATTTATAGGCAAATGTGCATATTCTAGGTCAAAGATCATCGAGGTCACACGACAGTTTGTGAAAAAACCTTTGCTCTTAAATTTATCGATTCCAACTTTTCCCCTCATAGAAACTGGCCTGGTTTGGATTAAAACACATCCACTAATACTAGTAATACTAGATTAGAGCTTCCGTTAACGCTAAATCCTGCGCATTTCACGCATAAGCAGTAGGCAAAGTAAAATGACGTCAGCGTAATCCGATACGCATTGACAAAAACGCAGTTTCGGTAACAAAGACATGAGCACACCTGGTTTCCCTCCGATGCGTAGTTTATCCATGACTGAGAATTAAATGTTTCCTGATAAAAAATATTCATGAATTTTGTAACATTTTGTCCTACATCCTGTAAATCACGTCGCATCAATTGTTTCCTACAAGGCTGTACCAATACAAATGTCGCATCAATTGTTTCCTACAAGGCTGTACCAATAAAATGTAATATGTTCAATACAGTTCGTCATTATTTCAAAAAATAGTCTTTTTTCCGTTGTGCCTGATGCTTACACATGTAGGCCTACACTTTTGATCAGGGTGGTACGGTAGTTTTTCCAATTGCTGTCTACGGTTTAGTCAGTACTTCCAAGATATGTCAAAACATAAGACCATCGACAGTTTATTTGCACCATCGAAAAAAGTGAAAGTAGAAGAGACGTCAATCAAGCAAACCAGCGAAGGTAGCCAGCCATCGAGCAGCAGTGGTGTGTCAACGTTTCCATGTTTCCATGGCGACAAAGTGGGCCATAATTGCAGCCGAAGTTTCCGTCTCATCTGTCCCATGTGAACGTGGGTTCTGTACCCAAAACAGGATTAAAACATCGAAACGTAGTTGTCTGAGTTAAGATGTGATAAATGATCTGATGGTGATAACCATGGAAGGGCCAAAACTTTGCGAATTTGACTTCAGAGCACCAATGATAGAATTGAGGCAGCAAATTTAGACATCGTCTAAAAGTAGTAGACAGAGAAAGTAACGAAATGAATACCGTTGACAGAGAACAGAACAGAACTGAATTAAAAGGGCGTAAAACTAACAAACGAAAATACATTGTCACTGCTGATGTTAATTGAACACTTTTTTATTGACTTTTGAACCGGTTTTCGATTTCGCCCATACAGTTACTTTATAGGAACTTACATGTTGTACGCGTTTTGATACATTTTACGCAAATAAAAAAACATTTGCGTACAGTCTTATGCAGGTTTGAAAATCCTAACGGAAGGTCTGTAGATGAGCCAAATATTTTGACACCTTTCACGAACGCCTAAGTATTCGGATAAAATTGCTTTTTTCAGCATTTGTAATGGCCCCTTGTCCTATACACTGGTCATGTTTGACACCATGTTGCCTATAAATAAGTTGTAAACTACAAAAAAGCTGCTACACTACTACAAAGTGTCGTTTGAGACGCCATGGCAAGTTCCTTCTCAGTGAGTTCTACTGTAGAGACGGATTTAGATTAGACGCTACAAGACAGTGAACGATACAGAAATTGTATGACATAGAGTAGAACTAAACGTTCATGTACGTTGAAACATTGAATATATTGCACCGTGTAGCAGTCGAAAAATCCGAAGTTCGGTCATTTGTTTTCACCTTAATATGACGCAAAAATTTACTTGGCCGTTACGGCACAAAATCCCCGATGTTTCGCGGCGAGAATTGAGGGACATCGTCGGGGGAGTAAGGGGCCACAGAACTGCAACAAATCGCCGTCAAACTGTTCAAGTTGGCTTTGGTTATATCAGTTCATTAAGATAAATATACAATCAAATTTGGAACAAACGTGACCAGGCCGAAAATAGATATTTGTCACACCATTCTATATAGTGGATGCATTTGAGAAAAAATGTCTCCAACGTGAACTGGTGGTATTATCAGAGAAGTGCTTCAGGTGTCCGTTTGTGTTCTTTAAGAAAGTTGCCACAAGCTTTAGGTGTTAATTGTATGCATTAAACCCCTCTCTACAGAGAAAAAAAATGTTCCTGTTTTTCTCTACCTCCATTACAGTGCAATATTGATGTTGACTTGATCGAGTTGCTGATATCATGTTAAATAAAGTCATTTCAGCAGTTTAAAACGCATTGATGATACTTTTCGATGTATGAAACTCTTTTGAGTAAATTTGGTCACAGTAAAATCTGAACTACGCTCTCTCCACATCTAAAGTTGCAGTGTATTTGCGCATATGCGAAGTGAATTTGATCGGCAGTAAAATGCTCTATGGAAGTAACAAAAGATGGTTTCTGCCGAATCACATGAACCTTAACCAGTGATAACTCCTATTCGTCGCAGTCAGAAAAAAATTTATTCACAGACTTGGGCCAAGTGTTAGTGCAGTGGTACCGCTGGCCATTACTAACCGCAAGAAAACAGGAAGGGTACTTGCAGTTTCTTGCGGCATTTTCTGGTCGCACTGCAGGGTTGAAAAAAATTACAATGCTTGTGAAAGTAAATATAAAAGAGCGAAGTTCGGGTTTCTCACTGCACCATTGCTCTTATTTCAGTAGCGATAAACTTGATCATCATAACTTTTGCTAAATGTTATAGGCCTTGTGGCTTGTAACGCGGACTCACGATGCAATTTAATTAATTTGTTAGGCAAAGAAAAGTCTCAATTTTTAAATAGCCTAAAATGACTTCAAGTTTATTCAGACTATGTTGTAAGCTAGAGCTAAGGGTGTTATTAATCTAACTTAAGAACCGAACTGTGACTCTTCAGCTGACCGGTACTGAACCAGTTCTCCGAAATATACTTGCAAAAAATGTTGACTCTCTCTCTTCTTGTTGTTAGTAAAAGCAAGTGGCACTCCCGTTTGCAAAAAAATTACAATGGAGCTGTTCGACATACAACAGATATCACCTGAGGCTATGTGAAATTCCTACTTCTCCCTGTGGTAAGCACTTATCTAGACGGTATATGAATTCTTAAAAAAAGGCGTGTCCTTTAAGTTTTAAACTTCGTCCATACAGTGTTCTGATTTTGTCATGCAGCTGACACAACATTTCTGTGATCGTGATTTCGTCGGCTTCCATATTGCAAGTAGCTTCGATTCTGAATTAGTGGCAAGCCAGTTTGTTAGTGCTATATGTTTTGACTGCTTTCCATAAAATGTTGTTCTAGTCTGTGATTACATTAAGCGTTTATTTTCCATGCATACGTTTGTACCCGCTTATTGGGCGTTTCTTTTTTGACAACTAAATGTATAGGGTAGATAAACCGTAAAACACGAAGAGTCGACGTAAGAAGATAAAGCCAGTGAAAAGGTTAACTGTTTATGTGCATCTGCATGAGTGAGAATGGATGATGACCACTTTGCGAAAAAAAATGACAGTTACTGAATCTTGAGAAGATCAAAAGGGTCCTTGTGAATTTACCTATCCGCGACCTGGCGCTCATTGGCAAAATGATTTGTGTAAACAGTCGCCGAGACGTTTGAAAAACTGCGTTTCCGAAATGCGGAACCTCATTTTCTCTGGGGCGTTCAGTGGCTGGCTAGTTTAAGTCATACTGTCGCAGAATGCAGACACATTAGTTCTTATAATGTCGATTTTCTAATCATAGCAGCCGATAGCAGCAGTGCTGGGAGGCGCGATCCGCCACATCCATTCATCAAATATGGTAAGTTACGTTGTTGATGTTTAAACCAAATAAGGGAATCAGAGATAATGGTTATTTTCTCATTTGAAGTTCATTTTTTTTCTGGTTTATCTCGCCAAATTACCATATATTTCTAAGTTTTCGTCTCTGTGATTTTTGAAGGTATCTGTACAAATTTTCTTGCAGTAATGGTTTAAAATTCAGTATGTTTTGCAACAGTTGTTGGTATGTAGGTTCTATGTACAGATAATGCATTTATTTAAACCAGATAACGAATGAATTTACAAGGTTCTCACATTTCTCAAAATAACATTTCGCTAGTCTCAAACTTTTATATCATTTATTAAATTCTTAAGAGATATCATGTGTCACAAAACTTCTGTGAACCTTCGAATAAAATAATTTCAACTTAATCCGATGTTTAGTTTCTGATAAGAAATTTTATACTGAAAATAGAAAAAAGTGATAAAAATTAAACTTTCATGGATTCTGCTTTGTATGGCTATTACAATCGATATACAGTGCAATCAACAATATTTCTTCCAGAGCTTAACCAGTCAAATCTACCCAAGATCAAACTTAGACATAACTGAAACAGATCTTTACTTTTATAACTAAAATTAGAAAGGATTGTTTAAATTTCATCATCATAAAAACGAAAGAGAAAACATTCAAGCAAAGGAACCTGTATACTTCATTTGAAAGCTGTTGGATTCATATTTCGGAAAAAGCATGTTGCAAATTGCCCTAAACATGCGAATTTCATAGGAATTTGCGAAAGTCAATATTGTATCCCCTTAGGAACCTACGAATAATTTTTGAAAAATATTACACCAGCATATTTTGCGAATGTCAGCATTTTGGCATTTAATAATAAGGTCAACCCACAAAACTCTATTGAGACCTACATTACACTCTCAATAATGTAAATATACAAATTTCGTGCGTGTGTGAACAATGTCGCTGCCAACGTGTGTGCCAAATATGAAAATAATTAATTATCAACAGAAAAGAGTGAAATATCATAAATAAAGATATTTTTCTTAATTCTGCCCTGAACAATCACAAATTCTACACATTTCTAATCATCAGAACATTCAAGGTACCAAAGCTAAGCGGATTTGAAGAAATATTGTTACAAACATTAGAATAGAAAAATGCATCATTTCTACTTAAGATAGCTTCAAGCTAAAGAATTGTTGACCTAAGCCACTGTTTAAATCTTCACCCTCACTTTTACATATATTTTGGAATTATTACGTTAGTTGTAACCAAACCCTGTATCTGACTCAGAGTGAATCTTCGAACCAAATACTGCAGTCATACATGCAGTGATTTTCAAGTTTTAAATTAATTAGTGCAGACATACAGACAACTGATGTAAGTTTACCATACTGATGCGTAGTACAATTGACATAGAAAATGCCAGCTAATACGTATATCGTAAGTTTAAGCGAATAAAATATGCCATTCTGTATCACCTTTCCTCTTCACTTACACTTCATTTATGATGCACCTTTTAAGAATCTGTACGCATAACATGTACACGAGTTTCATCGCGCATTGTTGGACTCTGTGCCATACTGTGTGTTTTCTCATTTTCATTATATGAGGATCGCTGATATTGAAGAAAATTTTATCACACTTTGTGATCGGTTTGTGAAGCTTTTTAAAACCTAGCTAATTTTGTCGCACTTGTTGCTTTCATAAATCGTTAAAACAGCATGACAGCTCTAAATAATTAATAACAGCAGGTATGATAATTAAGGGCCAATTACACAGACACTCAGAATGATTGTGTTACATGAATTTGATGTGTTTCTTGTTTTCTCTGATTAATGTTTGACAGTTGCTGTGTTTACAAAGGTATCATTTTCAAGCACAAGACAAAGTTTTTAGATTTTTTCATATTATACTATGAATATCACTGACTTCTTTACAACTACTGATGGTTACATTTTACCAACACAAAAGATATATGGTGAGATTTCAAAACACAAGTATAAATTGAGAAACCCTGTCGTGAAAATTAAACATTTGGTTCTGTTTGCACCTCAGCTACCAAATACAATTTGAGAAGCTAACTTCTGGTACAACTTGCCAAAGTAATCGCTCAAGTGTGTGATACTTCCAAATTGTGGTGTTGAAGTACCCAACTTCCCCATCTCTTTAGCCCATTTTGGCATTTTCGACTGCATACATACATACATACATACATACATGTTACATACATACATACATACATACATACATACATACATACATACATACATACATACATACATACATACATACATAAATACATACATACATACATACATACATACATACATACATACATACGTACGTACGTACGTACATACGTACATACATACATACATACATACATACAATACATACATATACATACATACATACATACATACATACATACATACATACATACATACATACATACATACATACATACATACATACATACATACATACATACATACATACATACATACATACATACATACATACAAAAAAACATACATACATACATACATACATACATACATACATACATACATACATACATACATACATACATACATACATACATACGACAGTCGTTCAAACCTACAAGATTAGTTTTATCTATATATACATGTACTTATGGCAACAAAAAGTAAAGGGAACTAAAAGTAAGGAATTCCAATAAAATTTTGCGAGCTTGTACGTTTTATCAAAAACGTATCCCTAAGGGCAAAAATCTTGAATTTTCTTCGTGTTATGTGCACATTCCTTGTCTTTTGCAATGAATGACTTTAGATATTTTTGGACATATTTTGTCGGGCAGTTTATGCAATTTTTTACGCCACTGACGTTTGAATTCGAATCATATGTATCAGATTTTATATGTCGATTAATTCCTCACTTTAAATGGTACTTAATTAACAATTACGACTCTCGCAGGCTGGTATATACGAGATTTTGATTCCATGCGCGTCATAAAGCACGGATAGCTAGGCGAGTGCTATATGGAGCGAATTGTATCCAAAGCGGGGATTATTGCCGTTATGGTATAACAACATTAATTGCAGCGTTAATTGCAGCTGTTTCCTAGATGGTTTTAGCAGCAAGCAGGATCAAAATATTACACGATCAAAGTCGAACTAAAAATTCGATGCTCAGGAACGAGGATTTTTGACGCAAAGGATACATGACACGCGTACTTCGCAACCGCAGTTGTAGCGACGAAGACGGCAAATAAAGCTGATTTGCCAGAGCACATGCCACATACTATGACTCGGTAATTTTAAGAACTGTTTTCTGAATGTTTCCACTGCTCTTGCCATTATCTCAATGTTAATAGCTTAACTTTAAGCTTAAGTTTGTCAGCTTTTTTAAGTTTGCGGCCATCGAGAGCTCTCGTCCAATCAGAACGATGCATTGCCGTCACTGAAACGCTGATATAATATAACATCTCATGAACTTTATTTGCAGACGAAAACTCGGAATACAGTTGTAGGTTGATTTTGCTGGTGGTCTTTCGCACTGTCCTTGCGAATACAATGGCAGACGTATGTGTTGAAGAAGAAACTTCCCGTCGATATGATTCCTGCCTTGATACATCAACCAACACATCTCGGTGCGATAGGCAATTCCGGTGGCAGTCGAATTTAAATCAATTATCCCACAAACAAGGCTACATATGGAGTTGCAACTGTGACCAACGATGTCCATACTTTGGAGACTGTTGCTATGACTACCGAGACGTGTGCCTGAAGGGATCGGACTCTAATCCTGACGACTACACCGACTACACTGAAGAAAAAGACATAACACCTCTGCATTTTTGTACTCAAGTTTCAGACAGAGCAACAATGGGTTATTGGATGAATCGTAAATGTCCAGAATCGTGGCTAGATGACACCATCCGTGAAAAATGTGAAAATGTTACACGGTTAGGTAAGTTAACACTATGGCACTACAAAATATATTGAAGACAATCAATTTTGTCCTCGTTAAGAACAAGAAGAAAAAGTTATTACCTTCGTTCTGTACGATTTTTTAGACAAGTTCAAGCTGAGATTATTGGCTATATGAGTTTAATCTGCTCCAAAAAGTATGTTGCGGTAATAGTAATTCAACAGAAAAAACTCGCAAAAAAAATTAAAGGTTCTCTTTAAAATGAAAAATATATCCTTGTTTCTTTTTTTCATATCAATCGTCAAGTAACTACTTCTTCATATTTACCAATTTGTTTATTTGTGTATTCTCATTGGGAATATAGATGTCGATTTGGTATTGTAAAGATTGTTTAACGTTTGTAGAATATGTAACGGTGGAACGATCATGTTCGTACAAATCACTAAACAAGCTGACAGGCTCATTATCATATAAAATTTTTTTAACTACTGCGAATATTATATAAATGTAGGGAAACTGGGAGAAGGGACAAATCATATTGTGCCAGATATTTTTACCTTTTACACTTAAAGACACAATTTTGTACACCATGAAACTCATACGTGATTACGATGTTTATCACAAGACGAACTGAATCAGAATTGCCTTATGCATTTGCAAACATGAGAAATGTTTTTGGTATCCTGATCAGACGTTTCCGCACGACATTTTGTCCATTGATCAAAATCCTTACTGACACTTAGGGCACATCTGGGAGAAAACTTCGTTGTTCCAAACGTGAATAATCACTGACCTCTTTGACCGACTACTGTGAATTAAGTATTTCACTACTCATCTCTGAAAAATATTTGCACCATTTTATTAAGCAAACGTTAGCCGTATCCTTTGGTAATGTTAAAGAGGCAATCTTTCTTAGTGTTACTGTCATATAAAATTGATACAGTAGAAATAGATAGGCTGTGCAAACACCTGACAGAAAACGAGAAATTTCTAAAACTGGATATAACCTATTCCAAGTTTCTGAATTGGCTGGATTTTAAAACGCATGGTTGATGTATTAATTGGCCTTTGTGTTTGACCTGTAGATTTCTCCCTAAGAAGTATTCCTACGACATGGCCAGCAGGAAATGACGTCTTTGCAAACATTTACTGCGCGCAGTGCAACGGAATCAAACAGGAAGAAGTCATTCTGTGGAACATAACCATGGGTCTATACCACCCTTGGGATATCACAAATTCCACCTTTGGTAATGTAATGTTGATTCTGAATGAAAGCCTGAGAATGCTTGAAGGCAATGGCGTAAGGATCACCATGGAACATAATGATGAGACATATCTGCGTCCATGTGTCTATAATTTGACTGATTCATGCAAACCATCCCTCTACGAAAACCAATCAGAACTTCAACGGGCTGAGCGTATTTGTAAATCTTACTTTTCCGTTGTTACACTATACGAATACAAATTACCTCCCAATTCGTTCTTCTTCGATCCAACTATTAAGTCCATAACTTTCTTCAGAAACATCGACTGTGTCATTTGCAATCCTCGAAACTTGCATTGGGTACTTGACTGTGGTAAAAGCGTAAGTGAGTTATCAGACGGCCGAATATCGCATACATTGAGTCTGTTTTTTAATATTAATGTAGATGGCTATATTTCGGTGTCACTTCGATCTGAGGAAAAGGCTTGGCTGAATAACGACTTCTCTCATGATTATCAGTGTAAAGTAGATGAATTGTTCGATCCAAGCCTACAACGTTGTACACACAATCCAACCGTCGATGATAACGATACATCAGCAAACGATATCGTGATACAAGGCCGCCTTAAGTGTCCGGTACCTTATGAGCAATTCTTGTTAAACAATACTGATTTCCATGTAGATGAAGACACAATTATTTTCAAAGTAGGGGATGACTTGATACATAGTCAAATATTTGAAATATTGGCGAATGAGTCGATGGCATTCGTGTGTTTTCTTTCAAAGGTATCTTCGCCTAAGTATGTAACATGGCTTACAGTTTCATGTTCTTCTTTGTCTATTATTTGTCTGGCAGCGCATATGATTATTTACTTTAGAAAATCTGAAAAGCAAAACTTCCCTGGCAAGTTGATGATCAATATGGTGATTTCGATATTTTGGGCACAGTCGATTTTCCTATCGAGTATGGGTCTCAACGAAATACCAGTGTTCTGTTTCCCTTTGGCGGTTTTGTTACACTACTCATGGTTGGCCAATTTCTCATGGATGGCAGTGGTCAGTTTTGACATTTATCGAACATTCCGATCGATAAAGAAGTCCCTGTCTGTAACTCAGAATGTCAAGTGGTTTGTTGGTTACTGTCTTTGCGGTTGGTTGCTGCCCGGCTTGATTGTCTCGGTTTGCATTTTTTTGGATGTAAGCCAAATTACAAAGTTTCGTGTCGGTTATGCTGAGGATGGTGTATGCTGGATTCGTAGGCGTCTGGCACTCGTTGTGTTTTTCGTTTTCCCTGTTATCGCTATTGTTGTGTTCAATACATTTTGTTTTGTCATGGCTGTTTACAACATAACAGTTTCTTCGGTAAGAACCCCAAAAAGTGGATGGAGGAAATATTGCGGAGTGTTTGCAAAGATTTTCATCATTGCAGGATGTACATGGGTCCTCGCTCTAGTTGAAGCCTTCGTGGAAAATGGAATCCTTAGCATGATATTCAACATTACAAACTCTCTGCAGGGAGTGTTTGTATTTCTTGCGTATCATCTGAAAAAGTGCTAGCAAATTAGGGTGCATGGATAATTCACATGAAATTAATATTAATCTAAGACTAAATTGAATTAAATAAAATTTGAAGATTGTCGTAATTTCTGAGATGAGAACTTTTGTTTATCGTTCATTAAAGCAAACAATAAAAATCATCCCCGAAGAAGAAAAGGAATTTTGGTCATAATGGAGGCGACAAATGTTTGACCCCTCAAACCTTTCTATTCTTCTCTGATTTACAACTTGTGGGGGCTCATTTTAAAACTCCTAGTGTGACAAAAATTTTAACAACCTCACTTTTTACTCGAAAATTGCGTTTTTCACCATATAATAAACACAAGGATGACGGGAAGTTTGTTTCTCTAGTTTAAAAATATGCAGGGTAACCCCCGATTTTTATTCTTGATTTTGAAAGAGTATTTTTTGAAAACATTCTTCGAGGGAAAGTTTGAGCAAACGTTGAAGTCCTTTACTTTCGAGGCGCATAGTACTTAATATTGAAAATGAGCCAAACATGTGGCATGTGCTTATGATCATGTGAAATTACATGTTATTTTTGTCCTAGGAATGACACATTAGCATAAACTGCATCGTTTCTTGATTCACACGTTCAAAGTGCAATACATAAGAAACCAAAGTTTTCTCTAGTGCATAACTCGCGAGCACTTACAAGTACATGGTGTCTGCTAATCAGGCATAAGTATGTTAATGCCACTGTTACATATTTCATCATTGTATATTGTAGGAAAAATATTGGTGTTTATCAATCATGTACTGTTATTTAATGAATTTATAAGTGTTGTAAGGACTGACTGTCACTCTGATATCATTGTAAATAGTGTATCTTATTGCGTTGTGTGTAGAACGGTTTATTTTTATTGGAATGTTATATTGATCTACGTACATTGCCTTGTATTGTGACGAAGCGGCAGCTAAATATGCTCACCTTATTTCATTTATCTCAGTAATTCCTACAGCCATCAGTTGAAAACTTAAAACTAAAATAGACGTTGACGAGCAGTTTGAGTTTATTAAAAGCAACATAGTAACGTACAAAGGCATCGGCGTTTTTAATGCTAAATTGATGGAAATATGGTTTTGTTCACTCTCTCATGGTGTTTTTAAATTTAGCCATGCTATCATTTAAGAGTCAAAGCACTAATTGTTTGCTGAAATATAATGATGATATAAATAAACTTAAAATAATTGCTAAATTGATGTGTCGTTAGGCTACAACACTATTGAATTAATTCCACAGTTTAGTAAACTAATCACTATGAATAGCACATATATGTTGTAATATTTAATGTGACTTCAGATAATCTCCATCATACCGCGATGAAACATTTCAACCTAAATCCGAAAATTCAAAACTTAGGTGTAATGACTGTTTGCCACTTTCTTGACGTACTTTTCATGAGGTGGTCGGTGTAATTTTAAAATAAATAATTATGTGGTTAAGGTCAACACTATATCTAACTATTTGTAAAATTCATGTTTCTATGTTCTGGCAGCTTTTTAATTACTTTTTTCTGTCAGCAAATATTAAATAATCTAACGATTAATTATTAGTTGTTAAATTCAACAATAAATCGCACAAACTGCTTTCAAGCTTGCATAATCTTTAATGTCAGTTAAGGGAATCATCAACAATTGAGGCACTGAATACACCGTGGGTCGATGGTTATAGGGTATAGCAATCACTGTCGGAGGATTGCTGGTT
The DNA here is from genome assembly GCF_041260155.1 of Ptychodera flava. Lineage (NCBI taxonomy): Eukaryota > Metazoa > Hemichordata > Enteropneusta > Ptychoderidae > Ptychodera > Ptychodera flava. The sequence goes on from NC_091930.1 coordinate 38,553,155, forward strand.
CGGTACTCCAACACGGTGTTGTGCCCCTCAGCAAGGCACTTTACTCCTCATTGCCCAATTGGGCAGTGGATAATGGATACCTCATCATGTAAAAGGGTTCGCCCGTTGAATGAGTAGTAAACGGAAGAATGAAAAAGCCACAGTCTGATGATTCAAGAACGATCCAAGTATCCAATTCTTTAGTGAAATTTGTATTTCAAATTTTATTGAGATATTTGTCATTGTATTTAAACTGAAAGTGTTCTGAAGTCTCATTCTTAAATATTTTGCAGTTGGCAAGAAAACAATATAATACAGATTATTTTGTGAATGGATTAGCGAACGACCTAAGTCTTTAATTTGATATGTGTATTACAGCATGGAACGGGCACCGCAGTTTTCAGAGCTTTGAAGATAAAGAACGAGTCATTTTCATATTTGTGCTTTACAAAAAGAGAATATTTAGTGAAGTTGGCAAAAACTAATTGAACTGAAAGTGAATTTGTGTTTTGTTATACATTTCTATTAGGTACTGTAACAGTAAGTTTATTAATAAACCTGTTTGTGACAAATACATGTTTTGTGACTGTTAGAGTCATTACTTTCATTGAGGATCAACATGTCATAAAATTTCGACAATGTTTAGAAGGTAAGTCTTCACAATAATGCAACTTTGTGACGTTCTTGTCCAAGGCACTTGGACAAATTTACAATTCAAAGCCATTTTCAAGAGTAGTGTGGTGTATACTGCGGAAGGATACACCATATTATGAGTTAATTAAGCCTGCGTACCTTAGTACTGAGATTGTTATGATAAGCAACCGTCTTTTGAACTCTACGAATAAATTGCGATGTGTTATCCATACGGATCGCGATTTACACGATCCGTTGACGATGTAAACAAGTTAAAGTTGCCACCAAATAAAAACATATTGTTATAGAAATGGTAAAGAATACGTGGCTAGCAGATTGCTAACGTATGGTGCTATCGTTTTGCTATGATGACTGTAGCTAAAGATGTCTGGAAGGTTCTTGTGTGGGAATTTTCCATCGTAGACTTGATCCAGTATACTGATAATGTCATACTTCTTTTTGGACGCCAATTAGAAGTACGTTCTGGAGTCACGTGATTAGCTGGAAATTTCTGGAAGAAAGTGTGTTCTCAGGGAGGGAGTTTGGCCATTGTCACATAGACCAACTGTCCTCAGCTATGCTATGTTTATATCTAATTTCGCCTCTTGCTACTGTTATAGTCATCCCTAAGTCTGTCGATCGCAAGATCATAGTACTATTTAGCTACGGACACTGGCGAAAGTTTTGTTTAGTCGAGGTCAGCGCAACCTGTACGTGTATGCGTTGAGGACCTCCGCTCGAGCAGACTTGTTGTCACGCTATCGTAGATTCAAGTTGAGCGGTCCTGATGGATGAAACTCCATTGCCGTTTTATTAAATAAAAAATATTGATAAAGTTAATTTAATTTAGGAGAGCGTCCTCAGTGACAGTAGCTAAATGCAAATATTGCAATTAGGCTGAAAGGTTTTCAGCTTGCAATTGAAATTGCGCATTACAGTTGCGATGGCAGTGATAGTGATGGCACAATAAGTCCCTTATTAAACACATTGTGTTGATATCATTATAAATGCCAAAATTTGATGCAAACGTAGTGATTGACATATGCACATTTAATTGTTGGAATAATAATATCAGTGTGAAACCTTGCGCCAGGCTGCGCTGTTACATATTTTAAAAATAACAAAAATGCAAATAAATACTAATCATACGGACAATTATGATGGAAACACAGTACCTATGTCACAGAATCATCCGCAGACCAGCAGTTTATAGTGACTGGAGATCATCATATTTGACGATAGCCTCCGCACCAGAACGAGGCTCAAACTTGAGACCTTAGTCACATTGATGTATATCAGGATAATCTACATTTAAGATTTTTACATTAATTGTTCCGTTCTACATACGTTTGAAGAATTGCCATTGAAGGAAGTCATTCCAGCGACTAAGTTGCTAAGTTGTGACACGCAGGACAACCTATAGTCCGCTTCTTCGATGCAGGTCAGAGTTTAACCATCCGACATCTATTTGTCAACATACAAGCGATGCCCTAAGGCTTCTACACGAAATCATACGTGCCCGACGTTTTCACCAATGTTCCCCTCATTATATATTATTGCCCGAACAGATGGGTTTATGTGCCCGAGAGCAGGTGACAATTTGCCCGACACCAGGAGGGCAAATTTTCTCATGCTGCGAGGGCACATAAATCCATGTATCTAGGCTATAATATTTTTATTACCTGCCTCTTCATATTTAATGCTATATGAAATTTAGTTACATGCAGGGCATTTTCAAACAATTTTGCCAATATCGACCAGCATCAAACAGATTTTAACGAAAGTCAAAATAGCAGCACGCGCATGGGTATTTTACATCAATCGTTAAGCGTCTACTTTGACGTCGAAAGCGTCGAAGGGCTTCACTGGACCTGATAACCATGGAAACCGGTCAGTACATCGTTCACCGTCCCGCTAACCACCCGGATGCTTCTATTGAAATCAATGTACTGATTTGCATTTGCATCAAGGCATGTAATAAACGATATAGCAAATCCAAATATAGGTAAGTCACACTGAGATGTTCAAACTTATATGAAACTTTTAAGAGAGATTGTGCTTAGCGTTCATTGTGAAACATCTGTAGAAAAAAGAAGTGATATGCGACCTTCTGGAATTCAGCATGTGATATTTCTATTCAGGATTTGTCAGTTGGCAAATCAAATATGATATGTCGGTGATAATTGTACACCTTCTACACCATAAGTACATCTTGACGGGCATTTCGGACTTCTTTAATCTTGCATCTTTGCGACAAGCAATTTTACGGTTTAAGTACTTCAACGGTCAAGTCATTCTTGATACACCCGATACATTGTACAGCCTTGGGCGACTTCAACACCACGTTTAAATCACACAGCACTTTTGGAAATGGCGTGTAATGCCTCAACTTCTCTCATAGCGAAGTTTTTGCCACGAAAAATCTAAGGACATCAAAACACAACCTGTCTGTACTGTTTAAGTGAATGTTTTACAATGAATCATGCTTACAGATGATTCTGCATGAGATTATGACAAACAAACAAAAATCACTGCTCTCTGTCTCTCTGTCTCTCTGTCTCTCTCTCTCTCTCTCTCTCTCTCTCTCTCTCTCTCTCTCTCTCTCTACATATATATATTTGCTCTCTCTCTCTCTCTCTCTATATATATATAAACATAAATATATATATGTCAGAGGCTTATATTATATTTATATATTAAACATATATATATATATATATATATATATATATATATATATATATATATATATATATATATATATATATATATATATATATATACATATATATATATATCAGATGCTTATCTAATGTTCTTGAAGAAATATAGGCGGGCGTGCACGTGGTAAACATAGATATCTTGTGTCTGCCAAGGACAAGAGACAAGCCTAAAAGTGACGGGGAAGGCGCAGACAATGATGGTCACATCTATCTTACTTTCACTTCTCCCAAGCCAGTAACTTAAGTATATGTGGGCGTTGGTCGAACCTTTCACTTACGGCAAAAGGAAAGGGAGCCAAAGGTTACCGGGCGAGACGAGTTTGAATAATAACACTATGTTAGGCCGTGTGCCTCAACAGTTTGAGATATATTTCTTTGGTCAATTATGCCTACGTGACTACCCATCATTATCGTACCGAAATTAGGGACGCTTTCAAGTGTGAAATTTGTTTAAAATAATACAGATATACACATTTGTAAAGTTGCGCCGTTCACGCTAACAAATTTGAGACATTTTCTCTTGTCAAATAGGGCCACGTGACGGACTACGCATGTTCGATATAAGGGACGTTTTATTTCCGTAGCATTTTTGTATGGTAAAACTATAAAAGCCTGTAAGGAACGTTTTTATTACAAAAAGAAATAATGTCGTTAGTGCAAGATAGTGTCTCGTGAGGAAAAGAAACAGAGTCGTGCGCACCAGAAACTGTAGATGCCTGTCTATCTGAGTGTAAGTCCGTCAGTCTGTCTGTCTGCCAGTTGGTGCGATATCTCAAGAACAGCGGATAGAATTGGAATGAAATCTGGTACATATATATCTCGAGGGAATAACAAGAACTGATGAGCATTTGATGGGCGTGCCGTGCATATATTATGCTTATTTCATGATTAAAGATCTTGGAGAAAAAACATACACACTGATAACAGCTGAAGAAAATTTGATAAAATTTGTTGCAAATTAAGGAAATATATTAGGGATATATATATATCAATAGACTTATTCAAAGTTGATGAAACTTGCTAATTACGTTGAATATACTATTATATTATAACATTGATGAACGTTTACCACTTTGAGATCAGCTAATAGCCAATTTGCATATTAAACGAACTTTACTAATGTTATATATATATATATCTTGATTGACTTGATCAAAGTCGACGAAACTTGCTATGTACATTGGACATATTACGATATAACATCCATGAAAACGTTTTAGGATTTTTAGATAAGCTAACTACCAACTGGCATATTTAATGAACTTTCCTATGTAGGAAATATATATCTGTTCCCGGTATTCATTGAATTTGTTATGATAAAACATAAATTAAATTCGTTAAGTATTTTTACGGCAGCTAGTTAATAATATGCATATTTAACACACTTTCGAAATTAAGAACATAAGACCGACATGACTTTAGACCAATTGTTTCCTTTAGCCAAACTCTCGGGTCGGCAATTTTCTCGCGAAAATCGGTGCCCTGGCATGGATATTACAGTAGTATACGAACTGTTGGTTCTGGCGCACAACCATTTGTAAGCCTCCATTTTACTGTCTGACATTTGATAGTAAGTACACTTTATTTTTCGCCTCAGGAAAGAAAACTCTAGAAGACGAGCGGCATGGAAGCGTGTTTTGATGCGCAGTTTCCTGCAGGATTATTACTATACATCTACCATCGAGAACAACAGTATACTGCGTGCTCTAAAAATCCGTACGTAACTCCCGTTCCATAAAATTTACCGTTTGTAGGCGCCCCCTGCCACTGCATCTACGTGTTCACTGTTGAACGTTTCAACGACCCATTGGTTGAGTGTCAGATATGTCTCTCGCTTTGTACCTGTAGTGCACATACTGTCCAGAAGCGTTTCCGCAAGTACAAATCGGAAGAGAAATTGTTGACATTGCACGAAAACGGTCAATATTGGAACAATTTGATGCCCCAGTCACGAATGTAATATGTATAATAATACGGTTAGATGAAAATACAGCAAAGGATGCACGAGTATTTTGCCTAATAACCTCCTACTACTGCACGTACAATATTGATAATCAAGCATCGTAAGGGGCGACATCAAAAGTTCAATCAAGAAAAAAACTTAATCCTTTTAGTTTGATGGGTGGGAGGGTTGACCTAAAAAGAGTTTTTTCCCACAAATAAATTTAAGGTAAAAATTGTATGGGATGAATATTTTGAAAAAATAAAATAAAGCAGAAATTCTCACTTTCATGTTGAAGTCAATGATGGATTTTTAACACATGGAAGACCGCCCCCACCATTGTTAGCGTGAACAATGTAGGCTGTTGGCCGTTGCACTAGGAATTTACAATGATATTTTGCTACATTTCTGGTGCACGTGTAGTCCCCTAGATGAGGCAGGGTGCGGTTGTTACAACCACAAGGACAGATGAGATAGTTCTTGAACTTAATACCTCTGAAAGGGGAAACCTGGACTTTATTGTTGTTGTTGTTGTTGTTGTTGTTGTTGTTCATTCATTGATAAACGTCAAATGTGTTGTTAGTATTGTTGTATTTACATTGACTGAAACACAAAATTGAAGCGTGTTCCTAGTGTTAATGATGAACTTCTTAATTTCATTTATTTCACCCCTAAATTGACTGACCCTTTGCCTTAAGTTTACATATATAGAAAGATCAAGGCAATAGGTTCAATACTAAGTCAATTAAGTTTCTAGGGCATGGGGTTAAGGGGGAAACTTAGGGATTTAAATTTTTATTCAATATTGAATTTTTGTCGTCGCCCCTAAACACCTTAATCGTTATATTTACAGAACTCTTTCACTTTCAGACCTACAAAAGTGGTCGGTCGCAAATGTATCGCGCTTCTCATGTCATTTCGAATGACTTCAAACGTTCGCAATGATTTGTGTAAAAATTGCAGTAAAACGCAAAATCTAACTAAATGCGCGAATGAGATTTGGAAATATTTCCATCTTAACATTGTCTAGGATGTGTAAGTTGGCAAATCGAACGTAATATCCTTGTGATAAATTCACACCGTCTACACCATTAGTACACATTGAAGGACATTTCGGCGTTCACCGCCTTTACTATTCTGCATCTTGGCGATTTTACATCGTGCGCATTTCACGGTCCATTGGTTTTGGTCATCACAAGTACCATCACCTCTTTAGAGCCGTCAAACTAGCGGTGTAAGATAAAAGAATGTTGAACTGAAACGAGAAATCAGTCATTCAAACTTTCACATTTTGTTTAAATTTTACAAACAACATTCGACAGCTATAGCTGGTTCAGTCTATTTGTGATTCAAATTTGTTGTCTTTGGCAAGGACTAGATTACTTGTTGAAGAAATACCTTTTTGGTTCTCACCAGACATTAATGTGTATCGTTATTTCCGGTGAAATAAATAAATAAAGATAATTAGACCGCGCATAGAGTTTGAAACCTGTCCGAACATTAGTAATAGAGAAAATACTGTTCGAGAGGCAAATAAATATGATAATTGAACAAATGCGATAAGTGAATAAATGAACAAATTAAAACTTAGTCATCCTAGGTGAGTTTCGGCTAAATACAAAAGAGAATCGCGTTTTGAGAAGATGTACATAGTTGTGAAAGTTGACGATTGACAACGGACGCAAGGCTGAATAACTCTGCATCGCTGAAAGTTTAGCTGTTATAATACATAAGATGAGCATGATTTCGATGCATATAAATATATAAAATAATCGATTTTATCTAAGTGGAACGACAGAATGTTGTTTTTTGTATTTTAATGGGGTACTAGTCACCCCTCATTTTAGCATCATCATCTATTTCGTTTATTCAAACCAATTCTCCTATGTTTGTCCAGAGCAGACCTGGTATGATTTTACCACCGTACCTCAGCATCTCAGAGTTCCATACTTTAAATTTGCAGTCATATAAATATCCTTTTCTAGTAAGGACCTAGACTAAATTAATAGGGGAGGATTGGTGCTTTTTAAAAACCGAATGCTTTAAAGATACTGAACCAGGCCTCCAAAGTATGCTTGCCAAAATGATAACCCTCTATCTTCTTCTTGATCAAAAGCGAGTGACAACCCCCCCCCCTTTGTCAAACAATTTCAATGGAGCTTTTCGCAATTGGAAATAAAGAAAATATCATGAAAGTTTAAGTGCAATTCATATGTAGGTGCGACTGTCGGCGGTCTTTGAAATATGATATTTGTGACCTTACTTTCAATGGCTAAAAAACTTGTGCCACCAGTCGCAGAGACCTTTAAATCCCGACGTTTCCGAAATGCAAGACATCACGTGCCAGGAGATGTTTAGTGGGTGGCTACTTTAAGACATACTGCCGCAGAATACGACTTGGATAGACACGACTTTCTATTCGCCGGAGAAGGCAGCAGAGCTAGAAGGCACAATTCGTCACATCGATTCATCAAACATGGTAAGTTATGGTGCTGAGATTTCAACCCAATAGGGGAAGTAGAGATAATGTGTAGTTTCTCATTTCGAACTTTCGTTTTTTCTGGTTTATATTTCTAAAAAACAAAGTACAACATCATTGTTTTTCTGGCGCGCTAAATAAATCTTTTTAAGTTTTCGGCTAGATGATTTTAAATGTATCTGTGCCAAATGAGAAGAGTTAATGTTTTCACAGTAATGGTTCACACGAACTATGTTTAGTAACTCGACATGGCAAATTTAATTATCTTGTCAGTTTTAATGGAGGCCCAACTCCCCACAACAAAGAATAAACTTGTCTCGAACTAATTAATTAATTAATTTGACACAACAAAACAACGGACTGGAGCCAAAACATTTCATTTTAAGTAGTGATTATCAGTAAGTAGGTTCTATATACAGACAGTACATTCATTTTCGTCAGATAACAAACAATTTTTCGAAGATTCTCACAGCTTAAAATAAAAATCCGCTATTCTCAAAACAAATCATTCGTTAAATTTCAAGAG